>NW_027454017.1:0-338750 GCF_040206685.1 Ascaphus truei
GTCACTCTGTGGGGGGAGAGGGATAGACTCCGTACGTCACTCTGCGTGGGGGAGAGGGATAGACTCCGTACATCACTCTGTGGGGGGAGAGGGATAGACTCCGTACGTCACTCTGTGGGGGGGAGAGTGATAGACTCCGTACGTCACTCTGTGGGGGGGAGAGGTATAGACTCCGTACGTCACTCTGTGGGGGGAGAGGTATAGACTCCGTACGTCACTCTGTGGGGGAGAGGGATAGACTCCGTACTTCACTCTGCGTGGGGGAGAGGGATAGACTCCGTACGTCACTCTGCGTGGGGGGGAGAGGGATAGACTCCGTACGTCACTCTGTGGGGAGAGGGATAGACTCCGTACGTCACTCTGTGGGGGAGAGGGATAGACTCCGTACTTCACTCTGCGTGGGGGAGAGGGATAGACTCCGTACGTCACTCTGCGTGGGGGGGAGAGGGATAGACTAAGTACGTCACTCTGTGGGGGGGAGGTATAGACTCCGTACGTCACTCTGTGGAGGGGAGAGGATAGACTCCGTACGTCACTGCGTGGGGGAGAGGGATAGACTCTGTACGTCACTCTGTGGGGGGGAGAGGGATAGACTCTGTAGGTCACTCTGTGGGGGAGAGGGATAGACTCTGTAGGTCACTCTGTGGGGGAGAGGGATAGACTCAGTACGTCACTCTGTGGGGGGGAGAGGGATAGACTCAGTACGTCACTCTGCGGGGTGGAGAGGGATAGACTCTGTAGGTCACTCTGTGGGGGAGAGGGATAGACTCAGTACGTCACTCTGTGGGGGGGAGAGGGATAGACTCCGTAAGTCACTCTGCGGGGGGGGGGGGGAGAGGGATAGACTCTGTAGGTCACTCTGTGGGGGAGAGGGATAGACTCCGTGCGTCACTCTGTGGGGGGGAGAGGGATAGACTCCGTAAGTCACTGCGTGGGGGAGAGGGATAGACTCTGTAGGTCACTCTGTGGGGGGAGAGGGATAGACTCTGTACGTCACTCTGTGGGGGGGGAGAGGGATAGACTCCGTACGTCACTCTGTGGGGGGGAGAGGGATAGACTCCGTACGTCACTCTGTGGGGGGGAGAGGGATAGACTCCGTACGTCACTCTGTGGGGGGGAGAGGGATAGACTCCGTACGTCACTCTGTGGGGGGGAGAGGGATAGACTCCGTACGTCACTCTGCGTGGGGAGAGGGATAGACTCCGTACGTCACTCTGTGGGGGGAGAGGGATAGACTCCGTACGTCACTCTGCGTGGGGGAGAGGGATAGACTCCGTACGTCACTCTGTGGGGGGGAGAGGGATAGACTCCGTACGTCACTCTGTGGGGGGGAGAGGGATAGACTCCGTACGTCACTCTGTGGGGGGAGAGGTATAGACTCCATACGTCACTCTGTGGGGGGGAGAGGTATAGACTCCGTACGTCACTCTGTGGGGGAGAGGGATAGACTCCGTACTTCACTCTGCGTGGGGGAGAGGGATAGACTTCGTACGTCACTCTGCGTGGGGGGAGAGGGATAGACTCCGTACGTCACTCTGTGGGGGAGAGGGATAGACTCCGTACGTCACTCTGTGGGGGAGAGGGATAGACTCCGTACTTCACTCTGCGTGGGGGAGAGGGATAGACTCCGTACGTCACTCTGCGTGGGGGGGAGAGGGATAGACTAAGTACGTCACTCTGTGGGGGGGAGGTATAGACTCCGTACGTCACTCTGTGGAGGGGAGAGGGATAGACTCCGTACGTCACTGCGTGGGGGGAGAGGGATAGACTCTGTACGTCACTCTGTGGGGGGAGAGGGATAGACTCTGTAGGTCACTCTGTGGGGGAGAGGGATAGACTCTGTAGGTCACTCTGTGGGGGAGAGGGATAGACTCAGTACGTCACTCTGTGGGGGGGAGAGGGATAGACTCAGTACGTCACTCTGCGTGGTTGAGAGGGATAGACTCTGTAGGTCACTCTGTGGGGGAGAGGGATAGACTCAGTACGTCACTCTGTGGGGGGAGAGGGATAGACTCCGTAAGTCACTCTGCGGGGGGGGGGAGAGGGATAGACTCTGTAAGTCACTCTGTGGGGGAGAGGGATAGACTCCGTGCGTCACTCTGTGGGGGGGAGAGGGATAGACTCTGTAAGTCACTGCGTGGGGGAGAGGATAGACTCTGTAGGTCACTCTGTGGGGGGGAGAGGGGATAGACTCTGTACGTCACTCTGTGGGGGGGGAGAGGGATAGACTCTGTACGTCACTCTGTGGGGGGGGATAGACTCTCTACATCACTGTGTGGGGGAGAGGGATAGACTCTGTTGGGTCACTCTGTGGGGGAGAGGAATAGACTCCGTACGTCACTCTGTGGGGGGGAGAGGGATAGACTCCGTACGTCACTCTGCTGGGGGGAGAGGGATAGACTCTGTAGGTCACTCTGTGGGGGAGAGGGATAGACTCTGTGCGTCACTCTGTGGGGGGGAGAGGGATAGACTCTGTACGTCACTCTGTGGGGGGGGGAGAGGGATAGACTCCATACGTCACTCTGTGATGGAGAGGGATAGACTCCGTTCTTCACTCTGCGTGGGGGAGAGGGATAGACTCTGTACGTCACTCTGCGGGGGGAGAGGATAGACTCCGTACGTCACTCTGCGCGGGGGGGGAGAGGGATAGACTCCGTATGTCACTCTGCGTGGGGGAGAGGGATAGACTCCGTACTTCACTCTGTGGGGGGAGAGGGATAGACTCCGTGCGTCACTCTGGGGTGGAGAGGGATAGACTTCTGTAGGTCACTCTGTGGGGGAGAGGGATAGACTCCGTACGTCACTCTGTGGGGGGGGGGGGGGAGAGGGATAGACTCCGTTCTTCACTCTGCGTGGGGAGAGGGGATAGACTCTGTACGTCACTCTGCGGGGGGGAGAGGGATAGACTCTGTACGTCACTCTGCGGGGGGGAGAGGGATAGACTCTGTACGTCACTCTGTGGGGGGGGAGAGGGATAGACTCTGTACGTCACTGCGTGGGGGAGAGGGATAGACTCGTACGTCACTCTGTGTGGGGAGAGGGATAGACTCTGTACATCACTCTGTGGGGGAGAGGGATAGACTCCGTACGTCACTGTGTGGGGGGGAGAGGGATAGGCTCTGTACGTCACTCTGTGGGGGAGAGGGATAGACTCCGTACGTCACTCTGTGGGGGGGAGAGGGATAGACTCTGTATGTCACTCTGCGGGGTGGAGAGGGATAGACTCTGTAGGTCACTCTGTGGGGGAGAGGGATAGACTCCGTGCGTCACTCTGCGTGGGGGGGGGGAGGGATAGACTCCGTACGTCACTTTGCGTGGGGAGAGGGATAGACTCTGTAGGTCACTCTGTGGGGGAGAGGGATAGACTCCGTGCGTCACACTGCGTGGGGGGGAGGGATAGACTCCGTACGTCACTCTGCGTGGGGGAGAGGGATAGACTCCGTACGTCACTTTGTTGGGGGGTGAGGGATAGACTCCGTACATCACTCTGTGGGGGGGGGAGAGGGATAGACTCTATACGTCACTCTGTGGGGAGAGAGGGATAGACTCTGTACGTCACTCTGCGTGGGGAGAGGGATAGACTCCGTACGTCACTCTGTGGGGGGAGAGGGATAGACTCATGCGTCACCCTGTGGGGGGAGAGGGATAGGCTCCGTATGTCACTGCGTGGGGAGAGGGATAGACTCCGTACGTCGCTCTGTGGGGGGAGAGGGATAGACTCCGTACGTCGCTCTGTGGGGGGGAGAGGGATAGACTCCGTACGTCACTCTGTGGGGGGAGAGGGATAGACTCCGTACGTCACTCTGCGTGGGGGAGAGGGATAGACTCCGTACGTCACTCTGCGTGGGGGAGAGGGATAGACTCCGTACGTCACTCTGTGGGGGGAGAGGGATAGACTCCGTACGTCACTCTGCGGGGGGGAGAGGGATAGGCTCCGTACGTCACTCTGCGTGGGGGGGAGAGGTATACACTCCGTACATCACTCTGTGGGGGGGAGAGGGATAGACTCTGTACGTCACTCTGTGGGGGAGAGGGATAGACTCCGTACTTCACTCTGCGTGGGGGAGAGGGATAGACTCCGTACGTCACTCTGCGTGGGGGGGAGAGGGATAGACTCCGTACATCACTCTGTGGGGGAGAGGATAGACTCCGTACTTCACTCTGCGTGGGGGAGAGGGATAGTCTCCGTACGTCACTCTGTGGGGGGAGGTATAGACCCCCGTACGTCACTCTGTGGAGGGGAGAGGGATAGACTCCGTACCTCACTGCGTGGGGGAGAGGGATAGACTCCGTACGTCACTCTGTGGGGGTTAGAGGAATAGACTCCGTACGTCACTCTGCGGGGTGGAGAGGGATAGACTCTGTAGGTCACTCTGTGGGGGAGAGGGATAGACTCCGTACGTCACTCTGTGGGGGGGAGAGGGATAGACTCCGTAAGTCACTCTGCGGGGGGGGGGGGGGGAGAGGGATAGACTCTGTAGGTCACTCTGTGGGGGAGAGGGATAGACTCCGTGCGTCACTCTGTGGAGGGGAGAGGGATAGACTCCGTACGTCACTGCGTTGGGGGAGAGGGATAGACTCTGTAGGTCACTCTGTGGGGGGGGGAGAGGATAGACTCTGTATGTCACTCTATGGGCAGGGAGAGGGATAGACTCTGTACGTCACTGCATGGGGGAGAGGGATAGACTCTGTTGGTCACTCTGTGGGGGAGAGGAAAAGACTCCCGTACGTCACTCTGTGGGGGGGAGAGGGATAGACTCCGTACGTCACTCTGCCGGTGGGAGAGGGATAGACTCTGTAGGTCACTCTGTGGGGGAGAGGGATAGACTCCGTGCGTCACTCTGTGGGGGGGAGAGGGATAGACTCTGTACGTCAATCTGTGGGGGGGGAGAGGGATAGACTCCGTACGTCACTCTGTGGGGGAGAGGGATAGACTCCGTTCTACACTCTGCGTGGGGGAGAGGGATAGACTCTGTACGTCACTCTGCGGGGGGGAGAGAGGGATAGACTCCGTACGTCACTCTGCGCGGGGGGGAGAGGGATAGACTCCGTATGTCACTCTGCGTGGGGAGAGGGATAGACTTTGTACGTCACTCTGTGGGGGAAAGGGATAGACTCCGTACGTCACTCTGTGGGGGGAGAGGGATAGGCTCTGTACGTCACTCTGTGGGGGAGAGGGATAGACTCCGTACGTCACTCTGTGGGGGGAGAGGATAGACTCCGTATGTCACTCTGCGGGGTGGAGAGGGATAGACTCTGTAGGTCACTCTGTGGGGGAGAGGGATAGACTCCGTGCGTCACTCTGCGTGGGGGGGGATAGACTCCGTATGTCACTCTGCGTGGGGGAGAGGGATAGACTCCGTACGTCACTCTGCGGGGGAGAGAGGGATAGACTCCGTACGTTACTCTGTGGGGGGGAGAGGGATAGACTCCGTACATCACTCTGTGGGGGGGAGAGGGATAGACTCCGTACGTCACTCTGTGGGGGAGAGAGGGATAGACTCTGTACGTCACTCTGCGTGGGGGAGAGGGATAGACTCCGTACGTCACTCTGTGGGGGGAAGAGGGATAGACTCCGTGCGTCACCCTGTGGGGGGGAGAGGGATAGGCTCCGTATGTCACTGCGTGGGGGAGATGGATAGACTCCGTACGTCGCTCTGTGGGGGGGAGAGGGATAGACTCTGTACGTCGCTCTGTGGGGGGAGAGGGATAGGCTCCGTATGTCACTGCGTGGGGGAGAGGGATAGACTCCGTACGTCGCTCTGTGGGGGTGAGAGGGATAGACTCCGTATGTCGCTCTGTGGGGGGGAGAGGGATAGACTCCGTACGTCGCTCTGTGGGGGGGGGGGGGGAGAGGGATAGACTCCATACGTCACTCTGTGGGGGGGGAGAGGGATAGACTCCGTACGTCACTCTGTGGGGGGGAGAGGGATAGACTCCGTACGTCACTCTGTGGGGGGGAGAGGGATAGACTCCGTACGTCACTCTGTGGGGGGGAGAGGATAGACTCCGTACGTCACTCTGTGGGGGGGAGAGGGATAGAATCCGTACGTCACTCTGTGGGGGGGAGAGGGATAGACTCCGTACGTCACTCTGTGGGGGGGAGAGCTATAGACTCCGTACAACACACTGCGGGGGGGTGAGGGATAGACTCCGTGCGTCACTCTGCGTGGGGGAGAGGGATAGACTCCGTACGTCACTCTGTGGGGGGGAGAGGGATAGACTCCGTACGTCACTCTGTGGGGGGGAGAGGGATAGACTCCGTACGTCACTCTGTGGGGGGAGAGGGATAGACTCCGTACGTCACTCTGTTGGGGAGAGGGATAGACTCCGTACTTCACTCTGCGTGGGGGAGAGGGATAGACTCCGTACGTCACTCTACGTGGGGGGGAGAGGGATAGACTCCGTACGTCACTCTGTGGGGGGGAGGTATAGACTCCGTACGTCACTCTGTGGAGGGGAGAGGGATAGACTCCGTACGTCACTGCGTGGGGGAGAGGGATAGACTCCGTACGTCACTCTGGGGGGGGGGGAGAGGGATAGACTCTGTAGGTCACTCTGTGGTGGAGAGGGATAGACTCCGTACGTTACTCTGCGGGGTGGAGAGGGATAGACTCCGTACGTCACTCTGTGGGGGAGAGGGATAGACTCCGTGCGTCACCCTGTGGGGGGGAGAGGGATAGGCTCCGTATGTCACTGCGTGGGGGAGAGGGATAGACTCCGTAAGTCGCTCTGTGGGGGGGAGAGGGATAGACTCTGTACGTCGCTCTGTGGGGGGGAGAGGGATAGACTCCGTACTTCACTCTGTGGGGGGGAGAGGGATAGAATCCGTACGTCACTCTGTGGGGGGGAGAGGGATAGTCTCCGTACGTCACTCTGTGGGGGGGAGAGGGATAGACTCCGTACATCACTCTGTGGGGGGGAGAGGGATAGACTCCGTACATCACTCTGTGGGGGGGAGTGGGATAGACTCCGTACGTCACTCTGTGGGGGGGAGAGGGATAGACTCCGTACGTCACTCTGCGTGGGGGAGAGGGATAGACTCCGTACGTCACTCTGTGTGGGGGAGAGGGATAGACTCCGTACGTCACTCTGTGGGGGGGAGAGGGATAGACTCCGTACGTCACTCTGTGGGGGGGAGAGGTATAGACTCCGTACGTCACTCTGTGGGGGGAGAGGGATAGACTCCGTACGTCACTCTGTGGGGGAGAGGGATAGACTCCGTACTTCACTCTGCGTGGGGGAGAGGGATAGACTACGTACGTCACTCTGCGTGGGGGGGAGAGGGATAGACTCCGTACGTCACTCTGTGGGGGAGAGGGATAGACTCCGTACGTCACTCTGTGGTGGAGAGGGATAGACTCTGTACTTCACTCTGCGTGGGGGAGAGGGATAGACTCCGTACGTCACTCTGTGGGGGGGGGAGAGGGATAGACTCTGTAGGTCACTCTGTGGGGGAGAGGGATAGACTCCGTACATCACTCTGTGGGGGAGAGGGATAGACTCCGTACGTCACTCTGTGGGGGAGAGGGATAGACTCCGTACGTCACTCTGTGGGGGGGAGAGGGATAGACTCCGTAAGTCACTCTGCGGGGGGGGGGGGGGAGAGGGATAGACTCTGTAGGTCACTCTGTGGGGGAGAGGGATAGACTCCGTGCATCACTCTGTGGGGGGGAGAGGGATAGACTCCGTACGTCACTGCGTGGGGGAGAGGGATAGACTCTGTAGGTCACTCTGTGGGGGGGAGAGGGATAGACTCTGTATGTCACTCTGTGTGGGGGGAGAGGGATAGACACTGTACGTCACTCTGTGGGGGGGGGAGGGATAGACTCTTTACATCACTGCATGGGTGAGAGGGTTAGACTCTGTAGGTCACTCTGTGGGGGAGAGGAATAGACTCCGTACGTCACTCTGTGGGGGGGAGAGGGATAGACTCCGTACGTCACTCTGCGGGGGGGAGAGGGATAGACTCTGTAGGTCACTCTGTGGGGGAGAGGGATAGACTCCGTGCGTCACTCTGTGGGGGGGAGAGGGATAGACTCTGTACGTCACTCTGTGGGGGGGGGGAGAGGGATAGACTCCGTATGTCACTCTGCGTGGGGGAGAGGGATAGACTCCGTACTTCACTCTGTGGGGGGGAGAGGGATAGACTCCGTGCGCCACTCTGTGGGGTGGAGAGGGATAGACTCCGTAGGTCACTCTGTGGGGGAGAGGGATAGACTCCGTACGTCACTCTGTGGGGGGGGGGGGAGAGGGATAGACTCCGTTCTTCACTCTGCGTGGGGGAGAGGGATAGACTCTGTACGTCACTCTGCGGGGGGAGAGGGATAGACTCTGTACGTCACTCTGTGGGGGGGGAGAGGGATATACTCTGTACGTCACTGCTTGGGGGAGAGGGATATACTCCGTACGTCACTCTGCGTGGGGGAGAGGGATAGACTCTGTACGTCACTCTGTGGGGGAGAGGGATAGACTCCGTACGTCACTCTGTCTGGGGGAGAGGTATAGACTCTGTACGTCACTCTGTGGGGGAGAGGGATAGACTCCGTACGTCACTCTGTGGGGGGGAAAGGGATAGGCTCCGTACGTCACTCTGTGGGGGAGAGGGATAGACTCCGTACGTCACTCTGTGGGGGGGAGAGGGATAGACTCTGTATGTCACTCTGCGGGGTGGAGAGGGATAGACTCTGTAGGTCACTCTGTGGGGGAGAGGGATAGACTCCGTGCGTCACTCTGCATGGGGGGGGAGGGATAGACTCCGTACGTCACTTTGCGTGGGGGAGAGGGATAGACTCTGTAGGTCACTCTGTGGGGGAGAGGGATAGACTCCGTGCGTCACACTGCGTGGGGGGGGAGGGATAGACTCCGTACGTCACTCTGCGGGGGAGAGAGGGATAGACTCCGTACGTCACTCTGCGTGGGGGAGAGGGATAGACTCCGTACGTCACTTTGTTGGGGGGTGAGGGATAGACTCCGTACATCACTCTGTGGGGGGGGGGGGAGAGGGATAGACTCCATACGTCACTCTGTGGGGGAGAGAGGGATAGACTCTGCACGTCACTCTGCGTGGGGGAGAGGGATAGACTCCGTACGTCACTCTGTGGGGGGGAGAGGGATAGACTCCGTGCGTCACCCTGTGGGGGGGAGAGAGATAGGCTCCGTATGTCACTGCGTGGGGGAGAGGGATAGACTCCGTACGTCGCTCTGTGGGGGGGAGAAGGATAGACTCCGTACGTCACTCTGTGGGGGGGAGAGGGATAGACTCCGTACGTCACTCTGTGGGGGGGAGAGGGATAGACTCCGTACGTCACTCTGTGGGGTGGAGAGGGATAGACTCCGTACGTCACTCTGTGGGGGGGAGAGGGATAGACTCCGTACGTCACTCTGTGGGGGGGAGAGGGATAGACTCCGTACGTCACTCTGTGGGGGGGAGAGGGATAGACTCCATACGTCACTCTGTGGGGGGGAGAGGGATAGACTCCGTACGTCACTCTGAGGGGGGAGAGGGATAGACTCCGTACGTCACTCTGCGTGGGGGAGAGGGATAGACTCTGTACGTCACTCTGTGGGGGGGGAGAGGGATAGACTCCGTACGTCACTCTGTGGGGGGAAAGGGATAGACTCCGTACGTCACTCTGCGTCGGGGGGAGAGGGATAGACTCCGTACGTCACTCTGTGGGGGAGAGGGATAGACTCCGTACTTCACTCTGCGTGGGGGAGAGGGATAGACTCCGTACGTCACTGTGCGTGGCGGGGAGAGGGATAGACTCCGTACGTCACTCTGTGGGGGGGAGGTATAGACTCCGTACGTCACTCTGTGGAGGGGAGGTATAGACTCCGTACGTCACTCTGTGGAGGGGAGAGGGATAGACTCCGTACGTCACTGCGTTGGGGGAGAGGGATAGACTTTGTAGGTCACTCTGTGGGGGGGGAGAGGGATAGACTCTGTACGTCACTCTGTGGGGGGGGAGAGGGATAGACTCTGTACGTCACTGCGTGGGGAGAGGGATAGACTCTGTAGGTCACTCTGTGGGGGAGAGGAATAGACTCCGTACGTCACTCAGTGGGGGGGAGAGGGATAGGCTCCGTACGTCACTCTGCGGGGGGGAGAGGGAAAGACTCTGTAGGTCACTCTGTGGGGGGGAGAGGGATAGACTCTGTACGTCACTCTGTGGGGGGGGAGAGGGATAGACTCCGTACGTCACTCTGTGGGGGAGAGGGATAGACTCCGTTCTTCACTCTGCGTGGGGGAGAGGGATAGACTCTGTACGTCACTCTGCGGGGGGGAGAGGGATAGACTCCGTACGTCACTTTGTTGGGGGGTGAGGGATAGACTCCGTACATCACTCTGTGGGGGGGGGAGAGGGATAGACTCCATACGTCACTCTGTGGGGGGGAGAGGGATAGACTCCGTACGTCACTCTGCGTGGGGGAGAGGGATAGACTCCGTACGTCACTCTGTGGGGGGGAGAGGGATAGACTCCGTAATTCACTCTGTGGGGTGGAGAGGGATAGACTCCGTACGTCACTCTGTGGGGGGGAGAGGGATAGACTCCGTACGTCACTCTGTGGGGGGGAGAGGGATAGACTCCGTACGTCACTCTGTGGGGGGGAGAGGGATAGACTCTGTACGTCACTCTGTGGGGGGGAGAGGGATAGACTCCGTACGTCACTCTGAGGGGGGAGAGGGATAGACTCCGTACGTCACTCTGCGTGGGGGAGAGGGATAGACTCTGTACGTCACTCTGTGGGGGGGGAGAGGGATAGACTCCGTACGTCACTCTGCGGGGGGAGAGGGATAGACTCCGTACGTCACTCTGCGTGGGGGAGAGGGATAGACTCTGTACGTCACTCTGTGGGGGGAGAGGGATAGACTCCGTACGTCACTCTGCGGGGGGGAGAGGGATAGACTCCGTACGTCACTCTGCGTGGCGGGGAGAGGGATAGACTTCGTACGTCACTCTGTGTGGGGGAGGTATAGACTCCGTACGTCACTCTGTGGAGGGGAGGTATAGACTCCGTACGTCACTCTGTGGAGGGGAGAGGGATAGACTCCGTACGTCACTGCGTTGGGGGAGAGGGATAGACTCTGTAGGTCACTCTGTGGGGGGGGAGAGGGATAGACTCTGTACGTCACTCTGTGGGGGGGGAGAGGGATAGACTCTGTACGTCACTGCGTGGGGAGAGGGATAGACTCTGTAGGTCACTCTGTGGGGGAGAGGAATAGACTCCGTACGTCACTCTGTGGGGGGGAGAGGGATAGGCTCCGTACGTCACTCTGCGGGGGGGAGAGGGAAAGACTCTGTAGGTCACTCTGTGGGGGAGAGGGATAGACTCCGTGCGTCACTCTGTGGGGGGGAGAGGGATAGACTCTGTACGTCACTCTGTGGGGGGGGAGAGGGATAGACTCCGTACGTCACTCTGTGGGGGAGAGGGATAGACTCCGTTCTTCACTCTGCGTGGGGGAGAGGGATAGACTCTGTACGTCACTCTGCGGGGGGGAGAGGGATAGACTCCGTACGTCACTTTGTTGGGGGGTGAGGGATAGACTCCGTACATCACTCTGGGGGGGGGGAGAGGGATAGACTCCATACGTCACTCTGTGGGGGAGAGAGGGATAGACTCTGCACGTCACTCTGCGTGGGGGAGAGGGATAGACTCCGTACGTCACTCTGTGGGGGGGAGAGGGATAGACTCCGTTCGTCACCCTGTGGGGGGGAGAGAGATAGGCTCCGTATGTCACTGCGTGGGGGAGAGGGATAGACTCTGTACGTCGCTCTGTGGGGGGGAGAGGGATAGACTCCGTATGTCGCTCTGTGGGGGGGAGAGGGATAGACTCCGTACGTCACTCTGTGGGGGGGAGAGGGATAGACTCCGTACGTCACTCTGTGGGGTGGAGAGGGATAGACTCCGTACGTCACTCTGTGGGGGGGAGAGGGATAGACTCCGTACGTCACTCTGTGGGGGGGAGAGGGATAGACTCCGTACGTCACTCTGTGGGGGGGAGAGGGATAGACTCCGTACGTCACTCTGTGGGGGGGAGAGGGATAGACTCCGTACGTCACTCTGCGTGGGGGAGAGGGATAGACTCCGTACGTCACTCTGTGGGGGGGAGAGGGATAGACTCCGTACGTCACTCTGAGGGGGGAGAGGGATAGACTCCGTACGTCACTCTGCGTGGGGGAGAGGGATAGACTCTGTACGTCACTCTGTGGGGGGGAGAGGGATAGACTCCGTACGTCACTCTGCGGGGGGGAGAGGGATAGACTCCGTACGTCACTCTGCGTGGGGGGGAGAGGGATAGACTCCGTACGTCACTCTGTGGGGGAGAGGGATAGACTCTGTACTTCACTCTGCGTGGGGGAGAGGGATAGACTCCGTACGTCACTCTGCGTGGCGGGGAGAGGGATAGACTCCGTACGTCACTCTGTGGGGGGGAGGTATAGACTCCGTACGTCACTCTGTGGAGGGGAGGTATAGACTCCGTACGTCACTCTGTGGAGGGGAGAGGGATAGACTCCGTACGTCACTGTGTGGGGGAGAGGGATAGACTCCGTACGTCACTTTGTGGGGGGGAGAGGAATAGACTCCGTACGTCACTCTGCGGGGTGGAGAGGGATAGACTCTGTAGGTCACTCTGTGGGGGAGAGGGATAGACTCCGTGCGTCACTCTGTGGGGGGGAGAGGGATAGACTCCGTACGTCACTGCGTTGGGGGAGAGGGATAGACTCTGTAGGTCACTCTGTGGGGGGGGAGAGGGATAGACTCTGTACGTCACTCTGTGGGGGGGAGAGGGATAGGCTCCGTACGTCACTCTGTGGGGGGGAGAGGGATAGACTCTGTAGGTCACTCTGTGGGGGAGAGGAATAGACTCCGTACGTCACTCTGTGGGGGGGAGAGGGATAGGCTCCGTACGTCACTCTGCGGGGGGGAGAGGGAAAGACTCTGTAGGTCACTCTGTGGGGGAGAGGGATAGACTCCTTGCGTCACTCTGTGGGGGGGAGAGGGATAGACTCTGTACGTCACTGCGTGGGGAGAGGGATAGACTCTGTAGGTCACTCTGTGGGGGAGAGGAATAGACTCCGTACGTCACTCTGTGGGGGGGAGAGGGATAGGCTCCGTACGTCACTCTGCGGGGGGGAGAGGGAAAGACTCTGTAGGTCACTCTGTGGGGGAGAGGGATAGACTCCTTGCGTCACTCTGTGGGGGGGAGAGGGATAGACTCTGTACGTCACTCTGTGGGGGGGGAGAGGGATAGACTCCGTACGTCACTCTGTGGGGGAGAGGGATAGACTCCGTTCTTCACTCTGCGTGGGGGAGAGGGATAGACTCTGTACGTCACTCTGCGGGGGGGAGAGGGATAGACTCCGTACGTCACTTTGTTGGGGGGTGAGGGATAGACTCCGTACATCACTCTGTGGGGGGGGGGAGAGGGATAGACTCCATACGTCACTCTGTGGGGGAGAGAGGGATAGACTCTGCACGTCACTCTGCGTGGGGGAGAGGGATAGACTCCGTACGTCACTCTGTGGGGGGGAGAGGGATAGACTCCGTGCGTCACCCTGTGGGGGGGAGAGAGATAGACTCTGTACGTCACTCTGTGGGGGGGAGAGGGATAGACTCCGTACGTCACTCTGCGGGGGGGAGAGGGATAGACTCCGTACGTCACTCTGCGTGGGGGGGAGAGGGATAGACTCCGTACGTCACTCTGTGGGGGAGAGGGATAGACTCTGTACTTCACTCTGCGTGGGGGAGAGGGATAGACTCCGTACGTCACTCTGCGTGGCGGGGAGAGGGATAGACTCCGTACGTCACTCTGCGTGGGGGAGAGGGATAGACTCCGTACGTCACTCTGTGGGGGGAGAGGGATAGACTCCGTACGTCACTCTGAGGGGGGAGAGGGATAGACTCCGTACGTCACTCTGTGGGGGGTAGAGGGATAGACTCCGTACGTCACTCTGAGGGGTGAGAGGGATAGACTCCGTACGTCACTCTGCGTGGGGGAGAGGGATAGACTCTGTATGTCGCCCTGTGGGGGGGGAGAGGGATAGACTCCGTACGTCGCTCTGTGGGGGGGAGAGGGATAGACTCCGTACGTCACTCTGTGGGGGGGAGAGGGATAGACTCCATACGTCACTCTGTGGGGTGGAGAGGGATAGACTCCGTACGTCACTCTGTGGGGGGGAGAGGGATAGACTCCGTACGTCACTCTGTGGGGGGGAGAGGGATAGACTCCGTACGTCACTCTGTGGGGGGGAGAGGGATAGACTCCGTACGTCACTCTGTGGGGGGGAGAGGGATAGACTCCGTACGTCACTCTGCGTGGGGGAGAGGGATAGACTCCGTACGTCACTCTGTGGGGGGGAGAGGGATAGACTCCGTACGTCACTCTGAGGGGGGAGAGGGATAGACTCCGTACGTCACTCTGCGTGGGGGAGAGGGATAGACTCTGTACGTCACTCTGTGTGGGGGAGAGGGATAGACTCCGTACGTCACTCTGCGTGGGGGGGAGAGGGATAGACTCCGTACGTCACTCTGTGGGGGAGAGGGATAGACTCTGTACTTCACTCTGCGTGGGGGAGAGGGATAGACTCCGTATGTCACTCTGCGTGGCGGGGAGAGGGATAGACTCCGTACGTCACTCTGTGGGGGGGAGGTATAGACTCCGTACGTCACTCTGTGGAGGGGAGGTATAGACTCCGTATGTCACTCTGTGGAGGGGAGAGGGATAGACTCCGTACGTCACTGCGTGGGGGAGAGGGATAGACTCCGTACGTCACTTTGTGGGGGGGGAGAGGAATAGACTCCGTACGTCACTCTGCGGGGTGGAGAGGGATAGACTCTGTAGGTCACTCTGTGGGGGAGAGGGATAGACTCCGTGCGTCACTCTGTGGGGGGGAGAGGGATAGACTCCGTACGTCACTGCGTTGGGGGAGAGGGATAGACTCTGTAGGTCACTCTGTGGGGGGGGGAGAGGGATAAACTCTGTACGTCACTCTGTGGGGGGGAGAGGGATAGACTCTGTACGTCACTGCGTGGGGAGAGGGATAGACTCTGTAGGTCACTCTGTGGGGGAGAGGAATAGACTCCGTACGTCACTCTGTGGGGGGGAGAGGGATAGGCTCCGTACGTCACTCTGCGGGGGGAGAGGGAAAGACTCTGTAGGTCACTCTGTGGGGGAGAGGGATAGACTCCGTGCGTCACTCTGTGGGGGGGAGAGGGATAGACTCTGTACGTCACTCTGTGGGGGGGAGAGGGATAGACTCCGTACGTCACTCTGTGGGGGAGAGGGATAGACTCCGTTCTTCACTCTGCGTGGGGGAGAGGGATAGACTCTGTACGTCACTCTGCGGGGGGGAGAGGGATAGACTCCGTACGTCACTCTGCGCGGGGGGGGAGAGGGATAGACTCCGCATGTCACTCTGCGTGGGGGAGAGGGATAGACTCTGTACGTCACTCTGTGGGGGAGAGGGATAGACTCCGTACGTCACTCTGTGGGGGGGAGAGGGATAGGCTCCGTACGTCACTCTGTGGGGGGAGAGGGATAGGCTCCGTACGTCACTCTGTGGGGGAGAGGGATAGACTCCGTACGTCACTCTGTGGGGGGGAGAGGGATAGACTCCGTATGTCACTCTGCGGGGTGGAAAGGGATAGACTCTATAGGTCACTCTGTGGGGGAGAGGGATAGACTCCGTGCGTCACTCTGCGGGGGAAAGAGGGATAGACTCCGTACGTCACTCTGCGTGGGGGAGAGGGATAGACTCCGTACATCACTCTGTGGGGGGGGGGGGGAGAGGGATAGACTCCATACGTCACTCTGTGGGGGAGAGAGGGATAGACTCTGTACGTCACTCTGCGTGGGAGAAAGGGATAGACTCCATACGTCACTCTGTGGGGGGAAGAGGGATAGACTCCGTGCGTCACCCTGTGGGGGGGAGAGGGATAGGCTCCGTATGTCACTGCGTGGGGGAGAGGGATAGACTCCGTACGTCGCTCTGTGGGGGGGAGAGGGATAGACTCCGTACGTCGCTCTGTGGGGGGGAGAGGGATAGGCTCAGTATGTCACTGCGTGGGGGAGAGGGATAGACTCCGTACGTCGCTCTGTGGGGGGAGAGGGATAGACTCCGTACATCGCTCTGTGGGGGGGAAAGGGAAAGACTCCGTACGTCGCTCTGTGGGGGGGGGGGAGAGGGATAGACTCCATACGTCACTCTGTGGGGGGGGAGAGGGATAGACTCCGTACATCACTCTGTGGGGGGGAGAGGGATAGACTCCGTACGTCACTCTGTGGGGGGGAGAGGGATAGACTCCGTACGTCACTCTGTGGGGGGAGAGGGATAGACTCCGTACGTCACTCTGTGGGGGGGAGAGGGATAGAATCCGTACGTCACTCTGTGGGGGGGAGAGGGATAGACTCCGTACGTCACTCTGTGGGGGGGGAGAGCTATAGACTTCGTACGACACAATGCGGGGGGGAGAGGGATAGACTCCGTGCGTCACTCTGCGTGGGGGGAGAGGGATAGATTCTGTACGTCACTCTGTGGGGGGGAGAGGGATAGACTCCGTACGTCACTCTGTGGGGGGGAGAGGGATAGACTCCATACGTCACTCTGTGGGGGGGAGAGGGATAGACTCCGTACGTCACTCTGTGGGGGGGAGAGGGATAGACTCTGTACGTCATTCTGTGGGGGAGAGGGATAGACTCCGTACGTCACTCTGCGTGGGGGAGAGGGATAGACTCCGTACGTCACTTTGCTTGGGGGGGAGGGATAGACTCCATATGTCACTCTGTGGGGGGGGAGAGGGATAGACTCCGTGCGTCACTGCGTGGGGGAGAGGGATAGACTCCGTGCGTCACTGCGTGGGGGAGAGGGATAGACTCCGTACGTCACTGCGTGGGGGAGAGGGATAGACTCCTTACGTCACTCTGCAAGGGGAGAAGGATAGACTCCGTGCATCACTGCGTGGGGGAGAGAGGGATAGACTCTCTACGTCACTCTGCGTGGGGGAGAGGGATAGACTCCGTACGTCACTCTGTGGGGGGAAGAGGGATAGACTCCGTGCGTAACCCTGTGGGGGGAGAGGGATAGGCTCCGTATGTCACTGCGTGGGGGAGAGGGATAGACTCCGTACGTCGCTCTGTGGGGGGGAGAGGGATAGACTCCGTACGTCGCTCTGTGGGGGGGAGAGGGATAGGCTCCGTATGTCACTGCGTGGGGGAGAGGGATAGACTCCGTACGTCGCTCTGTGGGGGGGAGAGGGATAGACTCCGTACGTCGCTCTGTGGGGGGGGAGAGGGATAGACTCCGTACATCGCTCTGTGGGGGGGGGAGAGGGATAGACTCCATACGTCACTTTGTGGGGGGGGAGAGGGATAGACTCCGTACGTCACTCTGTGGGGGGGAGAGGGATAGACTCCGTACGTCACTCTGTGGGGGGGAGAGGGATAGACTCCGTACGTCACTCTGTGGGGGGGAGAGGGATAGACTTCCGTACGTCACTCTGTGGGGGGAGAGGGATAGAATCCGTACGTCACTCTGTGGGGGGGAGAGGGATAGACTCCGTACGTCACTCTGTGGGGGGGAGAGCTATAGACTTCGTACGACACAATGCGGGGGGGAGAGGGATAGACTCCGTGCGTCACTCTGCGTGGGGAGAGGGATAGACTCTGTACGTCACTCTGTGGGGGGGAGAGGGATAGACTCCGTACGTCACTCTGTGGGGGGGAGAGGGATAGACTCCGTACGTCACTCTGTGGGGGGGAGAGGGATAGACTCCGTACGTCACTCTGTGGGGGGGAGAGGGATAGACTCTGTACGTCACTCTGTGGGGGAGAGGGATAGACTCCGTACGTCACTCTGCGTGGGGGAGAGGGATAGACTCCGTACGTCACTTTGCTTGGGGGGCAGGGATAGACTCCATATGTCACTCTGTGGGGGGGAGAGGGATAGACTCCGTGCGTCACTGCGTGGGGGAGAGGGATAGACTCCGTGCGTCACTGCGTGGGGGAGAGGGATAGACTCCGTACGTCACTGCGTGGGGGAGAGGGATAGACTCCTTACGTCACTCTGCGTGGGGAGAAGGATAGACTCCGTGCATCACTGCGTGGGGGAGAGAGGGATAGACTCTCTACGTCACTCTGCGTGGGGGAGAGGGATAGGCTCCGTATGTCACTGCGTGGGGGAGAGGGATAGACTCCGTACGTCGCTCTGTGGGGGGGAGAGGGATAGACTCCGTACGTCGCTCTGTGGGGGGGAGAGCTATAGACTCCGTACGACACACTGCGGGGGGGAGAAGGATAGACTCCGTGCATCACTCTGCGTGGGGGAGAGGGATAGACTCCGTACGTCACTCTGTGTGGGGGAGAGGGATAGACTCCGTACGTCACTCTGTGGGGGGGAGAGGGATAGACTCCGTACGTCACTCTGTGGGGGGGAGAGCTATAGACTCCGTACGACACACTGCGGGGGGGAGAGGGATAGACTCCGTGCGTCACTCTGCGTGGGGGAGAGGGATAGACTCCGTACGTCACTCTGTGGGGGGGAGAGGGATAGACTCCGTACGTCACTCTGTGGGTGGGAGAGGGATAGACTCCGTACGTCACTCTGCGTGGGGGAGAGGGATAGACTCCGTACGTCACTTTGCTTGGGGGGGAGGGATAGACTCCATATGTCACTCTGTGGGGGGGACAGGGATAGACTCCGTGCGTCACTGCGTGGGGGAGAGGGATAGACTCCGTGCGTCACTGCGTGGGGGAGAGGGATAGACTCCGTACGTCACTGCGTGGGGGAGAGGGATAGACTCCTTACGTCACTCTGCGTGGGGAGAAGGATAGACTCCGTGCATCACTGCGTGGGGGAGAGAGGGATAGACTCTCTACGTCACTCTGCGTGGGGGAGAGGGATAGACTCCGTACGTCACTCTGTGGGGGGAAGAGGGATAGACTCCGTGCGTAACCCTGTGGGGGGGAGAGGGATAGGCTCCGTATGTCACTGCGTGGGGGAGAGGGATAGACTCCGTACGTCGCTCTGTGGGGGGGAGAGGGATAGACTCCGTACGTCGCTCTGTGGGGGGGAGAGGGATAGGCTCCGTATGTCACTGCGTGGGGGAGAGGGATAGACTCCGTACGTCGCTCTGTGGGGGGGAGAGGGATAGACTCCGTACGTCGCTCTGTGGGGGGGAGAGGGATAGACTCCGTACATCGCTCTGTGGGGGGGGGAGAGTGATAGACTCCATACGTCACTTTGTGGGGGGGGAGAGGGATAGACTCCGTACGTCACTCTGTGGGGGGGAGAGGGATAGACTCCGTACGTCACTCTGTGGGGGGGAGAGGGATAGACTCCGTACGTCACTCTGTGGGGGGGAGAGGGATAGACTCCGTACGTCACTCTGTGGGGGGGAGAGGGATAGACTCCGTACGTCACTCTGTGGGGGGGAGAGGGATAGACTCCGTACGTCACTCTGTGGGGGGGAGAGCTATAGACTCCGTACGGCACACTGCGGGGGGGAGAGGGATAGGCTCCGTATGTCACTGCGTGGGGGAGAGGGATAGACTCCGTGCGTCACTGCGTGGGGGAGAGGGATAGACTCCGTATGTCACTGCGTGGGGGAGAGGGATAGACTCCTTACGTCACTCTGCGTGGGGAGAAGGATAGACTCCGTGCATCACTGCGTGGGGGAGAGAGGGATAGACTCTCTACGTCACTCTGCGTGGGGGAGAGGGATAGACTCCGTACGTCACTCTGTGGGGGGAAGAGGGATAGACTCCGTGCGTAACCCTGTGGGGGGGAGAGGGATAGGCTCCGTATGTCACTGCGTGGGGGAGAGGGATAGACTCCGTACGTCGCTCTGTGGGGGGGAGAGGGATAGACTCCGTACGTCGCTCTGTGGGGGGGAGAGGGATAGGCTCCGTATGTCACTGCGTGGGGGAGAGGGATAGACTCCGTACGTCGCTCTGTGGGGGGGAGAGGGATAGACTCCGTACGTCGCTCTGTGGGGGGGAGAGGGATAGACTCCGTACATCGCTCTGTGGGGGGGGGGGAGAGGGATAGACTCCATACGTCACTTTGTGGGGGGGGAGAGGGATAGACTCCGTACGTCACTCTGTGGGGGGGAGAGGGATAGACTCCGTACGTCACTCTGTGGGGGGGAGAGGGATAGACTCCGTACGTCACTCTGTGGGGGGGAGAGGGATAGACTCCGTACGTCACTCTGTGGGGGGGAGAGGGATAGAATCCGTACGTCACTCTGTGGGGGGGAGAGGGATAGACTCCGTACGTCACTCTGTGGGGGGGAGAGCTATAGACTCCGTACGGCACACTGCGGGGGTTAGAGGGATAGACTCCGTGCGTCACTCTGCGTGGGGGAGAGGGATAGACTCCGTACGTCACTCTGTGTGGGGGAGAGGGATTGACTCCGTACGTCACTCTGTGGGGGGGAGAGGGATAGACTCCGTACGTCACTCTGCGTGGGGGAGAGGGATAGACTCCGTACGTCACTTTGCTTGGGGGGGAGGGATAGACTCCATATGTCACTCTGTGGGGGGGACAGGGATAGACTCCGTGCGTCACTGCGTGGGGGAGAGGGATAGACTCCGTGCGTCACTGCGTGGGGGAGAGGGATAGACTCCGTACGTCGCTCTGTGGGGGGGAGAGGGATAGACTCCGTACGTCGCTCTGTGGGGGGGAGAGGGATAGGCTCAGTATGTCACTGCGTGGGGGAGAGGGATAGACTCCGTACGTCGCTCTGTGGGGGGGAGAGGGATAGACTCCGTACATCGCTCTGTGGGGGGAAAAGGGAAAGACTCCGTACGTCGCTCTGTGGGGGGGGGGGAGAGGGATAGACTCCATACGTCACTCTGTGGGGGGGGAGAGGGATAGACTCCGTACATCACTCTGTGGGGGGGAGAGGGATAGACTCCGTACGTCACTCTGTGGGGGGGAGAGGGATAGACTCCGTACGTCACTCTGTGGGGGGAGAGGGATAGACTCCGTACGTCACTCTGTGGGGGGGAGAGGGATAGAATCCGTACGTCACTCTGTGGGGGGGAGAGGGATAGACTCCGTACGTCACTCTGTGGGGGGGAGAGCTATAGACTTCGTACGACACAATGCGGGGGGGAGAGGGATAGACTCCGTGCGTCACTCTGTGTGGGGGAGAGGGATAGACTCTGTACGTCACTCTGTGGGGGGGAGAGGGATAGACTCCGTACGTCACTCTGTGGGGGGGAGAGGGATAGACTCCGTACGTCACTCTGTGGGGGGGAGAGGGATAGACTCCGTACGTCACTCTGTGGGGGGGAGAGGGATAGACTCTGTACGTCACTCTGTGGGGGAGAGGGATAGACTCCGTACGTCACTCTGCGTGGGGGAGAGGGATAGACTCCGTACGTCACTTTGCTTGGGGGGGAGGGATAGACTCCATATGTCACTCTGTGGGGGGGAGAGGGATAGACTCCGTGCGTCACTGCGTGGGGGAGAGGGATAGACTCCGTGCGTCACTGCGTGGGGGAGAGGGATAGACTCCGTACGTCACTGCGTGGGGGAGAGGGATAGACTCCTTACGTCACTCTGCGTGGGGAGAAGGATAGACTCCGTGCATCACTGCGTGGGGGAGAGAGGGATAGACTCTCTACGTCACTCTGCGTGGGGGAGAGGGATAGACTCCGTACGTCACTCTGTGGGGGGAAGAGGGATAGACTCCGTGCGTCACACTGTGGGGGGGAGAGGGATAGGCTCCGTATGTCACTGCGTGGGGGAGAGGGATAGACTCCGTACGTCGCTCTGTGGGGGGGAGAGGGATAGACTCCGTACGTCGCTCTGTGGGGGGGAGAGCTATAGACTCCGTACGACACACTGCGGGGGGGAGAGGGATAGACTCCGTGCATCACTCTGCGTGGGGGAGAGGGATAGACTCCGTACGTCACTCTGTGTGGGGGAGAGGGATAGACTCCGTACGTCACTCTGTGGGGGGGAGAGGGATAGACTCCGTACGTCACTCTGTGGGGGGGAGAGCTATAGACTCCGTACGACACACTGCGGGGGGAGAGGGATAGACTCCGTGCGTCACTCTGCGTGGGGGAGAGGGATAGACTCCGTACGTCACTCTGTGGGGGGGAGAGGGATAGACTCCGTACGTCACTCTGTGGGGGGGGAGAGGGATAGACTCTGTACGTCACTCTGCGTGGGGGAGAGGGATAGACTCCGTACGTCACTTTGCTTGGGGGGGAGGGATAGACTCCATATGTCACTCTGTGGGGGGGACAGGGATAGACTCCGTGCGTCACTGCGTGGGGGAGAGGGATAGACTCCGTGCGTCACTGCGTGGGGGAGAGGGATAGACTCCGTACGTCACTGCGTGGGGGAGAGGGATAGACTCCTTACGTCACTCTGCGTGGGGAGAAGGATAGACTCCGTGCATCACTGCGTGGGGGAGAGAGGGATAGACTCTCTACGTCACTCTGCGTGGGGGAGAGGGATAGACTCCGTACGTCACTCTGTGGGGGGAAGAGGGATAGACTCCGTGCGTAACCCTGTGGGGGGGAGAGGGATAGGCTCCGTATGTCACTGCGTGGGGGAGAGGGATAGACTCCGTACGTCGCTCTGTGGGGGGGAGAGGGATAGACTCTGTACGTCGCTCTGTGGGGGGGAGAGGGATAGGCTCCGTATGTCACTGCGTGGGGGAGAGGGATAGACTCCGTACGTCGCTCTGTGGGGGGGAGAGGGATAGACTCCGTACGTCGCTCTGTGGGGGGGAGAGGGATAGACTCCGTACGTCACTCTGTGGGGGGGAGAGGGATAGACTCCGTACGTCACTCTGTGGGGGGGAGAGGGATGGACTCCGTATGTCACTCTGTGGGGGGGAGAGGGATAGACTCCGTACGTCACTCTGTGGGGGGGAGAGCTATAGACTTCGTACGACACAATGCGGGGGGGAGAGGGATAGACTCCGTGCGTCACTCTGTGTGGGGGAGAGGGATAGACTCTGTACGTCACTCTGTGGGGGGGAGAGGGATAGACTCCGTACGTCACTCTGTGGGGGGGAGAGGGATAGACTCCGTACGTCACTCTGTGGGGGGGAGAGGGATAGACTCCGTACGTCACTCTGTGGGGGGGAGAGGGATAGACTCTGTACGTCACTCTGTGGGGGAGAGGGATAGACTCCGTACGTCACTCTGCGTGGGGGAGAGGGATAGACTCCGTACGTCACTTTGCTTGGGGGGAGGGATAGACTCCATATGTCACTCTGTGGGGGGGAGAGGGATAGACTCCGTGCGTCACTGCGTGGGGGAGAGGGATAGACTCCGTGCGTCACTGCGTGGGGGAGAGGGATAGACTCCGTACGTCACTGCGTGGGGGAGAGGGATAGACTCCTTACGTCACTCTGCGTGGGGAGAAGGATAGACTCCGTGCATCACTGCGTGGGGGAGAGAGGGATAGACTCTCTACGTCACTCTGCGTGGGGGAGAGGGATAGACTCCGTACGTCACTCTGTGGGGGGAAGAGGGATAGACTCCGTGCGTCACACTGTGGGGGGGAGAGGGATAGGCTCCGTATGTCACTGCGTGGGGGAGAGGGATAGACTCCGTGCGTCACTGCGTGGGGGAGAGGATAGACTCCGTACGTCACTGCGTGGGGGAGAGGGATAGACTCCGTACGTCACTCTGCGTGGGGAGAAGGATAGACTCCGTGCATCACTGCGTGGGGGAGAGAGGGATAGACTCTCTACGTCACTCTGCGTGGGGGAGAGGGATAGACTCCGTACGTCACTCTGTGGGGGGAAGAGGGATAGACTCCGTGCGTCACCCTGTGGGGGGGAGAGGGATAGGCTCCGTATGTCACTGCGTGGGGGAGAGGGATAGACTCCGTACATCGCTCTGTGGGGGGGAGAGGGATAGACTCCGTACGTCGCTCTGTGGGGGGGGAGAGCTATAGACTCCGTACGACACACTGCGGGGGGGAGAGGGATAGACTCCGTGCATCACTCTGCGTGGGGGAGAGGGATAGACTCCGTACGTCACTCTGTGTGGGGGAGAGGGATAGACTCCGTACGTCACTCTGTGGGGGGGAGAGGGATAGACTCCGTACGTCACTCTGTGGGGGGGAGAGCTATAGACTCCGTACGACACACTGCGGGGGGGAGAGGGATAGACTCCGTGCGTCACTCTGCGTGGGGGAGAGGGATAGACTCCGTACGTCACTCTGTGGGGGGGAGAGGGATAGACTCCGTACGTCACTCTGTGGGGGGGAGAGGGATAGACTCCGTACGTCACTCTGCGTGGGGGAGAGGGATAGACTCCGTACGTCACTTTGCTTGGGGGGGAGGGATAGACTCCATATGTCACTCTGTGGGGGGGACAGGGATAGACTCCGTGCGTCACTGCGTGGGGGAGAGGGATAGACTCCGTGCGTCACTGCGTGGGGGAGAGGGATAGACTCTGTACGTCACTGCGTGGGGGAGAGGGATAGACTCCTTACGTCACTCTGCGTGGGGAGAAGGATAGACTCCGTGCATCACTGCGTGGGGGAGAGAGGGATAGACTCTCTACGTCACTCTGCGTGGGGGAGAGGGATAGACTCCGTACGTCACTCTGTGGGGGGAAGAGGGATAGACTCCGTGCGTAACCCTTTGGGGGGGGAGAGGGATAGGCTCCGTATGTCACTGCGTGGGGGAGAGGGATAGACTCCGTACGTCGCTCTGTGGGGGGGAGAGGGATAGACTCCGTACGTCGCTCTGTGGGGGGGAGAGGGATAGGCTCCGTATGTCACTGCGTGGGGGGAGAGGGATAGACTCCGTACGTCGCTCTGTGGGGGGGAGAGGGATAGACTCCGTACATCGCTCTGTGGGGGGGGGGAGAGGGATAGACTCCATACGTCACTTTGTGGGGGGGGGAGAGGGATAGACTCCGTACGTCACTCTGTGGGGGGGAGAGGGATAGACTCCGTATGTCACTCTGTGGGGGGGGAGAGGGATAGACTCCGTACGTCACTCTGTGGGGGGGAGAGGGATAGACTCCGTACGTCACTCTGTGGGGGGGAGAGGGATAGAATCCGTACGTCACTCTGTGGGGGGGAGAGGGATAGACTCCGTACGTCACTCTGTGGGGGGGAGAGCTATAGACTCCGTACGGCACACTGCGGGGGGGAGAGGGATAGGCTCCGTATGTCACTGCGTGGGGGAGAGGGATAGACTCCGTGCGTCAATGCGTGGGGGAGAGGGATAGACTCCGTACGTCACTGCGTGGGGGAGAGGGATAGACTCCTTACGTCACTCTGCGTGGGGAGAAGGATAGACTCCGTGCATCACTGCGTGGGGGAGAGAGGGATAGACTCTCTACGTCACTCTGCGTGGGGGAGAGGGATAGACTCCGTACGTCACTCTGTGGGGGGAAGAGGGATAGACTCCGTGCGTAACCCTGTGGGGGGGAGAGGGATAGGCTCCGTATGTCACTGCGTGGGGGAGAGGGATAGACTCCGTACGTCGCTTTGTGGGGGGGAGAGGGATAGACTCCGTACGTCGCTCTGTGGGGGCGAGAGGGATAGGCTCCGTACGTCACTCTGCGTGGGGGAGAGGGATAGACTCCGTACGTCACTTTGCTTGGGGGGGAGGGATAGACTCCATATGTCACTCTGTGGGGGGGAGAGGGATAGACTCCGTGCGTCACTGCGTGGGGGAGAGGGATAGACTCCGTGCGTCACTGCGTGGGGGAGAGGGATAGACTCCGTACGTCACTGCGTGGGGGAGAGGGATAGACTCCTTACGTCACTCTGCGTGGGGAGAAGGATAGACTCCGTGCATCACTGCGTGGGGGAGAGAGGGATAGACTCTCTACGTCACTCTGCGTGGGGGAGAGGGATAGACTCCGTACGTCACTCTGTGGGGGGAAGAGGGATAGACTCCGTGCGTCACACTGTGGGGGGGGAGAGGGATAGGCTCCGTATGTCACTGCGTGGGGGGAGAGGGATAGACTCCGTACGTCGCTCTGTGGGGGGGAGAGGGATAGACTCCGTACGTCGCTCTGTGGGGGGGAGAGCTATAGACTCCGTACGACACACTGCGGGGGGGAGAGGGATAGACTCCGTGCATCACTCTGCGTGGGGGAGAGGGATAGACTCCGTACGTCACTCTGTGTGGGGGAGAGGGATAGACTCCGTACGTCACTCTGTGGGGGGGAGAGGGATAGACTCCGTACGTCACTCTGTGGGGGGGAGAGCTATAGACTCCGTACGACACACTGCGGGGGGGAGAGGGATAGACTCCGTGCGTCACTCTGCGTGGGGGAGAGGGATAGACTCCGTACGTCACTCTGTGGGGGGGAGAGGGATAGACTCCGTACGTCACTCTGTGGGGGGGGAGAGGGATAGACTCTGTACGTCACTCTGCGTGGGGGAGAGGGATAGACTCCGTACGTCACTTTGCTTGGGGGGGAGGGATAGACTCCATATGTCACTCTGTGGGGGGGGACTAGGATAGACTCCGTGCGTCACTGCGTGGGGGAGAGGGATAGACTCCGTGCGTCACTGCGTGGGGGAGAGGGATAGACTCCGTACGTCACTGCGTGGGGGAGAGGGATAGACTCCTTACGTCACTCTGCGTGGGGAGAAGGATAGACTCCGTGCATCACTGCGTGGGGGAGAGAGGGATAGACTCTCTACGTCACTCTGCGTGGGGGAGAGGGATAGACTCCGTACGTCACTCTGTGGGGGGAAGAGGGATAGACTCCGTGCGTAACCCTGTGGGGGGGAGAGGGATAGGCTCCGTATGTCACTGCGTGGGGGAGAGGGATAGACTCCGTACGTCGCTCTGTGGGGGGGAGAGGGATAGACTCTGTACGTCGCTCTGTGGGGGGGAGAGGGATAGGCTCCGTATGTCACTGCGTGGGGGAGAGGGATAGACTCCGTATGTCGCTCTGTGGGGGGGGAGAGGGATAGACTCCGTACGTCGCTCTGTGGGGGGGAGAGGGATAGACTCCGTACATCGCTCTGTGGGGGGGGGAGAGGGATAGACTCCATACGTCACTTTGTGGGGGGGGAGAGGGATAGACTCCGTACGTCACTCTGTGGGGGGGAGAGGGATAGACTCCGTACGTCACTCTGTGGGGGGGAGAGGGATAGACTCCGTACGTCACTCTGTGGGGGGGAGAGGGATAGACTCCGTACGTCACTCTGTGGGGGGGAGAGGGATAGAATCCGTACGTCACTCTGTGGGGGGGGAGAGGGATAGACTCCGTACGTCACTCTGTGGGGGGGAGAGCTATAGACTTCGTACGACACAATGCGGGGGGGGAGAGGGATAGACTCCGTGCGTCACTCTGCGTGGGGGAGAGGGATAGACTCTGTACGTCACTCTGTGGGGGGGAGAGGGATAGACTCCGTACGTCACTCTGTGGGGGGGAGAGGGATAGACTCCGTACGTCACTCTGTGGGGGGGAGAGGGATAGACTCTGTACGTCACTCTGTGGGGGAGAGGGATAGACTCCGTACGTCACTCTGCGTGGGGGAGAGGGATAGACTCCGTACGTCACTTTGCTTGGGGGGGAGGGATAGATTCCATATGTCACTCTGTGGGGGGGAGAGGGATAGACTCCGTGCGTCACTGCGTGGGGGAGAGGGATAGACTCCGTGCGTCACTGCGTGGGGGAGAGGGATAGACTCCGTACGTCACTGCGTGGGGGAGAGGGATAGACTCCGTACGTCACTCTGCGTGGGGAGAAGGATAGACTCCGTGCATCACTGCGTGGGGGAGAGAGGGATAGACTCTCTACGTCACTCTGCGTGGGGGAGAGGGGATAGACTCCGTACGTCACTCTGTGGGGGGAAGAGGGATAGACTCCGTGCGTCACCCTGTGGGGGGGAGAGGGATAGGCTCCGTATGTCACTGCGTGGGGGAGAGGGATAGACTCCGTACGTCGCTCTGTGGGGGGGAGAGGGATAGACTCCGTACGTCGCTCTGTGGGGGGGAGAGCTATAGACTCCGTACGACACACTGCGGGGGGGAGAGGGATAGACTCCGTGCATCACTCTGCGTGGGGGAGAGGGATAGACTCCGTACGTCACTCTGTGTGGGGGAGAGGGATAGACTCCGTACGTCACTCTGTGGGGGGGAGAGGGATAGACTCCGTACGTCACTCTGTGGGGGGGAGAGCTATAGACTCCGTACGACACACTGCGGGGGGGAGAGGGATAGACTCCGTGCGTCACTCTGCGTGGGGGAGAGGGGATAGACTCCGTACGTCACTCTGTGGGGGGAGAGGGATAGACTCCGTACGTCACTCTGTGGGGGGGAGAGGGATAGACTCCGTACGTCACTCTGCGTGGGGGAGAGGGATAGACTCCGTACGTCACTTTGCTTGGGGGGGAGGGATAGACTCCATATGTCACTCTGTGGGGGGGACAGGGATAGACTCCGTGCGTCACTGCGTGGGGGAGAGGGATAGACTCCGTGCGTCACTGCGTGGGGGAGAGGGATAGACTCTGTACGTCACTGCGTGGGGGAGAGGGATAGACTCCTTACGTCACTCTGCGTGGGGAGAAGGATAGACTCCGTGCATCACTGCGTGGGGGAGAGAGGGATAGACTCTCTACGTCACTCTGCGTGGGGGAGAGGGATAGACTCCGTACGTCACTCTGTGGGGGGAAGAGGGATAGACTCCGTGCGTAACCCTTTGGGGGGGAGAGGGATAGGCTCCGTATGTCACTGCGTGGGGGAGAGGGATAGACTCCGTACGTCGCTCTGTGGGGGGGAGAGGGATAGACTCCGTACGTCGCTCTGTGGGGGGGAGAGGGATAGGCTCCGTATGTCACTGCGTGGGGGGAGAGGGATAGACTCCGTACGTCGCTCTGTGGGGGGGAGAGGGATAGACTCCGTACGTCGCTCTGTGGGGGGGAGAGGGATAGACTCCGTACATCGCTCTGTGGGGGGGGGAGAGGGATAGACTCCATACGTCACTTTGTGGGGGGGGAGAGGGATAGACTCCGTACGTCACTCTGTGGGGGGGAGAGGGATAGACTCCGTACGTCACTCTGTGGGGGGGAGAGGGATAGACTCCGTACGTCACTCTGTGGGGGGGAGAGGGATAGACTCCGTACGTCACTCTGTGGGGGGGAGAGGGATAGAATCCGTACGTCACTCTGTGGGGGGGAGAGGGATAGACTCCGTACGTCACTCTGTGGGGGGGAGAGCTATAGACTCCGTACGGCACACTGCGGGGGGGAGAGGGATAGGCTCCGTATGTCACTGCGTGGGGGAGAGGGATAGACTCCGTGCGTCAATGCGTGGGGGAGAGGGATAGACTCCGTACGTCACTGCGTGGGGGAGAGGGATAGACTCCTTACGTCACTCTGCGTGGGGAGAAGGATAGACTCCGTGCATCACAGCGTGGGGGAGAGAGGGATAGACTCTCTACGTCACTCTGCGTGGGGGAGAGGGATAGACTCCGTACGTCACTCTGTGGGGGGAAGAGGGATAGACTCCGTGCGTAACCCTGTGGGGGGGAGAGGGATAGGCTCCGTATGTCACTGCGTGGGGGAGAGGGATAGACTCCGTACGTCGCTTTGTGGGGGGGAGAGGGATAGACTCCGTACGTCGCTCTGTGGGGGGGAGAGGGATAGGCTCCGTATGTCACTGCGTGGGGGAGAGGGATAGACTCCGTACGTCGCTCTGTGGGGGGGGAGAGGGATAGACTCCGTACGTCGCTCTGTGGGGGGGAGAGGGATAGACTCCGTACATCGCTCTGTGGGGGGGGGGAGAGGGATAGACTCCATACGTCACTTTGTGGGGGGGGAGAGGGATAGACTCCGTACGTCACTCTGTGGGGGGAGAGGGATAGACCCGTACGTCACTCTGTGGGGGGGAGAGGGATAGACTCCGTACGTCACTCTGTGGGGGGGAGAGGGATAGACTCCGTACGTCACTCTGTGGGGGGGAGAGGGATAGAATCCGTACGTCACTCTGTGGGGGGAGAGGGATAGACTCCGTACGTCACTCTGTGGGGGGGAGAGCTATAGACTCCGTACGGCACACTGCGGGGGGGAGAGGGATAGACTCCGTGCGTCACTCTGCGTGGGGGAGAGGGATAGACTCCGTACGTCACTCTGTGGGGGGGAGAGGGATAGACTCCGTACGTCACTCTGTGGGGGGGAGAGGGATAGACTCCATACGTCACTCTGCGTGGGGGAGAGGGATAGACTCCGTACGTCACTTTGCTTGGGGGGGGAGGGATAGACTCCATATGTCACTCTGTGGGGGGGACAGGGATAGACTCCGTGCGTCACTGCGTGGGGGAGAGGGATAGACTCCGTGCGTCACTGCGTGGGGGAGAGGGATAGACTCCGTACGTCACTGCGTGGGGGAGAGGGATAGACTCCTTACGTCACTCTGCGTGGGGAGAAGGATAGACTCCGTGCATCACTGCGTGGGGGAGAGAGGGATAGACTCTCTACGTCACTCTGCGTGGGGGAGAGGGATAGACTCCGTACGTCACTCTGTGGGGGGAAGAGGGATAGACTCCGTGCGTAACCCTGTGGGGGGGAGAGGGATAGGCTCCGTATGTCACTGCGTGGGGGAGAGGGATAGACTCCGTACGTCGCTCTGTGGGGGGGAGAGGGATAGACTCCGTACGTCGCTCTGTGGGGGAGAGAGGGATAGGCTCCGTATGTCACTGCGTGGGGGAGAGGGATAGACTCCGTACGTCGCTCTGTGGGGGGGAGAGGGATAGACTCCGTACGTCGCTCTGTGGGGGGGGAGAGGGATAGACTCCGTACATCGCTCTGTGGGGGGGGGAGAGGGATAGACTCCATACGTCACTTTGTGGGGGGGGAGAGGGATAGACTCCGTACGTCACTCTGTGGGGGGGAGAGGGATAGACTCCGTACGTCACTCTGTGGGGGGGAGAGGGATAGACTCCGTACGTCACTCTGTGGGGGGGAGAGGGATAGACTCCGTACGTCACTCTGTGGGGGGGAGAGGGATAGAATCCGTACGTCACTCTGTGGGGGGGAGAGGGATAGACTCCGTACGTCACTCTGTGGGGGGGAGAGCTATAGACTCCGTACGGCACACTGCGGGGGGGGAGAGGGGATAGGCTCCGTATGTCACTGCGTGGGGGAGAGGGATAGACTCCGTGCGTCAATGCGTGGGGGAGAGGGATAGACTCCGTACGTCACTGCGTGGGGGAGAGGGATAGACTCCTTACGTCACTCTGCGTGGGGAGAAGGATAGACTCCGTGCATCACTGCGTGGGGGAGAGAGGGATAGACTCTCTACGTCACTCTGCGTGGGGGAGAGGGATAGACTCCGTACGTCACTCTGTGGGGGGAAGAGGGATAGACTCCGTGCGTAACCCTGTGGGGGGGAGAGGGATAGGCTCCGTATGTCACTGCGTGGGGGAGAGGGATAGACTCCGTACGTCGCTTTGTGGGGGGGAGAGGGATAGACTCCGTACGTCGCTCTGTGGGGGGGAGAGGGATAGGCTCCGTATGTCACTGCGTGGGGGAGAGGGATAGACTCCGTACGTCGCTCTGTGGGGGGGAGAGGGATAGACTCCGTACGTCGCTCTGTGGGGGGGAGAGGGATAGACTCCGTACATCGCTCTGTGGGGGGGGGGAGAGGGATAGACTCCATACGTCACTTTGTGGGGGGGGAGAGGGATAGACTCCGTACGTCACTCTGTGGGGGGGAGAGGGATAGACCCGTACGTCACTCTGTGGGGGGGAGAGGGATAGACTCCGTACGTCACTCTGTGGGGGGGAGAGGGATAGACTCCGTACGTCACTCTGTGGGGGGGAGAGGGATAGAATCCGTACGTCACTCTGTGGGGGGGAGAGGGATAGACTCCGTACGTCACTCTGTGGGGGGGAGAGCTATAGACTCCGTACGGCACACTGCGGGGGGGAGAGGGATAGACTCCGTGCGTCACTCTGCGTGGGGGAGAGGGATAGACTCCGTACGTCACTCTGTGGGGGGAGAGGGATAGACTCCGTACGTCACTCTGTGGGGGGGAGAGGGATAGACTCCGTACGTCACTCTGCGTGGGGGAGAGGGATAGACTCCGTACGTCACTTTGCTTGGGGGGGAGGGATAGACTCCATATGTCACTCTGTGGGGGGGACAGGGATAGACTCCGTGCGTCACTGCGTGGGGGAGAGGGATAGACTCCGTGCGTCACTGCGTGGGGGAGAGGGATAGACTCCGTACGTCACTGCGTGGGGGAGAGGGATAGACTCCTTACGTCACTCTGCGTGGGGAGAAGGATAGACTCCGTGCATCACTGCGTGGGGGAGAGAGGGATAGACTCTCTACGTCACTCTGCGTGGGGGAGAGGGATAGACTCCGTACGTCACTCTGTGGGGGGAAGAGGGATAGACTCCGTGCGTAACCCTGTGGGGGGGAGAGGGATAGGCTCCGTATGTCACTGCGTGGGGGAGAGGGATAGACTCCGTACGTCGCTCTGTGGGGGGGAGAGGGATAGACTCCGTACGTCGCTCTGTGGGGGAGAGAGGGATAGGCTCCGTATGTCACTGCGTGGGGGAGAGGGATAGACTCCGTACGTCGCTCTGTGGGGGGGAGAGGGATAGACTCCGTACGTCGCTCTGTGGGGGGGAGAGGGATAGACTCCGTACATCGCTCTGTGGGGGGGGGAGAGGGATAGACTCCATACGTCACTTTGTGGGGGGGGAGAGGGATAGACTCCGTACGTCACTCTGTGGGGGGGAGAGGGATAGACTCCGTACGTCACTCTGTGGGGGGGAGAGGGATAGACTCCGTATGTCACTCTGTGGGGGGGAGAGGGATAGACTCCGTACGTCACTCTGTGGGGGGGAGAGGGATAGAATCCGTACGTCACTCTGTGGGGGGGGAGAGGGATAGACTCCGTACGTCACTCTGTGGGGGGGAGAGCTATAGACTCCGTACGGCACACTGCGGGGGGGAGAGGGATATAGACTCCGTGCGTCACTGCGTGGGGGAGAGGGATAGACTCCGTACGTCACTCTGTGGGGGGGAGAGGGATAGACTCCGTACGTCACTCTGTGGGGGGGAGAGGGATAGACTCCGTACGTCACTCTGTGGGGGGGGAGAGGGATAGACTACGTACGTCACTCTGTGGGGGGGAGAGGGATAGACTCTGTACGTCACTCTGTGGGGGAGAGGGATAGACTCCGTGCGTCACTCTGCGTGGGGGAGAGGGATAGACTCGTACGTCACTTTGCTTGGGGGGGAGGGATAGACTCCGTATGTCACTCTGTGGGGGGGAGAGGGATAAACTCCGTGCGTCACTGCGTGGGGGAGAGGGATAAACTCCGTGCGTCACTGCGTGGGGGAGAGGGATAGACTCCGTACGTCACTGCGTGGGGGAGAGGGATAGACTCCGTACGTCACTGCGTGGGGGAGAGGGATAGACTCCGTACGTCACTGCGTGGGGGAGAGGGATAGACTCCTTACGTCACTCTGCATGGGGAGAAGGATAGACTCCGTGCGTCACTGCGTGGGGGAGAGAGGGATAGACTCTCTACGTCACTCTGCGTGGGGGAGAGGGATAGACTCCGTACGTCGCTCTGTGGGGGGGAGAGGGATAGACTCCGTACGTCGCTCTGTGGTGGGGAGAGGGATCGGCTCCGTATGTCACTGCGTGGGGGAGAGGGATAGACTTCGTACGTCGCTCTGTGGGGGGAGAGGGATAGACTCCGTACGTCGCTCTGTGGGGGGGAGAGGGATAGACTCCGTACATCGCTCTGTGGGGGGGGGGGGAGAGGGATAGACTCCATACGTCACTCTGTGGGGGGGGAGAGGGATAGACTCCGTACGTCACTCTGTGGGGGGGAGAGGGATAGACTCCGTACGTCACTCTGTGGGGGGGAGAGGGATAGACTCCGTACGTCACTCTGTGGGGGGGAGAGGGATGGACCCGGTACGTCACTCTGTGGGGGGGAGAGGGATAGACTCCGTATGTCACTCTGTGGGGGGGGAGAGGGATAGACTCCGTACGTCACTCTGAGGGGGGGGAGAGGGATAGACTCAGTACGTCACTCTGCATGGAGGAGAGGGATAGACTCCGTACGTCACTCTGAGGGGGGGAGATGGATAGACTCCGTACGTCACTCTGCGTGGGGGAGAGAGGATAGACTCCGTACGTCTCTCTGTGGGGGGGAGAGGGATAGACTCCGTACGTCACTCTGTTGGGGGGGAGAGGGATAGACTCCGTACGTCACTCTGTGGGGGGGAGAGGGATAGACTCCGTACGTCACTCTGTGGGGGGGAGAGGGATAGACTCCGTACGTCACTCTGTGGGGGGGAGAGGGATAGACTCCGTACGTCACTCTGCGGGGGAGAGAGGGATAGACTCCGTACGTCACTGCGGGGATAGAGGGATAGACTCCGTGCGTCACTCTGCGTGGGGGAGCGGGATAGACTCCGTACGTCACTCTTTGGGGGGGAGAGGGATAGACTCCGTATGTCACTCTGTGGGGGGAGAGGGATAGACTCTGTACGTCACTCTGTGGGGGGGAGAGGGATAGACTCCGTACGTCACTCTGTGGGGGAGAGGGATAGACTCCGTTCTTCACTCTGCGTGGGGGAGAGGGATAGACTCTGTACGTCACTCTGCGGGGGAAGAGGGATAGACTCCGTACGTCACTCTGCGTGGGGGGGAGAGGGATAGACTCCGTACGTCACTCTGTGGGGGAGAGGGATAGACTCTGTACTTCACTCTGCGTGGGGGAGAGGGATAGACTCCGTACGTCACTCTGCGTGGCTGGGAGAGGGATAGACTCCATACGTCACTCTGTGGGGGGGAGGTATAGACTCCGTACATCACTCTGTGGAGGGGAGGTATAGACTCCGTACGTCACTCTGTGGAGGGGAGAGGGATAGACTCCGTACATCACTGCGTGGGGGAGAGGGATAGACTCCGTACGTCACTTTGTGGGGGGGAGAGGAATAGACTCCGTACGTCACTCTGCGGGGTGGAGAGGGATAGACTCTGTAGGTCACTCTGTGGGGGAGAGGGATAGACTCCGTGCGTCACTCTGTGGGGGGGAGAGGGATAGACTCCGTACGTCACTGCGTTGGGGGAGAGGGATAGACTCTGTAGGTCACTCTGTGGGGGGGGAGAGGGATAGACTCTGTACGTCACTCTGTGGGGGGAGAGGGATAGACTCTGTACGTCACTGCGTGGGGAGAGGGATAGACTCTGTAGGTCACTCTGTGGGGGAGAGGAATAGACTCCGTACGTCACTCTGTGGGGGGGAGAGGGATAGGCTCCATACGTCACTCTGCGGGGGGGAGAGGGAAAGACTCTGTAGGTCACTCTGTGGGGGAGAGGGATAGACTCCGTGCGTCACTCTGTGGGGGGGAGAGGGATAGACTCTGTACGTCACTCTGTGGGGGGGGAGAGGGATAGACTCCGTACGTCACTCTGTGGGGGAGAGGGATAGACTCCGTTCTTCACTTTGCGTGGGGGAGAGGGATAGACTCTGTACGTCACTCTGCGGGGGGGAGAGGGATAGACTCCGTACGTCTCTCTGCGCGGGGGGGGGAGAGGGATAGACTCCGCATGTCACTCTGCGTGGGGGAGAGGGATAGACTCTGAACGTCACTCTGTGGGGGAGAGGGATAGACTCCGTACGTCACTCTGTGGGGGGGAGAGGGATAGACTCCGTATGTCACTCTGCGGGGTGGAGAGGGATAGACTCTATAGGTCACTCTGTGGGGGAGAGGGATAGACTCCGTGCGTCACTCTGCGGGGGAGAGAGGGATAGACTCCGCATGTCACTCTGCGTGGGGGAGAGGGATAGACTCTGAACGTCACTCTGTGGGGGAGAGGGATAGACTCCGTACGTCACTCTGTGGGGGGGAGAGGGATAGGCTCCGTACGTCACTCTGTGGGGGAGAGGGATAGACTCCGTACGTCACTCTGTGGGGGGGAGAGGGATAGACTCCGTATGTCACTCTGCGGGGTGGAGAGGGATAGACTCTATAGGTCACTCTGTGGGGGAGAGGGATAGACTCCGTGCGTCACTCTGCGGGGGAGAGAGGGATAGACTCCGTACGTCACTCTGCGTGGGGGAGAGGGATAGACTCCGTACGTCACTCTGTGGGGGGGATTGGGATAGACTCCGTACATCACTCTGTGGGGGGGGGAGAGGGATAGACTCCGTACGTCACTCTGTGGGGGAGAGAGGGATAGACTCTGTACGTCACTCTGCGTGGGAGAAAGGGATAGACTCCGTACGTCACTCTGTGGGGGGAAGAGGGATAGACTCCGTATGTCACTGCGTGGGGGAGAGGGATAGACTCCGTACGTCGCTCTGTGGGGGGGAGAGGGATAGACTCCGTACGTCGCTCTGTGGGGGGGAGAGGGATAGGCTCAGTATGTCACTGCGTGGGGGAGAGGGATAGACTCCGTACGTCGCTCTGTGGGGGGGAGAGGGATAGACTCCGTACATCGCTCTGTGGGGGGGAAAGGGAAAGACTCCGTACGTCGCTCTGTGGGGGGGGGGGGAGATGGATAGACTCCATATGTCACTCTGTGGGGGGGGAGAGGGATAGACTCCGTACATCACTCTGTGGGGGGGAGAGGGATAGACTCCGTACGTCACTCTGTGGGGGGGAGAGGGATAGAATCCGTATGTCACTCTGTGGGGGGGAGAGGGATAGACTCCGTACGTCACTCTGTGGGGGGGAGAGCTATAGACTCCGTACGACACAATGCGGGGGGGAGAGGGATAGACTCCGTGCGTCACTCTGCGTGGGGGAGAGGGATAGACTCTGTACGTCACTCTGTGGGGGGGAGAGGGATAGACTCCGTACGTCACTCTGTGGGGGGGAGAGGGATAGACTCCGTACGTCACTCTGTGGGGGGGAGAGGGATAGACTCCGTACGTCACTCTGTGGGGGGGAGAGGGATAGACTCTGTACGTCACTCTGTGGGGGAGAGGGATAGACTCCGTACGTCACTCTGCGTGGGGGAGAGGGATAGACTCCGTACGTCACTTTGCTTGGGGGGGAGGGATAGACTCCGTACGTCACTGTGTGGGGGGGAGATGGATAGACTCCGTGCGTCACTGCGTGGGGGAGAGGGATAGACTCCGTGCGTCACTGCGTGGGGGAGAGGGATAGACTCCGTACGTCACTGCGTGGGGGAGAGGGATAGACTCCTTACGTCACTCTGCGTTTGGAGAAGGATAGACTCCGTGCATCACTGCGTGGGGGAGAGAGGGATAGACTCTCTACGTCACTCTGCGTGCGGGAGAGGGATAGACTCCCTACGTCACTCTGTGGGGGGAAGAGGGATAGACTCCGTGCGTCACCCTGTGGGGGGGAGAGGGATAGGCTCCGTATGTCACTGCGTGGGGGAGAGGGATAGACTCCGTACGTCGCTCTGTGGGGGGGAGAGGGATAGACTCCGTACGTCGCTCTGTGGGGGGGAGAGCTATAGACTCCGTACGACACACTGCGGGGGGGAGAGGGATAGACTCCGTGCATCACTCTGCGTGGGGGAGAGGGATAGACTCCGTACGTCACTCTGTGTGGGGGAGAGGGATAGACTCCGTACGTCACTCTGTGGGGGGGAGAGGGATAGACTCCGTACGTCACTCTGTGGGGGGGAGAGCTATAGACTCCGTACGACACACTGCGGGGGGGAGAGGGATAGACTCCGTACGTCACTGCGTGGGGGAGAGGGATAGACTCCTTACGTCACTCTGCGTGGGGAGAAGGATAGACTCCGTGCATCACTGCGTGGGGGAGAGAGGGATAGACTCCGTACGTCACTCTGTGGGGGGAAGAGGGATAGACTCCGTGCGTCACCCTGTGGGGGGAGAGGGATAGGCTCCGTATGTCACTGCGTGGGGGAGAGGGATAGACTCCGTACGTCGCTCTGTGGGGGGGAGAGGGATAGACTCCGTACGTCGCTCTGTGGGGGGGAGAGGGATAGACTCCGTACGTCACTCTGTGGGGGGGAGAGCTATAGACTCCGTACGACACACTGCGGGGGGGAGAGGGATAGACTCCGTACGTCACTGCGTGGGGGAGAGGGATAGACTCCTTACGTCACTCTGCGTGGGGAGAAGGATAGACTCCGTGCATCACTGCGTGGGGGAGAGAGGGATAGACTCCGTACGTCACTCTGTGGGGGGAAGAGGGATAGACTCCGTGCGTCACCCTGTGGGGGGAGAGGGATAGGCTCCGTATGTCACTGCGTGGGGGAGAGGGATAGACTCCGTACGTCGCTCTGTGGGGGGAGAGGGATAGACTCCGTACGTCGCTCTGTGGGGGGGAGAGGGATAGGCTCCGTATGTCACTGCGTGGGGGAGAGGGATAGACTCCGTACGTCGCTCTGTGGGGGGGAGAGGGATAGACTCCGTACGTCGCTCTGTGGGGGGGAGAGGGATAGACTCCGTACATCGCTCTGTGGGGGGGGGGGAGAGGGATAGACTCCATACGTCACTTTGTGGGGGGGGAGAGGGATAGACTCCGTACGTCACTCTGTGGGGGGGAGAGGGATAGACTCCGTACGTCACTCTGTGGGGGGGAGAGGGATAGACTCCGTACGTCACTCTGTGGGGGGGAGAGGGATAGACTCCGTACGTCACTCTGTGGGGGGGAGAGGGATAGAATCCGTACGTCACTCTGTGGGGGGGAGAGGGATAGACTCCGTACGTCACTCTGTGGGGGGGAGAGCTATAGACTCCGTACGGCACACTGCGGGGGGGAGAGGGATAGACTCCGTGCGTCACTGCGTGGGGGAGAGGGATAGACTCCGTACGTCACTCTGTGGGGGGGAGAGGGATAGACTCCGTACGTCACTCTGTGGGGGGGAGAGGGATAGACTCCGTACGTCACTCTGTGGGGGGGAGAGGGATAGACTCCGTACGTCACTCTGTGGGGGGGAGAGGGATAGACTCTGTACGTCACTCTGTGGGGGAGAGGGATAGACTCCGTGCGTCACTCTGCGTGGGGGAGAGGGATAGACTCCGTACGTCACTGCGTGGGGGAGAGGGATAGACTCCTTACGTCACTCTGCATGGGGAGAAGGATAGACTCCGTTCGTCACTGCGTGGGGGAGAGAGGGATAGACTCTCTACGTCACTCTGCGTGGGGGAGAGGGATAGACTCCGTATGTCACTCTGTGGGGGGGAGAGGGATAAACTCTGTGCGTCACTGCGTGGGGGAGAGGGATAAACTCCGTGCGTCACTGCGTGGGGGAGAGGGATAGACTCCGTACGTCACTGCGTGGGGGAGAGGGATAGACTCCGTACGTCACTGCGTGGGGGAGAGGGATAGACTCCGTACGTCACTGCGTGGGGGAGAGGGATAGACTCCTTACGTCACTCTGCATGGGGAGAAGGATAGACTCCGTTCGTCACTGCGTGGGGGAGAGAGGGATAGACTCTCTACGTCACTCTGCGTGGGGGAGAGGGATAGACTCCGTACGTCACTCTGTGGGGGGAAGAGGGATAGACTCCGTGTGTCACCCTGTGGGGGGGAGAGGGATAGGCTCCGTATGTCACTGCGTGGGGGAGAGGGATAGACTCTGTACGTCGCTCTGTGGGGGGGAGAGGGATAGACTCCGTACGTCGCTCTGTGGGGGGGAGAGGGATAGGCTCCGTATGTCACTGCGTGGGGGAGAGGGATAGACTTCGTACGTCGCTCTGTGGGGGGGAGAGGGATAGACTCCGTACGTCGCTCTGTGGGGGGGAGAGGGATAGACTCTGTACATCGCTCTGTGGGGGGGGGAGAGGGATAGACTCCATACGTCACTCTGTGGGGGGGGAGAGGGATAGACTCCGTACGTCACTCTGTGGGGGGGAGAGGGATAGACTCCGTACGTCACTCTGTGGGGGGGAGAGGGATGGACTCCGTACGTCACTCTGTGGGGGGGAGAGGGATAGACTCCGTATGTCACTCTCTGGGGGGGAGAGGGATAGACTCCGTACGTCACTCTGAGGGGGGGGAGAGGGATAGACTCAGTACGTCACTCTGCATGGAGGAGAGGGATAGACTCCGTACGTCACTCTGAGGGGGGGAGATGGATAGACTCCGTACGTCACTCTGCGTGGGGGAGAGGGATAGACTCCGTACGTCTCTCTGTGGGGGGGAGAGGGATAGACTCCGTACGTCACTCTGTGGGGGGGAGAGGGATAGACTCCGTACGTCACTCTGTGGGGGGGAGAGGGATAGACTCCGTACGTCACTCTGTGGGGGGGAGAGGGATAGACTCCGTACGTCACTCTGTGGGGGGGAGAGGGATAGACTCCGTACGTCACTCTGCGGGGGAGAGAGGGATAGACTCCGTACGTCACTGCGGGGGATAGAGGGATAGACTCCGTGCGTCACTCTGCGTGGGGGAGCGGGATAGACTCCGTACGTCACTCTTTGGGGGGGAGAAGGATAGACTCCGTATGTCACTCTGTGGGGGGGAGAGGGATAGACTCTGTACGTCACTCTGTGGGGGGGAGAGGGATAGACTCCATACGTCACTCTGTGGGGGAGAGGGATAGACTCCGTTCTTCACTCTGCGTGGGGGAGAGGGATAGACTCCGTACGTCACTCTGCGCGGGGGGGGAGAGGGATAGACTCCGTATGTCACTCTGCGTGGGGGAGAGGGATAGACTCTGTACGTCACTCTGTGGGGGAGAGGGATAGACTCCGTATGTCACTCTGTGGGGGGGAGAGGGATAGGCTCCGTACGTCACTCTGTGGGGGAGAGGGATAGACTCCGTACGTCACTCTGTGGGGGGGAGAGGGATAGACTCCGTATGTCACTCTGCGGGGTGGAGAGGGATAGACTCTGTAGGTCACTCTGTGGGGGAGAGGGATAGACTCCGTGCGTCACTCTGCATGGGGGAGAGGGATAGACTCCGTACGTCGCTCTGTGGGGGGGAGAGGGATAGACTCCGTACGTCGCTCTGTGGGGGGGAGAGGGATAGGCTCCGTATGTCACTGCGTGGGGGAGAGGGATAGACTTCGTACGTCGCTCTGTGGGGGGGAGAGGGATAAACTCCGTGCGTCACTGCGTGGGGGAGAGGGATAAACTCCGTGCGTCACTGCGTGGGGGAGAGGGATAGACTCCGTACGTCACTGCGTGGGGGAGAGGGATAGACTCCGTACGTCACTGCGTGGGGGAGAGGGATAGACTCCGTACGTCACTGCGTGGGGGAGAGGGATAGACTCCTTACGTCACTCTGCATGGGGAGAAGGATAGACTCCGTGCGTCACTGCGTGGGGGAGAGAGGGATAGACTCTCTACGTCACTCTGCGTGGGGGAGAGGGATAGACTCCGTACGTCACTCTGTGGGGGGAAGAGGGATAGACTCCGTGTGTCACCCTGTGGGGGGGAGAGGGATAGGCTCCGTATGTCACTGCGTGGGGCAGAGGGATAGACTCCGTACATCGCTCTGTGGGGGGGGGGAGAGGGATAGACTCCATACGTCACTCTGTGGGGGGGGAGAGGGATAGACTCCGTACGTCACTCTGTGGGGGGGAGAGGGATAGACTCCGTACGTCACTCTGTGGGGGGGAGAGGGATGGACTCCGTACGTCACTCTGTGGGGGGGAGAGGGATAGACTCCGTATGTCACTCTCTGGGGGGGAGAGGGATAGACTCCGTACGTCACTCTGAGGGGGGGGAGAGGGATAGACTCAGTACGTCACTCTGCATGGAGGAGAGAGATAGACTCCGTACGTCACTCTGAGGGGGGGAGATGGATAGACTCCGTACGTCACTCTGCGTGGGGGAGAGGGATAGACTCCGTACGTCTCTCTGTGGGGGGGAGAGGGATAGACTCCGTACGTCACTCTGTGGGGGGGAGAGGGATAGACTCCGTACGTCACTCTGTGGGGGGGAGAGGGATAGACTCCGTACGTCACTCTGTGGGGGGGAGAGGGATAGACTCCGTACGTCACTCTGTGGGGGGGAGAGGGATAGACTCCGTACGTCACTCTGCGGGGGAGAGAGGGATAGACTCTGTACGTCACTGCGGGGGATAGAGGGATAGACTCCGTGCGTCACTCTGCGTGGGGGAGCGGGATAGACTCCGTACGTCACTCTTTGGGGGGGAGAAGGATAGACTCCGTATGTCACTCTGTGGGGGGGAGAGGGATAGACTCTGTACGTCACTCTGTGGGGGGGAGAGGGATAGACTCCGTACGTCACTCTGTGGGGGAGAGGGATAGACTCCGTTCTTCACTCTGCGTGGGGGAGAGGGATAGACTCTGTACGTCACTCTGCGGGGGGGAGAGGGATAGACTCCGTACGTCACTCTGCGCGGGGGGGGGAGAGGGATAGACTCCGTATGTCACTCTGCGTGGGGGAGAGGGATAGACTCTGTACGTCACTCTGTGGGGGAGAGGGATAGACTCCGTACGTCACTCTGTGGGGGGGAGAGGGATAGGCTCCGTACGTCACTCTGTGGGGGAGAGGGATAGACTCCGTACGTCACTCTGTGGGGGGGAGAGGGATAGACTCCGTATGTCACTCTGCGGGGTGGAGAGGGATAGACTCTGTAGGTCACTCTGTGGGGGAGAGGGATAGACTCCGTGCGTCACTCTGCATGGGGGGGGGGGATAGACTCCGTACGTCACTCTGCGGGGGAGAGAGGGATAGACTCCGTACGTCGCTCTGTGGGGGGGAGAGGGATAGACTCCGTACGTCGCTCTGTGGGGGGGAGAGGGATAGGCTCCGTATGTCACTGCGTGGGGGAGAGGGATAGACTTCGTACGTCGCTCTGTGGGGGGGAGAGGGATAGACTCCGTACGTTGCTCTGTGGGGGGGAGAGGGATAGACTCCGTACATCGCTCTGTGGGGGGGGGGGGAGAGGGATAGACTCCATACGTCACTCTGTGGGGGGGGAGAGGGATAGACTCCGTACGTCACTCTGTGGGGGGGAGAGGGATAGACTCCGTACGTCACTCTGTGGGGGGGAGAGGGATAGACTCCGTACGTCACTCTGTGGGGGGGAGAGGGATGGACTCCGTATGTCACTCTGTGGGGGGGAGAGGGATAGATTCCGATGTCACTCTGTGGGGGGGAGAGGGATAGACTCCGTACGTCACTCTGAGGGGGGGGGAGAGGGAAAGACTCAGTACGTCACTCTGCATGGAGGAGACGGATAGACTCCGTACGTCACTCTGAGGGGGGGAGATGGATAGACGCCGTACGTCACTCTGCGTGGGGGAGAGGGATAGACTCCGTACGTCTCTCTGTGGGGGGGAGAGGGATAGATTCCGTACGTCACTCTGTGGGGGGGAGAGGGATAGACTCCGTACGTCACTCTGTGGGGGGGAGAGGGATAGACTCCGTACGTCACTCTGTGGGGGGGAGAGGGATAGACTCCGTATGTCACTCTGTGGGGGGGAGAGGGATAGACTCCGTACGTCACTCTGCGGGGGAGAGAGGGATAGACTCCGTACGTCACTGCGGGGGATAGAGGGATAGACTCCGTGCGTCACTCTGCGTGGGGGAGCGGGATAGACTCCGTACGTCACTCTTTGGGGGGGAGAGGGATAGACTCCGTATGTCACTCTGTGGGGGGGAGAGGGATAGACTCTGTACGTCACTCTGTGGGGGGGAGAGGGATAGACTCCGTACGTCACTCTGTGGGGGAGAGGGATAGACTCCGTTCTTCACTCTGCGTGGGGGAGAGGGATAGACTCCGTACGTCACTCTGCGGGGGGGAGAGGGATAGACTCCGTACGTCACTCTGCGCGGGGGGGAGAGGGATAGACTCCGTATGTCACTCTGCGTGGGGGAGAGGGATAGACTCTGTACGTCACTCTGTGGGGGAGAGGGATAGACTCCGTACGTCACTCTGTGGGGGGGAGAGGGATAGGCTCCGTACGTCACTCTGTGGGGGAGAGGGATGGACTCCGTATGTCACTCTGTGGGGGGGAGAGGGATAGACTCCGATGTCACTCTGTGGGGGGGAGAGGGATAGACTCCGTACGTCACTCTGAGGGGGGGGAGAGGGATAGACTCAGTACGTCACTCTGCATGGAGGAGACGGATAGACTCCGTACGTCACTCTGAGGGGGGGAGATGGATAGACTCCGTACGTCACTCTGCGTGGGGGAGAGGGATAGACTCCGTACGTCTCTCTGTGGGGGGGAGAGGGATAGACTCCGTACGTCACTCTGTGGGGGGGAGAGGGATAGACTCCGTACGTCACTCTGTGGGGGGGAGAGGGATAGACTCCGTACGTCACTCTGTGGGGGGGAGAGGGATAGACTCCGTATGTCACTCTGTGGGGGGGATAGACTCCGTACGTCACTCTGCGGGGGAGAGAGGGATAGACTCCGTACGTCACTGCGGGGGATAGAGGGATAGACTCCGTGCGTCACTCTGCGTGGGGGAGCGGGATAGACTCCGTACGTCACTCTTTGGGGGGGAGAGGGATAGACTCTGTACGTCACTCTGTGGGGGGGAGAGGGATAGACTCCGTACGTCACTCTGTGGGGGAGAGGGATAGACTCCGTTCTTCACTCTGCGTGGGGGAGAGGGATAGACTCTGTACGTCACTCTGCGGGGGGGAGAGGGATAGACTCCGTACGTCACTCTGCGCGGGGGGGAGAGGGATAGACTCCGTATGTCACTCTGCGTGGGGGAGAGGGATAGACTCTGTACGTCACTCTGTGGGGGAGAGGGATAGACTCCGTACGTCACTCTGTGGGGGGGAGAGGGATAGGCTCCGTACGTCACTCTGTGGGGGAGAGGGATAGACTCCGTACGTCACTCTGTGGGGGGGAGAGGGATAGACTCCATATGTCACTCTGCGGGGTGGAGAGGGATAGACTCTGTAGGTCACTCTGTGGGGGAGAGGGATAGACTCCGTGCGTCACTCTGCGTGGGGGGGGGGATAGACTCCGTACGTCACTCTGCGGGCGAGAGAGGGATAGACTCCGTACGTCACTCTGCGTGGGGGAGAGGGATAGACTCTGTACGTCACTCTGTGGGGGGGAGAGGGATAGACTCCGTACATCACTCTGTGGGGGGGGGGAGAGGGATAGACTCCGTACGTCACTCTGTGGGGGGGAGAGGGATAGACTCCGTATGTCACTCTGTGGGGGGGAGTGGGATAGACTCCGTACGTCACTCTGTGGGGGGGAGAGGGATAGACTCCGTACATCACTCTGTGTGGGGGGAGAGGGATAGACTCCGTACGTCACTCTGTGGGGGAGAGAGGGATAGACTCTGTACGTCACTCTGCGTGGGGGAGAGGGATAGACTCCGTACGTCACTCTGTGGGGGGGAGAGGGATAGACTCCGTGCGTCACCCTGTGGGGGGGGGAGAGGGATAGGCTCCGTATGTCACTGCGTGGGGGAGAGGGATAGACTCCGTACGTCGCTCTGTGGGGGCGGGAGAGGGATAGACTCCGTACGTCGCTCTGTGGGGGGGAGAGGGATAGACTCCGTACGTCACTCTGTGGGGGGGGAGAGGGATAGACTCCGTACGTCACTCTGTGGGGGGGAGAGAGATAGACTCCGTACATCACTCTGTGGGGGGGAGAGGGATAGACTCCGTACGTCACTCTGTGGGGGGGAGAGGGATAGAATCCGTACGTCACTCTGTGGGGGGGGAGAGGGATAGACTCTGTACGTCACTCTGTGGGGGGGAGAGGGATATACTCCGTGCGTCACTCTGCGTGGGGGAGAGGGATAGACTCCGTACGTCACTCTGTGGGGGGGAGAGGGATAGACTCCGTACGTCACTCTGTGGGGGGGAGAGGGATAGACTCCGTACGTCACTCTTTGGGGGGGAGAGGGATAGACTCCGTACGTCACTCTGTGGGGGGGAGAGGGATGGGCTCTGTACGTCACTCTGTGGGGGAGAGGGATAGACTCCGTACGTCACTCTGCGTGGGGGAGAGGGATAGACTCCGTACGTCACTTTGCTTGGGGGGGAGGGATAGACTCCGTATGTCACTCTGTGGGGGGGAGAGGGATAGACTCCGTGCGTCACTGCGTGGGGGAGAGGGATAGACTCCGTACGTCACTGCGTGGGGGAGAGGGATAGACTCCGTACGTCACTGCGTGGGGGAGAGGGATTGACTCCATACGTCACTGCGTGGGGGAGAGGGATAGACTCCTTACGTCACTCTGCGTGGGGAGAAGGATAGACTCCGTGCGTCACTGCGTGGGGGAGAGGGAAAGACTCCGTACGTCACTGCGTGGGGGAGAAAGGGATAGACTCCGTACGTCACTGTGGGGGGGAGAGGGATAGACTCCGTACGTCACTCTGTGGGGGGGAGAGGGATAGACTCTGTATGTCACTCTGTGGGGGGAGAGGGATAGACTCCGTACGTCACTCTGTGGGGGGAGAGGGTTAGACTCCGTACGTCACTGCGTGGGGAAGAGGAATAGACTCCGTACGTCATTCTGAGGTGGGGAGAGGGATAGGCTCCGTACGTCACTCTGAGGGGGGGGAGAGGGATAGACTCAGTACGTCACTCTGCATGGGGGAGAGGGATAGACTCCGTACGTCACTCTGAGGGGGGGAGAGGGATAGACTCCGTACGTCACTCTGCGTGGGGGAGAGGGATAGACTCCGTACGTCTCTCTGTGGGGGGGAGAGGGATAGACTCCGTACGTCACTCTGTGGGGGGGGAGAGGGATAGACTCCGTACGTCACTCTGTGGGGGGGAGAGGGATAGACTCCGTACGTCACTCTGTGGGGGGGAGAGGGATAGACTCCGTACGTCACTCTGTGGGGGGGAGAGGGATAGACTCCGTACGTCACTCTGAGGGGGGGAGAGGGATAGACTCCGTACGTCACTCTGCGGGGGAGAGAGGGATAGACTCCGTACGTCACTGCGGGGGATAGAGGGATAGACTCCGTGTGTCACTCTGCGTGGGGAAGCGGGATAGACTCCGTACATCACTCTTTGGGGGGGAGAGGGATAGACTCCGTACGTCACTCTGCGTGGGGAGAGGGATAGACTCCGTACGTCACTGCGTGGGGGGGAGAGGGATAGACTCCGTACGTCACTCTTTGGGGGGGAGAGGGATAGACTCCGTACGTCACTCTGCGTGGGGGAGAGGGATAGACTCCGTACGTCACTGCGTGGGGGTGAAGAAGGGATAGACTCCGTACGTCACTCTGTGCGGGGGAGAGGGATAGACTCCGTACGTCACTGCGTGCGGAGAGGGATAGACTCCGTACGTCACTCTGTGGGGGGGGGGAGAGGGATAGACTCCGAACGTCGCTCTGTGGGGTGGAGAGGGATAGACTCCGTACGTCACTCTGTGGGGGGGAGAGGGATAGACTCCGTACGTCACTCTGTGGGGGGAGAGGGATAGACTCCGTACGTCACTCTGTGGGGGGGGAGAGGGATAGACTCCGTACGTCACTCTGTGGGGGGGGAGAGGGATAGACTCCGTACGTCACTCTGTGGGGGGGAGAGGGATAGACTCCGTATGTCACTCTGTGGGGGGGAGAGGGATAGACTCCGTACATCACTCTGTGGGGGAGGGAGAGGGATAGACTCCGTACGTCACTCTGTGGGGGAGAGAGGGATAGACTCTGTACGTCACTCTGTGGGGGAGAGGGATAGACTCCGTACGTCACTCTGTGGGGGGAGAGGGATAGACTCCGTACGTCACTCTGCGTGGGGGAGAGGGATAGACTCTGTGCGTCACTCTGTGGGGGGGAGAGGGATAGACTCCGTACGTCACTCTGCGGGTGGAGAGGGATAGACTCTGTAGGTCACTCTGTGGGGGAGAGGGAAAGACTCCGTGCGTCACTCTGTGGGGGGGGGGAGGGATAGACTCCGTACGTCACTCTGCGTGGGGGAGAGGGATAGACTCCGTACGTCACTCTGCATGGGGGAGAGGGATAGAATCCGTACGTCACTCTGTGGGGGGGAGAGGGATAGACTCCGTACATCACTCTGTGGGGGGGAGAGGGATAGACTCCGTACGTCACTCTGTGGGGGAGATAGGGATAGACTCCGTACGTCACTCTGCGTGGGGGAGAGGGATAGACTCCGTGCGTCACTCTGTGGGGGGAGAGGGAGAGGCTCCGTACGTCACTGCGTGGGGGAAAGGGATAGACTCCGTACGTCACTCTGTGGGGGGGAGAGGGATAGACTCCGTACATCACTCTGTGGGGGGGAGAGGGATAGACTCCGTACGTCACTCTGTGGGGGGGAGAGGATAGACTCCGTACGTCACTCTGTGGGGGGGGAGAGGGATAGACTCCGTACGTCACTCTGTGGGGGGGAGAGGGATAGACTCCGTACGTCACTCTGTGGGGGGGCGAGGGATAGACTCCGTACGTCACTCTGTGGGGGGGAGAGGGATAGACTCCGTACGTCACTCTGTGGGGGGGAGAGGGATAGACTCCGTACGTCACTCTGTGGGGGGGGAGAGGGATAGACTCCGTACCTCACTCTGTGGGGGGGTGAGGGATAGACTCCGTACGTCACTCTGTGGGGGGAGAGGGATAGACTCCGTACGTCACTCTGTGGGGGGGACAGGGATAGACTCCGTACGTCACTCTGTGTGGGGGAGAGGGATAGACTTTGTACGTCACTCTGTGGGGGGAGAGGGATAGACTCCGTGAGTCACTGCGTGGGGGAGAGGGATAGACTCTGTACGTCACTGCTTGGGGGGGAGAGGGATAGACTCCGTATGTCACTCTGTGTGGGGGAGAGGGATAGACTCTGTACGTCACTCTGCGTGGGGGAGAGGGATAGACTCCGTACGTCACTCTGTGTGGGGAGAGGGATAGACTCCGTGCGTCACTGCGTGGGGGAGAGGGGTAGACTCCATACGTCACTCTGTGGGGGGGAGAGGGATAGACTCCGTACGTCACTCTGTTGGGGGGGGGGGAGAGGGATAGACTCTGTACGTCACTGCGTGGGGGAGAGGGATAGACTCTGTAGGTCACTCTGTGGGGGAGAGAGATAAACTCTGTATGTCACTCTGTGGGGGGGAGAGGGATAGACTCCGTACGTAACTCTGCGGGGGGGAGAGGGATAGACTCTGTAGGTCACTCTGTGGGGAGAGGGATAGACTCCGTGCGTCACTCTGTGGGGGGGAGAGGGATAGACTCTGTATGTCACTCTGTGGGGGGAGAGGGATAGGCTCTGTACGTCACTCTGTGGGGGGGGAGGGATAGACTCTGTACGTCACTGCGTGGGGGAGAGGGATAGACTCTGTAGGTAACTCTGTGGGGGAGAGGGATAGACTCCGTACGTCACTCTGTGGGGGGGAGAGGGATAGACTCCGTACGTCACTCTGTGGGGGGGGAGAGGGATTGACTCCGTACGTCACTCTGTGGGGGAGATAGGGATAGACTCCGTACGTCACTCTGCGTGGGGGAGAGGGATAGACTCTGTACGTCACTCTGTGGGGGGGAGAGGGATAGACTCCGTGCGTCATTCTGTGGGGGGGAGAGGGATAGGCTCCGTACGTCACTGCGTGGGGGAGAGGGATAGACTCCGTACGTCACTCTGTGGGGGGGAGAGGGATGGACTCCGTACGTCACTCTGTGGGGGGGGAGAGGGATAGACTCCGTACGTCACTCTGTGGGGGGGAGAGGGATAGACTCCGTACGTCACTCTGTGGGGGGGGAGAGGGATAGACTCCGTACGTCACTCTGTGGGGGGGAGAGGGATAGACTCCGAACGTCACTCTGTGGGGGGGGAGGGATAGACTCCGTACGTCACTCTGAGGGGTTAGAGGGATAGACTCCGTACGTCACTCTGCGTGGGGGAGAGGGATAGACTCCGTACGTCACTCTGCGTGGGGGAGAGGGATAGACTCCGTACGTCACTCTGTGGGGGGGAGAGGGATAGACTCCGTACGTCACTCTGTGGGGGGGAGAGGGATAGACTCCGTACGTCACTCTGCGGGGGAGAGCGGGATAGACTCCGTACGTCACTCTGCGGTGGGGAGAAGGGATAGACTCCGTGAGTTACTCTGCGTGGGGGAGCGGGATAGACTCCGTACGTCACTCTGTGGGGGGGAGAGGGATAGACTTAGTACGTCACTCTGTGGGGGAGAGGGATAGACTCCGTACGTCACTCTGCGTGGGGGAGAGGGATAGACTCCGTACGTCACTCTGTAGGGGGGAGAGGGATAGCATCCGTACGTCACTCTGCGTGGGGGCGAGGGATAGACTCCGTACTTCACTCTGCGTGGGGGAGAGGGATAGACTCCATACGTCACTCTGTGTGGGGGAGAGGGATAGACTCCGTACGTCACTCTGCGTGGGGGAGAGGGATAGACTCCGTACGTCACTCTGTGGGGGGGGGGGAGAGGGATAGACTCCGTACGTCACTCTGTGGGGGGGAGGTATGGACTCCGTACGTCACTCTGTGGAGGGGAGAGGGATAGACTCCGTACGTCACTGCATGGGGGAGAGGGATAGACTCCGTACGTCACTCTGTGGGGGGGAGAGGGATAGACTCCGTACGTCACTCTGCGGGGTGGAGAGGGATAGACTCTGTAGGTCACTCTGTGGGGGAGAGGGATAGACTCCGTACGTCACTCTGCGGGGGGGAGAGGGATAGACTCTGTAGGTCACTCTGTGGGGGAGAGGGATAGACTCCGTGCGTCACTCTGTGGGGGGGAGAGGGATAGACTCCGTACGTCACTGCGTGGGGGAGAGTGATAGACTCCGTACGTCACTGCGTGGGGGAGAGGGATAGACTCTGTAGGTCACTCTGTGGGGGGGAGAGGGATAGACTCCATACGTCACTCTGTGGGGGGGATAGGGATAGACTCCGTACGTCACTCTGTGGGGGGGAGAGGGATAGACTCCGTAGGTCACTCTGCGGGGGAGAGAGGGATAGACTCCGTACGTCACTCTGCGGGGGGGAGAAGGGATAGACTCCGTACGTCACTCTGTTGGGGGGGGGGGAGAGGGATAGACTCTGTACGTCACTGCGTGGGGGAGAGGGATAGACTCTGTAGGTCACTCTGTGGGGGAGAGAGATAAACTCTGTATGTCACTCTGTGGGGGGGAGAGGGATAGACTCCGTACGTAACTCTGCGGGGGGGAGAGGGATAGACTCTGTAGGTCACTCTGTGGGGAGAGGGATAGACTCCGTGCGTCACTCTGTGGGGGGGAGAGGGATAGACTCTGTACGTCACTCTGTGGGGGGGAGAGGGATAGGCTCTGTACGTCACTCTGTGGGGGGGGAGGGATAGACTCTGTACGTCACTGCGTGGGGGAGAGGGATAGACTCTGTAGGTAACTCTGTGGGGGAGAGGGATAGACTCCGTACGTCACTCTGTGGGGGGGAGAGGGATAGACTCCGTACGTCACTCTGTGGGGGGGGAGAGGGATTGACTCCGTACGTCACTCTGTGGGGGAGATAGGGATAGACTCCGTACGTCACTCTGCGTGGGGGAGAGGGATAGACTCTGTACGTCACTCTGTGGGGGGGAGAGGGATAGACTCCGTGCGTCATTCTGTGGGGGGGAGAGGGATAGGCTCCGTACGTCACTGCGTGGGGGAGAGGGATAGACTCCGTACGTCACTCTGTGGGGGGGAGAGGGATGGACTCCGTACGTCACTCTGTGGGGGGGAGAGGGATAGACTCCGTACGTCACTCTGTGGGGGGGAGAGGGATAGACTCCGTACGTCACTCTGTGGGGGGGGAGAGGGATAGACTCCGTACGTCACTCTGTGGGGGGGAGAGGGATAGACTCCGAACGTCACTCTGTGGGGGGGGGAGGGATAGACTCCGTACGTCACTCTGAGGGGTTAGAGGGATAGACTCCGTACGTCACTCTGCGTGGGGGAGAGGGATAGACTCCGTACGTCACTCTGCGTGGGGGAGAGGGATAGACTCCGTACGTCACTCTGTGGGGGGGAGAGGGATAGACTCCGTACGTCACTCTGTGGGGGGGAGAGGGATAGACTCCGTACGTCACTCTGCGGGGGAGAGCGGGATAGACTCCGTACGTCACTCTGCGGTGGGGAGAAGGGATAGACTCCGTGAGTTACTCTGCGTGGGGGAGCGGGATAGACTCCGTACGTCACTCTGTGGGGGGGAGAGGGATAGACTTAGTACGTCACTCTGTGGGGGAGAGGGATAGACTCCGTACGTCACTCTGCGTGGGGGAGAGGGATAGACTCCGTACGTCACTCTGTAGGGGGGAGAGGGATAGCATCCGTACGTCACTCTGCGTGGGGGCGAGGGATAGACTCCGTACTTCACTCTGCGTGGGGGAGAGGGATAGACTCCATACGTCACTCTGTGTGGGGGAGAGGGATAGACTCCGTACGTCACTCTGCGTGGGGGAGAGGGATAGACTCCGTACGTCACTCTGTGGGGGGGGGGAGAGGGATAGACTCCGTACGTCACTCTGTGGGGGGGAGGTATGGACTCCGTACGTCACTCTGTGGAGGGGAGAGGGATAGACTCCGTACGTCACTGCATGGGGGAGAGGGATAGACTCCGTACGTCACTCTGTGGGGGGGAGAGGGATAGACTCCGTACGTCACTCTGCGGGGTGGAGAGGGATAGACTCTGTAGGTCACTCTGTGGGGGAGAGGGATAGACTCCGTACGTCACTCTGCGGGGGGGAGAGGGATAGACTCTGTAGGTCACTCTGTGGGGGAGAGGGATAGACTCCGTGCGTCACTCTGTGGGGGGGAGAGGGATAGACTCCGTACGTCACTGCGTGGGGGAGAGTGATAGACTCCGTACGTCACTGCGTGGGGGAGAGGGATAGACTCTGTAGGTCACTCTGTGGGGGGGAGAGGGATAGACTCCATACGTCACTCTGTGGGGGGGATAGGGATAGACTCCGTACGTCACTCTGTGGGGGGGAGAGGGATAGACTCCGTACGTCACTCTGCGGGGGAGAGAGGGATAGACTCCGTACGTCACTCTGCGGGGGGGAGAAGGGATAGACTCCGTGAGTTACTCTGCGTGGGGGAGCGGGATAGACTCCGTACGTCACTCTGTGGGGGGGAGAGGGATAGACTCAGTACGTCACTCTGTGGGGGAGAGGGATAGACTCCGTACGTCAATCTGCGTGGGGGAGAGGGAAAGACTCCGTACGTCACTCTGTAGGGGGGAGAGGGATAGACTCCGTACGTCACTCTGCGTGGGGGAGAGGGATAGACTCCGTACTTCACTCTGCGTGGGGGAGAGGGATAGACTCCGTACGTCACTCTGCGTGGGGGAGAGGGATAGACTCCGTACGTCACTCTGCGTGGGGGAGAGGGATAGACTCCGTACGTCACTCTGTGGGGGGGGGGAGAGGGATAGACTCTGTAGGTCACTCTGTGGGGGAGAGGGATAGACTCCGTGCGTCACTCTGTGAGGGGGAGAGGGATAGACTCCGTACGTCACTGCGTGGGGGAGAGGGATAGACGCCGTACGTCACTGCGTGGGGGAGAGGGATAGACGCCGTACGTCACTGCGTGGGGGAGAGGGATAGACTCTGTAGGTCACTCTGCGGGGGGGATAGGGATAGACTCTGTATGTCACTCTGTGGGGAGAGGGATAGACTCCGTGCGTCACTCTGTGGGGGGGAGAGGGATAGACTCTGTACGTCACTCTGTGGGGGGGAGAGGGATAGACTCTGTACGTCACTCTGTGGGGGGGAGAGGGATAGACTCTGTACGTCACTCTGTGGGGGGGAGAGGGATAGACTCCATACGTCACTCTGTGGGGGAGAGGGATAGACTCCGTACGTCACTCTGTGGGGGGGAGAGGATAGACTCCGTACGTCACTCTGCGGGGTGGAGAGGGATAGACTCTGTAGGTCACTCTGTGGGGGAGAGGGATAGACTCCGTTCGTCACTCTGTGGGGTGGGGGGAGGGATAGACTCCGTACGTCACTCTGCGTGGGGGAGAGGGATTGACTCCGTACGTCACTCTGTGGGGGGGAGAGGGATAGACTCCGTACATCACTCTGTGGGGGGGGGAGAGGGAGAGACTCCGTACGTCACTCTGCGTGGGGGAGAGGGATAGACTCCGTACGTCACTCTGCGTGGGGGAGAGGGATAGTCTCCGTACTTCACTCTGTGGGGGGAGAGGGATAGACTCCGTACATCATTCTGTGGGGGGGAGAGGGATAGACTCTGTAGGTAACTCTGTGGGGGAGAGGATAGACTCCGTACGTCACTCTGTGGGGGGGAGAGGGATAGACTCCGTACGTCACTCTGTGGGGGGGGAGAGGGATTGACTCCGTACGTCACTCTGTGGGGGAGATAGGGATAGACTCCGTACGTCACTCTGCGTGGGGGAGAGGGATAGACTCTGTAGGTAACTCTGTGGGGGAGAGGGATAGACTCCGTACGTCACTCTGTGGGGGGGAGAGGGATAGACTCCGTACGTCACTCTGTGGGGGGGGAGAGGGATTGACTCCGTACGTCACTCTGTGGGGGAGATAGGGATAGACTCCGTACGTCACTCTGCGTGGGGGAGAGGGATAGACTCTGTACGTCACTCTGTGGGGGGAGAGGGATAGACTCCGTGCGTCATTCTGTGGGGGGGAGAGGGATAGGCTCCGTACGTCACTGCGTGGGGGAGAGGGATAGACTCCGTACGTCACTCTGTGGGGGGGAGAGGGATGGACTCCGTACGTCACTCTGTGGGGGGGAGAGGGATAGACTCCGTACGTCACTCTGTGGGGGGGAGAGGGATAGACTCCGTACGTCACTCTGTGGGGGGGGAGAGGGATAGACTCCGTACGTCACTCTGTGGGGGGGAGAGGGATAGACTCCGAACGTCACTCTGTGGGGGGGGGAGGGATAGACTCCGTACGTCACTCTGAGGGGTTAGAGGGATAGACTCCGTACGTCACTCTGCGTGGGGGAGAGGGATAGACTCCGTACGTCACTCTGCGTGGGGGAGAGGGATAGACTCCGTACGTCACTCTGTGGGGGGGAGAGGGATAGACTCCGTACGTCACTCTGTGGGGGGGAGAGGGATAGACTCCGTACGTCACTCTGCGGGGGAGAGCGGGATAGACTCCGTACGTCACTCTGCGGTGGGGAGAAGGGATAGACTCCGTGAGTTACTCTGCGTGGGGGAGCGGGATAGACTCCGTACGTCACTCTGTGGGGGGGAGAGGGATAGACTTAGTACGTCACTCTGTGGGGGAGAGGGATAGACTCCGTACGTCACTCTGCGTGGGGAGAGGGATAGACTCCGTACGTCACTCTGTAGGGGGGAGAGGGATAGCATCCGTACGTCACTCTGCGTGGGGGCGAGGGATAGACTCCGTACTTCACTCTGCGTGGGGGAGAGGGATAGACTCCATACGTCACTCTGTGTGGGGGAGAGGGATAGACTCCGTACGTCACTCTGCGTGGGGGAGAGGGATAGACTCCGTACGTCACTCTGTGGGGGGGGGGAGAGGGATAGACTCCGTACGTCACTCTGTGGGGGGGAGGTATGGACTCCGTACGTCACTCTGTGGAGGGGAGAGGGATAGACTCCGTACGTCACTGCATGGGGGAGAGGGATAGACTCCGTACGTCACTCTGTGGGGGGGAGAGGGATAGACTCCGTACGTCACTCTGCGGGGTGGAGAGGGATAGACTCTGTAGGTCACTCTGTGGGGGAGAGGGATAGACTCCGTACGTCACTCTGCGGGGGGGAGAGGGATAGACTCTGTAGGTCACTCTGTGGGGGAGAGGGATAGACTCCGTGCGTCACTCTGTGGGGGGGAGAGGGATAGACTCCGTACGTCACTGCGTGGGGGAGAGTGATAGACTCCGTACGTCACTGCGTGGGGAGAGGGATAGACTCTGTAGGTCACTCTGTGGGGGGGAGAGGGATAGACTCCATACGTCACTCTGTGGGGGGGATAGGGATAGACTCCGTACGTCACTCTGTGGGGGGGAGAGGGATAGACTCCGTACGTCACTCTGCGGGGGAGAGAGGGATAGACTCCGTACGTCACTCTGCGGGGGGGAGAAGGGATAGACTCCGTGAGTTACTCTGCGTGGGGGAGCGGGATAGACTCCGTACGTCACTCTGTGGGGGGGAGAGGGATAGACTCAGTACGTCACTCTGTGGGGGAGAGGGATAGACTCCGTACGTCAATCTGCGTGGGGGAGAGGGAAAGACTCCGTACGTCACTCTGTAGGGGGGAGAGGGATAGACTCCGTACGTCACTCTGCGTGGGGGAGAGGGATAGACTCCGTACTTCACTCTGCGTGGGGGAGAGGGATAGACTCCGTACGTCACTCTGCGTGGGGGAGAGGGATAGACTCCGTACGTCACTCTGCGTGGGGGAGAGGGATAGACTCCGTACGTCACTCTGTGGGGGGGGGGAGAGGGATAGACTCTGTAGGTCACTCTGTGGGGGAGAGGGATAGACTCCGTGCGTCACTCTGTGAGGGGGAGAGGGATAGACTCCGTACGTCACTGCGTGGGGGAGAGGGATAGACGCCGTACGTCACTGCGTGGGGGAGAGGGATAGACGCCGTACGTCACTGCGTGGGGGAGAGGGATAGACTCTGTAGGTCACTCTGCGGGGGGGATAGGGATAGACTCTGTATGTCACTCTGTGGGGAGAGGGATAGACTCCGTGCGTCACTCTGTGGGGGGGAGAGGGATAGACTCTGTACGTCACTCTGTGGGGGGGAGAGGGATAGACTCTGTACGTCACTCTGTGGGGGGGAGAGGGATAGACTCTGTACGTCACTCTGTGGGGGGGAGAGGGATAGACTCCATACGTCACTCTGTGGGGGAGAGGGATAGACTCCGTACGTCACTCTGTGGGGGGGAGAGGGATAGACTCCGTACGTCACTCTGCGGGGTGGAGAGGGATAGACTCTGTAGGTCACTCTGTGGGGGAGAGGGATAGACTCCGTTCGTCACTCTGTGGGGTGGGGGGAGGGATAGACTCCGTACGTCACTCTGCGTGGGGGAGAGGGATTGACTCCGTACGTCACTCTGTGGGGGGGAGAGGGATAGACTCCGTACATCACTCTGTGGGGGGGGGAGAGGGAGAGACTCCGTACGTCACTCTGCGTGGGGGAGAGGGATAGACTCCGTACGTCACTCTGCGTGGGGGAGAGGGATAGTCTCCGTACTTCACTCTGTGGGGGGGAGAGGGATAGACTCCGTACATCATTCTGTGGGGGGGAGAGGGATAGACTCCGTACGTCACTCTGTGGGGGAGATAGGGATAGACTCCGTACGTCACTCTGCGTGGGGGAGAGGGATAGACTCTGTACGTCACTCTGTGGGGGGGAGAGGGATAGACTCCGTGCGTCACTCTGTGGGGGGGAGAGGGATAGGCTCCGTACGTCACTGCGTGGGGGAGAGGGATAGGCTCCGTACGTCACTCTGTGGGGGGGAGAGGGATGGACTCCGTACGTCACTCTGTGGGGGGGGAGAGGGATAGACTCCGTACGTCACTCTGTGGGGGGGAGAGGGATAGACTCCGTACGTCACTCTGTGGGGGGGGGAGAGGGATAGACTCCGTACGTCACTCTGTGGGGGGGAGAGGGATAGACTCCGTACGTCACTCTGTGGGGGGGAGAGGGATAGACTCCGTACATCACTCTGTAGGGGGGAGAGGGATAGACTCCGTATGTCACTCTGTGGGGGGAGAGGGATAGACTCCGTACGTCACTCTGTGGGGGGGGAGAGGGATAGACTCCGTACGTTACTCTGCGGGGGGAGAGGGATAGACTCCGTGCGTCACTCTGCATGGGGGAGCGTGATAGACTCCGTACGTCACTCTGAGGGGGGGAGAGAGATAGACTCAGTACGTCACTCTGCATGGGGGAGTGGGATAGACTCCGTACGTCACTCTGTGGGGGGGAGAGGGATAGACTCTGTACGTCGCTCTGTGGGGTGGAGAGGGATAGACTCCGTACGTCACTCTGTGGGGGGGAGAGGGATAGACTCCGTACGTCACTCTGTGGGGGGGAGAGGGATAGACTCTGTACGTCACTCTGTGGGGGGGAGAGGGATAGACTCCGTGCGTCACTGCGTGGGGGAGAGGGATAGACTCCGTACGTCACTGCTTGGGGGGAGAGGGATAGACTCCGTATGTCACTCTGTGTGGGGGAGAGGGATAGACTCTGTACGTCACTCTGCGTGGGGGTGAGGGATAGACTCTGTACGTCACTCTGTGGGGGGGAGGGATAGACTCTGTACGTCACTGCGTGTGGGAGAGGGATAGACTCTGTAGGTCACTCTGTGGGGGAGAGGAATAGACTCCGTACGTCACTCTGTGGGGGGGAGAGGGATAGACTCCGTACATCACTCTGTGGGGGGGGAGAGGGATAGACTCCGTGCGTCACTGTGTGGGGGAGAGGGATAGACTCCGTACGTCACTCTGTGGGGGGGGAAAGGGATAGACTCCGTACGTCACTCTGTGGGGGGGGAGAGGGATAGACTCTGTACGTCACTGCGTGGGGGAGAGGGATAGACTCTGTAGGTCACTCTGTGGGGGAGAGGGATAAACTCCGTACGTCACTCTGTGGGGGGGAGAGGGATAGACTCCGTACGTCACTCTGCGGGGGGGAGAGGGATAGACTCTGTATGTCACTCTGTGGGGGGGAGAGGGATAGACTCTGTATGTCACACTGTGGGGGGGAGAGGGATAGACTCCATACGTCACTCTGTGGGGGAGAGGGATAGACTCCGTACGTCACTCTGTGGGGGGGAGAGGGATAGACTCCGTACGTCACTCTGCGGGGTGGAGAGGGATAGACTCTGTAGGTCACTCTGTGGGGGAGAGGGATAGACTCCGTGCGTCACTCTGTGGGGGGGGAGTGATAGACTCCGTACGTCACTCTGCGTGGGGGAGAGGGATAGACTCCGTACGTCACTCTGCGTGGGTTAGAGGGATAGACTCCGTACGTCACTCTGGGGGGGGGGAGAGGGATAGACTCCGTACATCACTCTGTGGGGGGGGAGAGGGAGAGACTCCGTACGTCACTCTGTGGGGGAGAGAGGGATAGACTCCGTATGTCACTCTGCGTGGGGGAGAGGGATAGACTCCGTACGTCACTCTGTGGGGGAGAGGGATAGACTCCGTACGTCACTCTGTGGGGGGGAGAGGGATAGACTCCGTACGTCACTCTGTGGGGGGGAGAGGGATAGACTCCGTACGTCACTCTGTGGGGGGGAGAGGGATAGACTCTGTACGTCACTCTGCATGGGGGAGAGGGATAGACTCCGTACGTCACTCTGTGGGGGGGAGAGGGATAGACTCCGTATGTCACTCTGCGTGGGGAGAGGGATAGACTCCGTACGTCACTCTGTGGGGGAGAGGGATAGACTCCGTACGTCACTCTGTGGGGGGGAGAGGGATAGACTCCGTACGTCACTCTGTGGGGGGGAGAGGGATAGACTCCGTACGTCACTCTGTGGGGGGGAGAGGGATAGACTCCGTACGTCACTCTGTGGGGGAGAGGGATAGACTCCGTACGTCACTCTGTGGGGGGGAGAGGGATAGACTCCGTACGTCACTCTGTGGGGGGGAGAGGGATAGACTCCGTACGTCACTCTGTGGGGGAGAGGGATCGACTCCGTACGTCACTCTGTGGGGGGGAGAGGGATCGACTCCGTACGTCATTGCGTGGGGGAAAGGGATAGACTCCGTACGTCACTCTGCATGGGGGAGAGGAATAGACTCCGTACGTCACTCTGTGGGGGGGAGAGGGATAGACTCCGTACGTCACTCTGTGGGGGAGAGGGATAGACTCCGTACGTCACTCTGTGGGGGGGAGAGGGATAGACTCTGTGCGTCACTCTGTGGGGGGAGAGGGAAAGGCTCCGTACGTCACTGCGTGGGGGAAAGGGATAGACTCCGTACGTCACTCTGTGGGGGGGAGAGGGATAGACTCCGTACGTCACTCTGTGGGGGGGAGAGGGATAGACTCCGTACATCACTCTGTGGGGGGGGAGAGGGATAGACTCTGTACGTCACTCTGTGGGGGAGATAGGGATAGACTCCGTGCGTCACTCTGTGGGGGGAGAGGGAGAGGCTCCGTACGTCACTGCGTGGGGGAAAGGGATAGACTCCGTACGTCACTCTGCATGGGGGAGAGGGATAGACTCCGTACGTCACTCTGTGGGGGGGAGAGGGATAGACTCCGTACGTCACTCTGTGGGGGAGAGGGATAGACTCCGTACGTCACTCTGTGGGGGGGAGAGGGATAGACTCTGTGCGTCACTCTGTGGGGGGAGAGGGAAAGGCTCCGTACGTCACTGCGTGGGGGAAAGGGATAGACTCCGTACGTCACTCTGTGGGGGGGAGAGGGATAGACTCCGTACGTCACTCTGTGGGGGGGAGAGGGATAGACTCCGTACGTCACTCTGTGGGGGGGAGAGGGATAGACCCCGTACGTCACTCTGTGGGGGGGGAGAGGGATAGACTCCGTATGTCACTCTGTGGGGGGGAGAGGGATAGACTCCGTACGTCACTCTGTGGGGGGGCGAGGGATAGTCTCCGTACGTCACTCTGTGGGGGGGAGAGGGATAGACTCCGTACGTCACTCTGTGGGGGGGAGAGGGATAGACTCCGTACGTCACTCTGTGGGGGGGGAGAGGGATAGACTCCGTACCTCACTCTGTGGGGGGGTGAGGGATAGACTCCGTACGTCACTCTGTGGGGGGGAGAGGGATAGACTCCGTACGTCACTCTGTGGGGGGGAGAGGGATAGACTCCGTACGTCACTCTGTGGGGGGGAGAGGGATAGACTCCGTACGTCACTCTGTGGGGGGGAGAGGGATAGACTCCGTACGTCACTCTGTGGGGGGGAGAGGGATAGACTCCGTACGTCACTCTGTGGGGGGGAGAGGGATAGACTCCGTATGTCACTCTGTGGGGGGGAGAGGGATAGACTCCGTACGTCACTCTGTGGGGGGGGAGAGGGATAGACTCCGTACCTCACTCTGTGGGGGAGTGAGGGATAGACTCCGTACGTCACTCTGTGGGGGGGAGAGGGATAGACTCCGTACGTCACTCTGTGGGGGGGAGAGGGATAGACTCCGTACGTCACTCTGTGTGGGGGAGAGGGATAGACTCTGTACGTCACTCTGTGGGGGGGAGAGGGATAGACTCCGTGCGTCACTGCGTGGGGGAGAGGGATAGACTCCGTACGTCACTGCTTGGGGGGGAGAGGGATAGACTCCGTATGTCACTCTGTGTGGGGGAGAGGGATAGACTCTGTACGTCACTCTGCGTGGGGGAGAGGGATAGACTCCGTACGTCACTCTGTGTGGGGAGAGGGATAGACTCCGTGCGTCACTGCGTGGGGGAGAGGGATAGACTCCATACGTCACTCTGTGGGGGGGAGAGGGATAGACTCCGTACGTCACTCTGTTGGGGGGGGGGGAGAGGGATAGACTCTGTACGTCACTGCGTGGGGGAGAGGGATAGACTCTGTTGGTCACTCTGTGGGGGAGAGGGATAAACTCTGTACGTCACTCTGTGGGGGGGAGAGGGATAGACTCTGTATGTCACACTGTGGGGGGGAGAGGGATAGACTCCATACGTCACTCTGTGGGGGAGAGGGATAGACTCCGTACGTCACTCTGTGGGGGGGAGAGGGATAGACTCCGTACGTCACTCTGCGGGGTGGAGAGGGATAGACTCTGTAGGTCACTCTGTGGGGGAGAGGGATAGACTCCGTGCGTCACTCTGTGGGGGGGGAGGGATAGACTCCGTACGTCACTCTGCGTGGGGGAGAGGGATAGACTCCGTACGTCACTCTGCGTGGGTTAGAGGGATAGACTCCGTACGTCACTCTGGGGGGGGGGGGGAGAGGGATAGACTCCGTACATCACTCTGTGGGGGGGGAGAGGGAGAGACTCCATACGTCACTCTGTGGGGGAGAGAGGGATAGACTCCGTATGTCACTCTGCGTGGGGGAGAGGGATAGACTCCGTACGTCACTCTGTGGGGGAGAGGGATAGACTCCGTACGTCACTCTGTGGGGGGGAGAGGGATAGACTCCGTACGTCACTCTGTGGGGGGGAGAGGGATAGACTCCGTACGTCACTCTGTGGGGGGGAGAGGGATAGACTCTGTACGTCACTCTGCATGGGGGAGAGGGATAGACTCCGTACGTCACTCTGTGGGGGGGAGAGGGATAGACTCCGTATGTCACTCTGCGTGGGGAGAGGGATAGACTCCGTACGTCACTCTGTGGGGGAGAGGGATAGACTCCGTACGTCACTCTGTGGGGGGGAGAGGGATAGACTCCGTACGTCACTCTGTGGGGGGGAGAGGGATAGACTCCGTACGTCACTCTGTGGGGGGGAGAGGGATAGACTCCGTACGTCACTCTGTGGGGGAGAGGGATAGACTCCGTACATCACTCTGTGGGGGGGAGAGGGATAGACTCTGTACGTCACTCTGTGGGGGGGAGAGGATTAGACTCCGTACGTCACTCTGTGGGGGAGAGGGATCGACTCCGTACGTCACTCTGTGGGGGGGAGAGGGATAGACTCCGTACGTCACTCTGCGGGTGGAGAGGGATAGACTCTGTAGGTCACTCTGTGGGGGAGAGGGAAAGACTCCGTGCGTCACTCTGTGGGGGGGGAGGGATAGACTCCGTACGTCACTCTGCGTGGGGGAGAGGGATAGACTCCGTACGTCACTCTGCATGGGGGAGAGGGATAGACTCCGTACGTCACTCTGTGGGGGGGAGAGGGATAGACTCCGTACATCACTCTGTGGGGGGGGAGAGGGATAGACTCTGTACGTCACTCTGTGGGGGAGATAGGGATAGACTCCGTGCGTCACTCTGTGGGGGGAGAGGGAGAGGCTCCGTACGTCACTGCGTGGGGGAAAGGGATAGACTCCGTACGTCACTCTGCATGGGGGAGAGGGATAGACTCCGTACGTCACTCTGTGGGGGGGAGAGGGATAGACTCCGTACTTCACTCTGTGGGGGAGAGGGATAGACTCCGTACGTCACTCTGTGGGGGAGAGGGATAGACTCCGTACGTCACTCTGTGGGGGGGAGAGGGATAGACTCCGTACGTCACTCTGTGGGGGGGAGAGGGATAGACTCCGTACGTCACTCTGCGGGGGAGAGCGGGATAGACTCCGTACGTCACTCTGCGGTGGGGAGAAGGGATAGACTCCGTGAGTTACTCTGCGTGGGGGAGCGGGATAGACTCCGTACGTCACTCTGTGGGGGGGAGAGGGATAGACTCCGTACGTCACTCTGTGTGGGGGAGAAGGATAGACTCTGTTCCTTACCCATGAATGTACAGCGCCCCCTGTATGTACAGCGCCGCCGTCACTGTCAGTGCTATGTAATAATATTATCCTTATCCCTGTATGTACAGCGCCGCCGTCATTGTCAGTGCTATGTAATAATACTATCCTTATCTCTGTATGTACAGCGCCGCCGTCACTGTCAGTGTACTATCCTTATCCCTGTGTGTACAGCGCCGCTGTCACTGTCAGTGCTATGTAATAATACTATCCTTATCCCTGTATGTACAGCGCCGCCGTTACTAAGTGCTATGTAATAATACTGTCCTTATCCCTGTGTGTACAGCGCCGCCGTCACTGTCAGTGCTATGTAATAATACTATCCTTATCCCTGTATGTAGTACAGCGCCACCTTCACTGTCAGTACTATGTAATACTATCCATATCCCTGTATGTACAGCGCCGCCGTCACTGTCAGTGCTATAATACTACTATCCTTATCCCTGTATGTGCAGCGCCACTGTCACTGTCACTGCTATGTAAGAATACTATCCCTATCCCTGTATGTACAGCGCTGCCGTCACTGCCATTGCTATGTAATAATACTATCCTTATCCCTGTATGTACAGTGCCACCGTCACTGTCAGTGCTATAATACTACTATCCTTATCCCTGTATGTGCAGCGCCACTGTCACTGTCACTGCTATGTAAGAATACTATCCCTATCCCTGTATGTACAGCGCCGCCGTCACTGTCAGTGCTGTGTAATACTATCCTTATCCCTGTATGTACAGTGCCACCGTCAATGTCAGTGCTATGTAATAATACTATCCTTATCCCTGTATGTACAGCGCCGCCGTCACTGTCAGTACTATATAATAATACTATCCTTATCCCTGTATGTCAGTGCCGCCGTCACTCTCAGTGCTGTGTAATAATACTATCCTTATCCGTGTATGTACAGCGCCGCCGTCACTCTCAGTGCTATGTAATAATACTATACTTATCCCTGTATTTACAACGCTGCCGTCACTGTCAGTGCTATGTAATAATACTTTCCTTATCCCTGTATGTACAGCTCTGCCGTCACTGTAAGTGCTTTGTAATACTATCCTTATCCCTGTATGTACAGCGCCGCCATCTCTGTCAGTGCTATGTAATACTATCCTTATCCCTGTATGTACAGCGCCGCCGTCACTGTCACTCCTATGTAATAATACTATCCTTATCTCTGTATGTACAGCGCCACCGTCACTGTCACTGCTATGTAATAATACTATCCTTATCCCTGTATGTACAATGCCGCCGTCACTGTCAGTGCTATGTAATACAATCCTTATCCCTGTATGTACAGCGCCGCCGTCACTATCAGTGCTATGTAATAATACTATCCTTATCCCTGTATGTACACCGCCACCTTCACTGTCAGTGCTATGTAACATACCTTGGCCATCTATCGTCTCCTCATTCCCTCCCGCCACTGTACATTATATGTATTTATTATTATCACTTTGTGTTAAGAAGTCATTTTATCCCCATTATCAATTAAATGTTAAGTTTTAAAAGCCTAGGAGTGCACTATGAAATGAGCTTCTAGTTGTTAAGTGGTAGCAATCAAGATGCCTTCACTTCTCAGCTGAAACCAAATTCTGTCTAGTGCAGCTCATTAGTTGCACCCACCGCCAATCTTGACGGCTCAGGCACCATCATATTATCATCACATTATTTGATTTAGTGAGCATTATATATATTTTTCTTTGGTTTTCATCTATGTAATAATACTATCCTTATCCCTGTATGTACAGCGCCCCCTGTATGTACAGCACCGCCGTCACTGTCAGTGCTATGTAATAATTTTATCCGTATCCCTGTATGTACAGCGCCGCCGTCACTGTCAGTGCTATGTAATAATACTATCCTTTTCTCTGTATGTACAGCGCCGCCGTCACTGTCAGTTTACTATCCTTATCCCTGTGTGTACAGCGCCGCCGTCACTGTCAGTGCTATGTAATAATACTATCCTTATCCCTGTATGTACAGCGCCGCCGTTACTGTCAGTGCTATGTAATAATACTATCCTTATCGCTGTATGTACAGCGCCGCCGTCACTGTAAGTGCTATGTAATAATACTATCCTTATCCCTGTGTGTACAGCGCCGCCGTCACTGTCAGTGCTATGTAATAATACTATCCTTATCCCTGTATGTACAGCGCCGCTGTCAGTGCTGTGTAATAATACTATCCTTTTCCCTGTATGTACAGCACCGCCGTCACTGTCAGTGCTATGTAATACTATCCTTATCCCTCTATGTACAGCGCCGCCGTCACTGTCAGTGCTATGTAATAATACTATCCTTATCCCTGTATGTACAGCGCCGCCGTCACTGTCAGTGCTGTGTAATAATATCCGTATCCCTGTATGTATAGCGCCGCCATCACTGTCAGTGCTATGTAATAATACTATCCTTATCCCTGTATGTACAGCGCCGCCGTCACTGTCAGTGCTATGTAATAATACTATCCTTATCCCTGTATGTACAGCGCCGCCGTCACTGTCAGTGCTGAGTAATAATATCCGTATCCCTGTATGTATAGCGCCGCCGTCACTGTCAGTGCTATGTAATAATACTATCCTTATCCCTGTATGTACAGCGCCGCCGTCACTGTCAGTGCTATGTAATAATACTATCCTTTTCTCTGTATGTACAGCGCCGCCGTCACTGTCAGTTTACTATCCTTATCCCTGTGTGTACAGCGCCGCCGTCACTGTCAGTGCTATGTAATAATACTATCCTTATCCCTGTATGTACAGCGCCGCCGTTACTGTCAGTGCTATGTAATAATACTATCCTTATCGCTGTATGTACAGCGCCGCCGTCACTGTAAGTGCTATGTAATAATACTATCCTTATCCCTGTGTGTACAGCGCCGCCGTCACTGTCAGTGCTATGTAATAATACTATCCTTATCCCTGTATGTACAGCGCCGCTGTCAGTGCTGTGTAATAATACTATCCTTTTCCCTGTATGTACAGCACCGCCGTCACTGTCAGTGCTATGTAATACTATCCTTATCCCTCTATGTACAGCGCCGCCGTCACTGTCAGTGCTATGTAATAATACTATCCTTATCCCTGTATGTACAGCGCCGCCGTCACTGTCAGTGCTGTGTAATAATATCCGTATCCCTGTATGTATAGCGCCGCCGTCACTGTCAGTGCTATGTAATAATACTATCCTTATCCCTGTATGTACAGCGCCGCCGTCACTGCCAGTGCTGTGCAATAATACTATTCTTATCCCTGTATGTACAGCGCCGCCGACACTGTCAGTGCTATGTAATAATATTATCCTTATCCCTGTATGTACAGCGCCGCCGTCACTGTCAGTGCTGTGTAATACTATCCGTATCCCTGTATGTATAGCGCCGCCGTCACTGTCAGTGCTATGTAATAATACTATCCTTATCCCTGTATGTACAGCGCCGCCGTCACTGTCAGTGCTATGTAATACTATCCTTATCCCTGTATGTATATCGCCGCCATCACTGTCAGTGCTATGTAATAATACTATCCTTATCCCTGTATGTACAGCGCTGCCGTCACTGTCAGTGCTGTGTAATAATACTATCCTTATCCCTGTATGTACAGCACAGCCGTCACTGTCACTGCTATGTAATACTATCCTTATCCCTGTATGTACAGCGCCGCCGTCACTGTCAGTGCTATGTAATAATACTATCCTTATCCCTGTATGTACAGCACAGCCGTCACTGTCACTGCTATGTAATACTATCCTTATCCCTGTATGTACAGCGCCGCCGTCACTGTCAGTGCTATGTAATAATACTATCCTTATCCCTGTATGTATACCGCCGCCGTCACTGTCAGTGCTGTGTAATAATATCATCTTTATCCCTGAATGTACAGCGCCGCCGTCACTGCCAGTGCTGTGCAATAATACTATTCTTATCCCTGTATGTACAGCGCCGCCGTTACTGTCGGGGCTATGTAATAATACTATTCTTATCCCTGTATGTACAGCGCCGCTGTCACTTAGTGCTATGTAATAATACTATCCTTATCCCTGTATGTACAGCGCCGCCGTTACTGTCAGTGCTATGTAATAATACTATCCTTATCGCTGTATGTACAGCGCCGCCGTCACTGTAAGTGCTATGTAATAATACTATCCTTATCCCTGTGTGTACAGCGCCGCCATCACTGTCAGTGCTATGTAATAATACTATCCTTATCCCTGTATGTACAGCGCCGCTGTCAGTGCTGTGTAATAATACTATCCTTTTCCCTGTATGTACAGCACCGCCGTCACTGTCAGTGCTATGTAATACTATCCTTATCCCTCTATGTACAGCGCCGCCGTCACTGTCAGTGCTATGTAATAATACTATCCTTATCCCTGTATGTACAGCGCCGCCGTCACTGTCAGTGCTGTGTAATAATATCCGTATCCCTGTATGTATAGCGCCGCCGTCACTGTCAGTGCTATGTAATAATACTATCCTTATCCCTGTATGTACAGCGCCGCCGTCACTGCCAGTGCTGTGCAATAATACTATTCTTATCCCTGTATGTACAGCGCCGCCGACACTGTCAGTGCTATGTAATAATACTATCCTTATCCCTGTATGTACAGCGCCGCCGTCACTGTCAGTGCTGTGTAATACTATCCGTATCCCTGTATGTATAGCGCCGCCGTCACTGTCAGTGCTATGTAATAATACTATCCTTATCCCTGTATGTACAGCGCCGCCGTCACTGTCAGTGCTATGTAATACTATCCTTATCCCTGTATGTATATCGCCGCCATCACTGTCAGTGCTATGTAATAATACTATCCTTATCCCTGTATGTACAGCGCTGCCGTCACTGTCAGTGCTGTGTAATAATACTATCCTTATCCCTGTATGTACAGCACAGCCGTCACTGTCACTGCTATGTAATAATACTATCCTTGTCCCTGTATGTACAGCGCCGCCGTCACTGTCAGTGCTATGTAATAATACTATCCTTATCCCTGTATGTACAGCGCCGCCGTCACTGTCACTGCTATGTAATAATACTATCCTTATCCCTGTATGTACAGCGCCGCCCTTACATAGCACTGACAGTGACGGCGGCACTGTACAAACAGGGATAAGGATAGTATTATTACATAGCACTGACAGTGACGGTGGCGCTGTACATACAGGGATAAGAATAGTATTATTGCACAACACTGGCAGTGACGGCGGCGCTGTACATACAGGGATAAGGATAGTATTATTACACAGCACTGACAGTGACGGCGGCGCTATACATACAGGGATACAGATAGTATTACACAGCACTGACAGTGACGGCGGCGCTGTACATACAGGGATAAGGATAGTATTACATAGCACTGACAGGGACGGCGGTGCTGTACATACAGGGATAAGGATAGTATTATTACACAGCACTGACAGTGACGGCGGCGCTGTACATACAGGGATAAGGATAGTATTATTACATAGCACTGACAGTGACGGCGGCGCTGTACATACAGGTATAAGGATAATCTTATTACATAGCACTGACAGTGACGGCGGCGCTGTACATACAGGGGGCGCTGTACATACATGGATAAGGATAGTATTATTACATAGCACTGACAGTGAAGGTGGCGCTGTACATACAGGGATAAGGATAGTATTATAATATAGCACTGACAGTGACGGCGGCGCTGTACACACAGGGATAAGGATAGTATTACATAGCACTGACAGTGATGCGGCGCTGTACATACAGGGATAAGGATAGTATTACATAGCACTGACCGTGACGGCGGCGCTGTACATACAGGGATAAGGATAGTATTACATAGCACTGACAGTGACGGCGGCGCTGTACATACATAAGGATATTATTATTATTACATAGCAGTTACAGTGACGGCGGCGCTGTACATACAGGGATAAGGATAGTATTACATAGCACTGACATTGACGGCGGCGCTGTACATACAGGGATAAGCGCCGCCGTCACTGTCAGTGCTGTCTTATATATCCTATCCTTATCCCTGTATGTACAGTGCCGCTGTCACTGTCAGTGCTATGTAATACTATCCTTATCCCTGTATGTACAGCGCCGCCGTCACTGTCAGTGCTGTGTAATAATACTATCCTTATCCCTGTGTGTACAGCGCCGCCGTCACTATCAGTGCTATGTAATAATACTATCCATATCCCTGTGTGTACAGCGCCGCCGTCACTGTCAGTGCTATGTAATAATACTATCCTTATCCCTGTATGTACAGCGCCGCCGTCACTGTCAGTGCTATGTAATACTATCCTTATCGCTGTATGTACAGCGCCGCCATCACTGTCAGTGCTGTGTAATAATACTATCCATTTCCCTGTGTGTACAGCGCCGCCGTCACTGTCAGTGCTATGTAATAATACTATCGTTATCCCTATATGTACAGCGCCGCCGTCACTGCGATGCACAGCTATCTCTCACTCCCTGACACACACACGATGCACAACTATCTCTCACTCCCTGACACACACACACACACGATGCACAGCTATGTCTCCCTGTCACACACTCATGATGCACAGCTATCTGTCACTGTCACACACACGATGCACAGCTATCTCTCCCTGTCACACACACACATATGATGCACAGCTATCTCTCACTGTCACACACACACAATGCACAGCTATCTCTCCCTGTCACACACACACGATGCACAGCTAACTCTCACGGTCACACACACACGATGCACAGCTATCTCTCACTGTCACACACATACATGATGCACAGCTATCTATCACTTTCACACACACGATGCACAGCTATCTCTCACTGTCACACACACACATGATGCACAGCTATCTATCACTTTCACACACACGATGCACAGCTATCTCTCACTCCCTGACACAAACACACGATGCACAGCTATCTCTCCCTGTCACACACACGATGCACAGCTATCTCTCACTGTCACACACACACGATGCACAGCTATCTCTCACTGTCACACACACACGATGCACAGCTATCTCTCCCTGTCACACACACACCTATGGGAAAACTTTTTTACACAACGTTAACAACACATCTGAAGCTCAATATTTCTGGGCTGAAGCGGGAAGGATAGAGCAAGTGTGCGCTGTAAAGGGGAAGTCTGTGGCAGCAACAGGGGTGGAGAAAAAGTACTTTCTACCCATGTTTAGGTTCAGCGGTAAAACTGCAAGTTTCTATGGAACTGCAGCTCGGCTTGTGACTGTAGTTTTCCCGGTCATACAAAAATGCTGAAATTCGACTTACACAGTGTTTGTGCATATTAAACTTGATGAATTCTCTCCTCTTGGCTGTATAACAGTGAGAGATAGCTGTGCATCGTGTGTGTGTGACATGGAGAGATAGCTGTACATCGTGTGTTTGATAGTGAGCAATAGCTGTGCATCGTGTGTGTGTGACAGTGAGAAATAGCTGTGCATCGTGTGTGTGTGACAGTGAGAGATAGCTGTGCATCGTGTGTGTGTGTGTGTGACAGGGAGAGATAGCTGTGCATCGTGTGTGTGTGACAGGGAGAGATAGCTGTGCATAGTGTGTGTGTGACAGTGAGAGATAGCTGTGCATCGTGTGTGTGTGACAGTGAGAGATAGCTGTGCATCGTGTGTGTGTGACAGGGAGAGATAGCTGTGCATCGTGTGTTTGTGTCAGGGAGTGAGAGATAGCTGTGCATCATGTGTGTGAAAGTGATAGATAGCTGTGCATCGTGTGTGTGTGACAGTGAGAGATAGCTGTGCATCGTGTGTGTGTGTGTGACAGGGAGAGATAGCTGTGCATTGTGTGTGTGTGACAGGGAGAGATAGCTGTGCATCGTGTGTGTGTGACAGTGAGAGATAGCTGTGCATCGTGTGTGTGTGTGACAGGGAGAGATAGCTGTGCATCGTGTGTGTCACGATGCACAGCTATCTCTCCCTGTCACACACACACGATGCACAACTATCTCTCACTCCCTGACACACACACGATGAACAGCTATCTCTCGCTATCACACACACACACGATGCACAGCTATCTCTCACTGTCACACACACACAATGCACAGCTATCTCTCCCTGTCATACACACACACGATGCACAGCTATCTCTAACTCCCTGACACACACACGATGCACAGCTATCTCTCCCTGTCACACACACATACCGGGTCCATGGTTCTGGGCATATACTGGGGGGACGGGGACGACTCCCATTAACCCCTGACTATACCGGGGTTTACGCGTATCACAATGCCTTACTGGTCTGTGCTGAAGCAGGGCGTTCTGGCAGCCAAGTGGCTTGACCTTTATTAGTGGGCCTGGTTACCCCCTCTTGGAACCACAGACTTAGAAATCACCAGCTCATATACAGTGCATAAAATATTTATATAAATCCTTATCCCTGTATGTACAGCGCCGCCGTCACTGTCATTGCTGTGTAATAATACTATCCTTATCCCTGTATTTACTGCACCGCCGTCACTGTCAGTGCTATGTAATACTATCCTTATCCCTGTATGTACAGCGCCGCCGTCACTGTCAGTGCTGTGTAATAATACTATCCTTATCCCTGTATGTACAGCGCCACTGTCAGTGCTATGTAATAATAATATCCTTATCCCTGTATGTACAGTGCTGCCGTCACTGTCAGTGCTATGTAATACTATCCTTATCCCTGTATGTACAGCGCCGCCGTCACGGTCAGTGCTGTGTAATACTATCCTTATCCCTGTATATACAGCGCCGCCGTCACTGTCAGTGCTATGTAATAATACTATCCTTATCCCTGTATGTACAGCGCCCTCTGTATGTACAGCGCCGCCGTCACTGTCAGTGCTATGTAATACTATCCTTATCCCTGTATGTACGGCGCCGCCGTCACTGTCAGTGCTATGTAATAATACTATCCTTATCCCTGTATGTACAGCGCCGCCGTCACTGTCAGTGCTATGTAACGGCGGCGCTGTACATACAGGGATAAGGATAGTATTATTACATAGCAGTTACAGTGACGGCAGCGCTGTACATACAGGGATAAGGATAGTATTACATAGCACTGACAGTGACGGCGGCGCTGTACATACAGGGATAAGCGCCGCCGTCACTGTCAGTGCTGTTTTATATATCCTATCCTTATCCCTGTATGTACAGCGCCGCCGTCACTGTCAGTGCTAGCATTAGCTATCCTTATCCCTCTATGTTCAGCGCCGCTGTCACTGTCAGTGCTGTGCAATAATACTATTCTTATCCCTGTATGTACAGCGCCGCCGTCACTGGGGGGACGAGGATGACTCCCATTAACCCCTGACTATACCGGGGATACGCGTATCACAATGCCTTACTGGTCTGTGCTGAAGCAGGGCATTCTGGCAGCCAAGTGGCTTGACCTTTATTAGTGAGCCTGGTTACCCCCTCTCGGAACCACAGACTTAGAAATCGCCAGCTCATATACAATGCATAAAATATATTTAAATATATACCCTTATACACCATTTTAATAAAAAATATCTCAAAATTCTTCTAAGTCCCTCGGGAAGAGTGAAAGATGCACACGTTCATTTTCAGAGCTCCTAGACCTTCCTATAAGAAGTTAGCCAAAAAGTAGCTTCAAAAAACGCTTAGGTTAAGTTTGAGAGTTGCTTCTAATGTACCAAAGCTGGACTTAGACATAATTTCACTCTCACAACATTATGGCTGGTTGGAGACAGTCCGAACCACAAGTACCGGGTCCATGGTTCTGGGCGTATACTGGGGGGACGGGAACGACTCCCATTAACCCCTGACTATACCGGGGATACGCTTATCACAATGCCTTTCTGGTCTGTGCTGAAGCAGGGCATTCTGGCAGCCAAGTGGCTTGACCTTTATTAGTGAGCCTGGTTACCCCCTCTCGGAACCACAGACTTAGAAATCACCAGCTCATATACAGTGCATAAAATATATTTATATATATACCCTTATACACCATTTTAATAAAAAATATCACAAAATTCTTCTAAGTCCCTCGGGAAGAGTGAAAGACGCGCACGTTCATTTTCAGAGCTCCTAGACCTTCCTATAAGAAGTTAGCCAAAAAGTAGCTTCGAAAAACGCTTAGGTTAAGTTTGAGAGTTGCTTCTAATGTACAGTACCAAAGCTGGACTTAGACATAATTTCACTCTCACAACATTATGGCTGGTTGGAGACAGTCCGAACCACAAGTACCGGGTCCATGGTTCTGGGCGTATACTGGGGGGACGGGGACGACTCCCATTAACCCCTGACTATACCGGGGATACGCTTAACACAATGCCTTTCTGGTCTGTGCTGAAGCAGGGCATTCTGGCAGCCAAGTGGCTTGACCTTTATTAGTGAGCCTGGTTACCCCCTCTCGGTACCACAGACTTAGAAATCGCAAGCTCATATACAGTGCATAAAATATATTTATATATATACCCTTATACACCATTTTAATAAAAAATATCACAAAATTCTTCTAAGTCCCTCGGGAAGAGTGAAAGACGCGCACGTTCATTTTCAGAGCTCCTAGACCTTCCTATAAGAAGTTAGCCAAAAAGTAGCTTCGAAAAACGCTTAGGTTAAGTTTGAGAGTTGCTTCTAATGTACCAAAGCTGGACTTAGACATAATTTCACTCTCACAACATTATGGCTGGTTGGAGACAGTCCGAACCACAAGTACCGGGTCCATGGTTCTTGGCGTATACTGGGGGGACGGGGACGACTCCCATTAACCCCTGACTATACCGGGGATACGCTTATCACAATGCCTTTCTGGTCTGTGCTGAAGCAGGGCATTCTGGCAGCCAAGTGGCTTGACCTTTATTAGTGAGCCTGGTTACCCCCTCTCGGAACCACAGACTTAGAAATCGCCAGCTCATATACAGTGCATAAAATATATTTATATATATACCCTTATACACCATTTTAATAAAAAATATCACAAAATTCTTCTAAGTCGATAGGGAAGAGTGAAAGATGCGCACGTTCATTTTCAGAGCTCCTAGACCTTCCTATAAGAAGTTAGCCAAAAAGTAGCTTCGAAAAACGCTTAGGTTAAGTTTGAGAGTTGCTTCTAATGTACCAAAGCTGGACTTAGACATAATTTCACTCTCACAACATTATGGCTGGTTGGAGACAGTCCTAACCACAAGTACCGGGTCCATGGTTCTGGGCGTATACTGGGGGGACGGGGACGACTCCCATTAACCCCTGACTATACCGGGGATACGCTTATCACAATGCCTTTCTGGTCTGTGCTGAAGCAGGGCATTCTGGCAGCCAAGTGGCTTGACCTTTATTAGTGAGCCTGGTTACCCCCTCTCGGAACCACAGACTTAGAAATCGCCAGCTCATATACAGTGCATAAAATATATTTATATATATACACTTATACACCATTTTAATAAAAAATATCACAAAATTCTTCTAAGTCCCTCGGGAAGAGTGAAAGATGCGCACGTTCATTTTCAGAGCTCCTAGACCTTCCTATAAGAAGTTACAGTAGCCAAAAAGTAGCTTCGAAAAACGCTTAGGTTAAGTTTGAGAGTTGCTTCTAATGTACCAAAGCTGGACTTAGACATAATTTCACTCTCACAACATTATGGCTGGTTGGAGACAGTCCGAACCACAAGTACCGGGTCCATGGTTCTGGGCGTATACTGGGGGGACGGGGACGACTCCCATTAACCCCTGACTATACCGGGGATACGCTTATCACAATGCCTTTCTGGTCTGTGCTGAAGCAGGGCATTCTGGCAGCCAAGTGGCTTGACCTTTATTAGTGAGCCTGGTTACCCCCTCTCGGAACCACAGACTTAGAAATCGCCAGCTCATATACAGTGCATAAAATATATTTATATATATACCCTTATACACCATTTTAATAAAAAATATCACAAAATTCTTCTAAGTCGATCGGGAAGAGTGAAAGATGCGCACGTTCATTTTCAGAGCTCCTAGACCTTCCTATAAGAAGTTAGCCAAAAAGTATCTTCGAAAAACGCTTAGGTTAAGTTTGAGAGTTGCTTCTAATGTACCAAAGCTGGACTTAGACATAATTTCACTCTCACAACATTATGGCTGGTTGGAGACCGTCCTAACCACAAGTACCGGGTCCATGGTTCTGGGCGTATACTGGGGGGACGGGGACGACTCCCATTAACCCCTGACTATACCGGGGATACGCTTATCACAATGCCTTTCTGGTCTGTGCTGAAGCAGGGCATTCTGGCAGCCAAGTGGCTTGACCTTTATTAGTGAGCCTGGTTACCCCCTCTCGGAACCACAGACTTAGAAATCGCCAGCTCATATACAGTGCATAAAATATATTTAAATACATACCCATATACACCATTTTAATAAAAAATATCACAAAATTCTTCTAAGTCGATCGTGAAGAGTGAAAGATGCACACGTTCATTTTCAGAGCTCCTAGACCTTCCTATAAGAAGTTAGCCAAAAAGTAGCTTCGAAAAACGCTTAGGTTAAGTTTGAGAGTTGCTTCTAATGTACCAAAGCTGGACTTAGACATAATTTCACTCTCACAACATTATGGCTGGTTGGAGACAGTCCTAACCACAAGTACCGGGTCCATGGTTCTGGGCGTATACTGGGGGGACGGGGACGACTCCCATTAACCCCTGACTATACCGGGGATACGCTTATCACAATGCCTTTCTGGTCTGCGCTGAAGCAGGGCATTCTGGCAGCCAAGTGGCTTGACCTTTATTAGTGAGCCTGGTTACCCCCTCTCGGAACCACAGACTTAGAAATCGCCAGCTCATATACAGTGCATAAAATATATTTATATATATACACTTATACACCATTTTAATAAAAAATATCACAAAATTCTTCTAAGTCCCTCGGGAAGAGTGAAAGATGCGCACGTTCATTTTCAGAGCTCCTAGACCTTCCTATAAGAAGTTACAGTAGCCAAAAAGTAGCTTCGAAAAACGCTTAGGTTAAGTTTGAGAGTTGCTTCTAATGTACCAAAGCTGGACTTAGACATAATTTCACTCTCACAACATTATGGCTGGTTGGAGACAGTCCGAACCACAAGTACCGGGTCCATGGTTCTGGGCGTATACTGGGGGGACGGGGACGACTCCCATTAACCCCTGACTATACCGGGGATACGCTTATCACAATGCCTTTCTGGTCTGTGCTGAAGCAGGGCATTCTGGCAGCCAAGTGGCTTGACCTTTATTAGTGAGCCTGGTTACCCCCTCTCGGAACCACAGACTTAGAAATCGCCAGCTCATATACAGTGCATAAAATATATTTATATATATACCCTTATACACCATTTTAATAAAAAATATCACAAAATTCTTCTAAGTCGATCGGGAAGAGTGAAAGATGCGCACGTTCATTTTCAGAGCTCCTAGACCTTCCTATAAGAAGTTAGCCAAAAAGTATCTTCGAAAAACGCTTAGGTTAAGTTTGAGAGTTGCTTCTAATGTACCAAAGCTGGACTTAGACATAATTTCACTCTCACAACATTATGGCTGGTTGGAGACCGTCCTAACCACAAGTACCGGGTCCATGGTTCTGGGCGTATACTGGGGGGACGGGGACGACTCCCATTAACCCCTGACTATACCGGGGATACGCTTATCACAATGCCTTTCTGGTCTGTGCTGAAGCAGGGCATTCTGGCAGCCAAGTGGCTTGACCTTTATTAGTGAGCCTGGTTACCCCCTCTCGGAACCACAGACTTAGAAATCGCCAGCTCATATACAGTGCATAAAATATATTTAAATACATACCCATATACACCATTTTAATAAAAAATATCACAAAATTCTTCTAAGTCGATCGTGAAGAGTGAAAGATGCACACGTTCATTTTCAGAGCTCCTAGACCTTCCTATAAGAAGTTAGCCAAAAAGTAGCTTCGAAAAACGCTTAGGTTAAGTTTGAGAGTTGCTTCTAATGTACCAAAGCTGGACTTAGACATAATTTCACTCTCACAACATTATGGCTGGTTGGAGACAGTCCTAACCACAAGTACCGGGTCCATGGTTCTGGGCGTATACTGGGGGGACGGGGACGACTCCCATTAACCCCTGACTATACCGGGGATACGCTTATCACAATGCCTTTCTGGTCTGCGCTGAAGCAGGGCATTCTGGCAGCCAAGTGGCTTGACCTTTATTAGTGAGCCTGGTTACCCCCTCTCGGAACCACAGACTTAGAAATCGCCAGCTCATATACAGTGCATAAAATATATTTATATATATACACTTATACACCATTTTAATAAAAAATATCACAAAATTCTTCTAAGTCCCTCGGGAAGAGTGAAAGATGCGCACGTTCATTTTCAGAGCTCCTAGACCTTCCTATAAGAAGTTACAGTAGCCAAAAAGTAGCTTCGAAAAACGCTTAGGTTAAGTTTGAGAGTTGCTTCTAATGTACCAAAGCTGGACTTAGACATAATTTCACTCTCACAACATTATGGCTGGTTGGAGACAGTCCGAACCACAAGTACCGGGTCCATGGTTCTGGGCGTATACTGGGGGGACGGGGACGACTCCCATTAACCCCTGACTATACCGGGGATACGCTTATCACAATGCCTTTCTGGTCTGTGCTGAAGCAGGGCATTCTGGCAGCCAAGTGGCTTGACCTTTATTAGTGAGCCTGGTTACCCCCTCTCGGAACCACAGACTTAGAAATCGCCAGCTCATATACAGTGCATAAAATATATTTATATATATACCCTTATACACCATTTTAATAAAAAATATCACAAAATTCTTCTAAGTCGATCGGGAAGAGTGAAAGATGCGCACGTTCATTTTCAGAGCTCCTAGACCTTCCTATAAGAAGTTAGCCAAAAAGTATCTTCGAAAAACGCTTAGGTTAAGTTTGAGAGTTGCTTCTAATGTACCAAAGCTGGACTTAGACATAATTTCACTCTCACAACATTATGGCTGGTTGGAGACCGTCCTAACCACAAGTACCGGGTCCATGGTTCTGGGCGTATACTGGGGGGACGGGGACGACTCCCATTAACCCCTGACTATACCGGGGATACGCTTATCACAATGCCTTTCTGGTCTGTGCTGAAGCAGGGCATTCTGGCAGCCAAGTGGCTTGACCTTTATTAGTGAGCCTGGTTACCCCCTCTCGGAACCACAGACTTAGAAATCGTCAGCTCATATACAGTGCATAAAATATATTTTTATTTATATACCCTTATACACCATTTTAATAAAAAATATCACAAAATTCTTCTAAGTCCCTCGGGAAGAGTGAAAGATGCGCACGTTCATTTTCAGAGTTCCTAGACCTTCCTATAAGAAGTTACAGTAGCCAAAAAGTAGCTTCGAAAAATGCTTAGGTTAAGTTTGAGAGTTGCTTCTAATGTACCAAAGCTGGACTTAGACATAATTTCACTCTCACAACATTATGGCTGGTTGGAGACAGTCCGAACCACAAGTACCGGGTCCATGGTTCTGGGCGTATACTGGGGGGACGGGGACGACTCCCATTAACCCCTGACTATACCGGGGATACACTTAACACAATGCCTTTCTGGTCTGTGCTGAAGCAGGGCATTCTGGCAGCCAAGTGGCTTGACCGTTATTAGTGAGCCTGGTTACCCCCTCTCAGAACCACAGACTTAAAAATCGCCAGCTCATATACAGTGCATAAAATATATTTAAATATATACCCTTATACACCATTTTAATAAAAATATCACAAAATTCTTCTAAGTCCCTCGGGAAGAGTGAAAGACGCGCAGGTTCATTTTTAGAGCTCCTAGACCTTCCTATAAGAAGTTAGCCAAAAAGTAGCTTCGAAAAACGCTTAGGTTTAGTTTGAGAGTTGCTTCTAATGTACCAAAGCTGGACTTAGACATAATTTCACTCTCACAACATTATGGCTGGTTGGAGACAGTCCGAACCACAATTACCGGGTCCATGGTTCTGGGCGTATACTGGGGGGACGGGGACAACTCCCATTAACCCCTGACTATACCGGGGATACGCTTATCACAATGCCTTTCTGGTCTGTGCTGAAGCAGGGCATTCTGGCAGCCAAGTGGCTTGACCTTTATTAGTGAGCCTGGTTACCCCCTCTCGGAACCACATACTTAGAAATCGCCAGCTCATATACAGTGCATAAAATATATTTAAATACATACCCATATACACCATTTTAATAAAAAATATCACAAAATTCTTCTAAGTCGATCGTGAAGAGTGAAAGATGCACACGTTCATTTTCAGAGCTCCTAGACCTTCCTATTAGAAGTTAGCCAAAAAGTAGCTTCGAAAAACGCTTAGGTTAAGTTTGAGAGTTGCTTCTAATGTACCAAAGCTGGACTTAGACATAATTTCACTCTCACAACATTATGGCTGGTTGGAGACAGTCCTAACCACAAGTACCGGGTCCATGGTTCTGGGCGTATACTGGGGGGACGGGGACGACTCCCATTAACCCCTGACTATACCGGGGATACGCTTATCACAATGCCTTTCTGGTCTGCGCTGAAGCAGGGCATTCTGGCAGCCAAGTGGCTTGACCTTTATTAGTGAGCCTGGTTACCCCCTCTCGGAACCACAGACTTAGAAATCGCCAGCTCATATACAGTGCATAAAATATATTTAAATATATACCCTTATACACCATTTTAATAAAAAATATCACAAAATTCTTCTAAGTCCCTCGTGAAGAGTGAAAGATGCACACGTTCATTTTCAGACCTCCTAGACCTTCCTATAAGAAGTTAGCCAAAAAGTAGCTTCGAAAAACGCTTAGGTTAAGTTTGACAGTTGCTTCTAATTTACCAAAGCTGGACTTAGACATAATTTCACTCTCACAACATTATGGCTGGTTGGAGACAGTCCGAACCACAAGTACCGGGTCCATGGTTCTGGGCGTATACTGGGGGACGGGGACGACTCCCATTAACCCCTGACTATACCGGGGATACGCTTATCACAATGCCTTTCTGGTCTGTGCTGAAGCAGGGCATTCTGGCAGCCAAGTGGCTTGACCTTTATTAGTGAGCCTGGTTACCCCCTCTCGGAACCACAGACTTAGAAATCGCCAGCTCATATACAGTGCATAAAATATATTTATATATATACCCTTATACACCATTTTAATAAAAAATATCACAAAATTCTTCTAAGTCGATCGGGAAGAGTGAAAGATGCGCACGTTCATTTTCAGAGCTCCTAGACCTTCTTATAAGAAGTTAGCCAAAAAGTAGCTTCGAAAAACGCTTAGGTTAAGTTTGACAGTTGCTTCTAATTTACCAAAGCTGGACTTAGACATAATTTCACTCTCACAACATTATGGCTGGTTGGAGACAGTCCGAACCACAAGTACCGGGTCCATGGTTCTGGGCGTATACTGGGGGACGGGGACGACTCCCATTAACCCCTGACTATACCGGGGATACGCTTATCACAATGCCTTTCTGGTCTGTGCTGAAACAGGGCATTCTGGCAGCCAAGTGGCTTGACCTTTATTAGTGAGCCTGGTTACCCCCTCTCGGAACCACAGACTTAGAAATCGCCAGCTCATATACAGTTCATAAAATATATTTATAAATATACACTTATACACCATTTTAATAAAAAATATCACAAAACTCTTCTAAGTCCCTCGGGAAGAGTGAAAGATGCGCACGTTCATTTTCAGAGCACCTAGACCTTCCTATAAGAAGTTACAGTAGCCAAAAAGTATCTTCGAAAAACGCTTAGGTTAAGTTTGAGAGTTGCTTCTAATGTACCAAAGCTGGACTTAGACATAATTTCACTCTCACAACATTATGGCTGGTTGGAGACAGTCCGAACCACAAGTACCGGGTCCATGGTTCTGGACGTATACTGGGGGGACGGGGACGACTCCCATTAATCCCTGACTATACCGGGGATACGCTTAACACAATGACTTTATGGTCTGTGCTGAAGCAGGGCATTCTGGCAGCCAAGTGGCTTGACCTTTATTAGTGAGCCTGGTTACCCCCTCTCAGAACCACAGACTTAGAAATCGCCAGCTCATATACAGTGCATAAAATATATTTAAATATATACCCTTATACACCATTTTAATAAAAATATCACAAAATTCTTCTAAGTCCCTCGCGAAGAGTGAAAGACGCGCAGGTTCATTTTCAGAGCTCCTAGACCTTCCTATAAGAAGTTAGCCAAAAAGTAGCTTCGAAAAACGCTTAGGTTAAGTTTGAGAGTAGCTTCTAATGTACCAAAGCTGGACTTAGACATAATTTCACTCTCACAACATTATGGCTGGTTGGAGACAGTCCGAACCACAAGTACCGGGTCCATGGTTCTGGGTGTATACTCGGGGGACGGGGACGACTCCCATTAACCCCTGACTATACCGGGGATACGCTTATCACAATGCCTTTCTGGTCTGTGCTGAAGCAGGGCATTCTGGCAGCCAAGTGGCTTGACCTTTATTAGTGAGCCTGGTTACCCCCTCTCGGAACCACAGACTTAGAAATCGTCAGCTCATATACAGTGCATAAAATATATTTTTATTTATATACCCTTATACACCATTTTAATAAAAAATATCACAAAATTCTTCTAAGTCTCTCGGGAAGAGTGAAAGACGCGCACGTTCATTTTCAGAGCTCCTAGACCTTCCTATAAGAAGTTAGCCAAAAAGTAGCTTCGAAAAACGCTTAGGTTAAGTTTCAGAGTTGCTTCTAATGTACCAAAGCTGGACTTAGACATAATTTCACTCTCACAACATTATGGCTGGTTGGAGACAGTCCGAACCACAAGTACCGGGTCCATAGTTCTGGACGTATACTGGGGGGACGGGGACGACTCCCATTAATCCCTGACTATACCGGGGATACGCTTATCACAATGCCTTTCTGATCTGTGCTGAAGCAGGGCATTCTGGCAGGCAAGTGGCTTGACCTTTATTAGTGAGCCTGGTTACCCCCTCTCGGAACCACAGACTTAGAAATCGCCAGCTCATATACAGTGCATAAAATATATTTATATATATACCCTTATACACCATTTTAATAAAAAATATCACAAAATTCTTCTAAGTCCCTCGGGAAGAGTGAAAGACGCTCACGTTCATTTTCAGAGCTCCTAGACCTTCCTATAAGAAGTTAGCCAAAAAGTAGCTTCGAAAAACGCTTAGGTTAAGTTTCAGAGTTGCTTCTAATGTACCAAAGCTGGACTTAGACATAATTTCACTCTCACAACATTATGGCTGGTTGGAGACAGTCCGAACCACAAGTACCGGGTCCATGGTTCTGGCCGTATACTGGGGGGACGGGGACGACTCCCATTAACCCCTGACTATACCGGGGATACGCTTATCACAATGCCTTTCTGGTCTGTGCTGAAGCAGGGCATTCTGGCAGGCAAGTGGCTTGACCTTTATTAGTGAGCCTGGTTACCCCCTCTCGGAACCACAGACTTAGAAATCGCCAGCTCATATACAGTGCATAAAATATATTTATATATATATATACCCTTATACACCATTTTAATAAAAAATATCACAAAATTCTTCTAAGTCCCTCGGGAAGAGAGAAAGACGCGCACGTTCATTTTCAGAGCTCCTAGACCTTCCTATAAGAAGTTAGCCAAAAAGTAGCTTCGAAAAACGCTTAGGTTAAGTTTCAGAGTTGCTTCTAATGTACCAAAGCTGGACTTAGATATAATTTCACTCTCACAACATTATGGCTGGTTGGAGACAGTCCGAACCACACGTACCGGGTCCATGGTTCTGGCCGTATACTGGGGGGACGGGGACGACTCCCATTAACCCCTGACTATACCGGGGATACGCTTATCACAATGCCTTTCTGGTCTGTGCTGAAGCAGGGCATTCTGGCAGCCAAGTGGCTTGACCTTTATTAGTGAGCCTGGTTACCCCCTCTCGGAACCACAGACTTAGAAATCGCCAGCTCATATACAGTGCATAAAATATATTTATATATATATATACCCTTATACACCATTTTAATAAAAAATATCACAAAATTCTTCTAAGTCCCTCGGGAAGAGAGAAAGACGCGCACGTTCATTTTCAGAGCTCCTAGACCTTCCTATAAGAAGTTAGCCAAAAAGTAGCTTCGAAAAACGCTTAGGTTAAGTTTCAGAGTTGCTTCTAATGTACCAAAGCTGGACTTAGACATAATTTCACTCTCACAACATTATGGCTGGTTGGAGACAGTCCGAACCACAAGTACCGGGTCCATGGTTCTGGCCGTATACTGGGGGGACGGGGACGACTCCCATTAACCCCTTACTATACCGGGGATTTCTTTATCACAATGCCTTTCTGGTCTGTGCTGAAGGAGGGAATTCTGGCAGCCAAGTGGCTTGACCTTTATTAGTGAGCCTGGTTACCCCCTCTCGGAACCACAGACTTAGAAATCGCCAGCTCATATACAGTGCATAAAATCTATTTATATATATATACCCTTATACACCATTTTTATAAAAAATATCACAAAATTCTTCTAAGTCCCTCAGGAAGAGTGAAAGACGCGCACGTTCATTTTCAGAGCTCCTAGACCTTCCTATAAGAAGTTAGCCAAAAAGTAGCTTCGAAAAACGCTTAGGTTAAGTTTCAGAGTTGCTTCTAATGTACCAAAGCTGGACTTAGACATAATTTCACTCTCACAACATTATGGCTGGTTGGATAGGGTCCGAACCACAAGTACCGGGTCCATGGTTCTGGCCGTATACTGGGGGGACGGGGACGACTCCCATTAACCCCTGACTATACCGGGGATACGCTTATCACAATGCCTTTCTGGTCTGTGCTGAAGCAGGGCATTCTGGCAGCCAAGTGGCTTGACCTTTATTAGTGAGCCTGGTTACCCCCTCTCGGAACCACAGACTTAGAAATCGCCAGCTCATATACAGTGCATAAAATATATTTATATATATACCCTTATACACCATTTTAATAAAAAACATCACAAAATTCTTCTAAGTCCCTCGGGAAGAGTGAAAGACGCGCACGTTCATTTTCAGAGCTCCTAGACCTTCCTATAAGAAGTTAGCCAAAAAGTAGCTTCGAAAAACGCTTAGGTTAAGTTTCAGAGTTGCTTCTAATGTACCAAAGCTGGACTTAGACATAATTTCACTCTCACAACATTATGGCTGGTTGGAGACAGTCCGAACCACAAGTACCGGGTCCATGGTTCTGGCCGTATACTGGGGGGACGGGGACGACTCCCATTAACCCCTGACTATACCGGGGATTCGCTTATCACAATGCCTTTCTGGTCTGTGCTGAAGGAGGGAATTCTGGCAGCCAAGTGGCTTGACCTTTATTAGTGAGCCTGGTTACCCCCTCTCGGAACCACAGACTTAGAAATCGCCAGCTCATATACAGTGCATAAAATCTATTTATATATATACCCTTATACACCATTTTAATAAAAAATATCACAAAATTCTTCTAAGTCCCTCGGGAAGAGTGAAAGACGCGTACGTTCATTTTCAGAGCTCCTAGACCTTCCTATAAGAAGTTAGCCAAAAAGTAGCTTCGAAAAACGCTTAGGTTAAGTTTCAGAGTTGCTTCTAATGTACCAAAACTGGACTTAGACATAATTTCACTCTCACAACATTATGGCTGGTTGGATAGGGTCCGAACCACAAGTACCGGGTCCATGGTTCTGGCCGTATACTGGGGGGACGGGGACGACTCCCATTAACCCCTGACTATACCGGGGATATGCTTATCACAATGCCTTTCTGGTCTGTGCTGAAGCAGGGCATTTTGGCAGCCAAGTTGCTTGACCTTTATTAGTGAGCCTGGTTACCCCCTCTCGGAACCACAGACTTAGAAATCGCCAGCTCATATACAGTGCATAAAATATATTTATATATATACCCTTATACACCATTTTAATAAAAAATATCACAAAATTCTTCTAAGTCCCTCGGGAAGAGTGAAAGACGCGTACGTTCATTTTCAGAGCTCCTAGACCTTCCTATAAGAAGTTAGCCAAAAAGTAGCTTCGAAAAACGCTTAGGTTAAGTTTCAGAGTTGCTTCTAATGTACCAAAGCTGGACTTAGACATAATTTCACTCTCACAACATTATGGCTGGTTGGAGAGGGTCCGAACCACAAGTACCGGGTCCATGGTTCTGGCCGTATACTGGGGGGACGGGGACGACTCCCATTAACCCCTGACTATACCGGGGATACGCTTATCACAATGCCTTTCTGGTCTGTGCTGAAGCAGGGCATTCTGGCAGCCAAGTGGCTTGACCTTTATTAGTGAGCCTGGTTACCCCCTCTCGGAACCACAGACTTAGAAATCGCCAGCTCATATACAGTGCATAAAATATATTTATATATATATACCCTTATACACCATTTTTATAAAAAATATCACAAAATTCTTCTAAGTCCCTCGGGAAGAGTGAAAGACGCGCACGTTCATTTTAAGAGCTCCTAGACCTTCCTATAAGAAGTTAGCCAAAAAGTAGCTTCGAAAAACGCTTAGGTTAAGTTTCAGAGTTGCTTCTAATGTACCAAAGCTGGACTTAGACATAATTTCACTCTCACAACATTATGGCTGGTTGGAGAGGGTCCGAACCACAAGTACCGGGTCCATGGTTCTGGCCGTATACTGGGGGGACGGGGATGACTCCCATTAACCCCTGACTATACCGGGGATACGCTTATCACAATGCCTTTCTGGTCTGTGCTGAAGCAGGGCATTCTGGCAGCCAAGTTGCTTGACCTTTATTAGTGAGCCTGGTTACCCCCTCTCGGAACCACAGACTTAGAAATCGCCAGCTCATATACAGTGCATAAAATATATTTATATATATACCCTTATACACCATTTTAATAAAAAATATCACAAAATTCTTCTAAGTCCCTCGGGAAGAGTGAAAGACGCGTACGTTCATTTTCAGAGCTCCTAGACCTTCCTATAAGAAGTTAGCTAAAAAGTAGCTTCGAAAAACGCTTAGGTTAAGTTTCAGAGTTGCTTCTAATGTACCAAAGCTGGACTTAGACATAATTTCACTCTCACAACATTATGGCTGGTTGGAGAGGGTCCGAACCACAAGTACCGGGTCCATGGTTCTGGCCGTATACTTTGGGGACGGGGACGACTCCCATTAACCCCTGACTATACCGGGGTTACGCTTATCACAATGCCTTTCTGATCTGTGCTGAAGCAGGGCATTCTGGCAGGCAAGTGGCTTGACCTTTATTAGTGAGCCTGGTTACCCCCTCTCGGAACCACAGACTTAGAAATCGCCAGCTCATATACAGTGCATAAAATATATTTATATATATACCCTTATACACCATTTTAATAAAAAATATCACAAAATTCTTCTAAGTCCCTCGGGAAGAGTGAAAGACGCGTACGTTCATTTTCAGAGCTCCTAGACCTTCCTATAAGAAGTTAGCTAAAAAGTAGCTTCGAAAAACGCTTAGGTTAAGTTTCAGAGTTGCTTCTAATGTACCAAAGCTGGACTTAGACATAATTTCACTCTCACAACATTATGGCTGGTTGGAGACAGTCCGAACCACAAGTACCGGGTTCATGGTTCTGGCCGTATACTGGGGGGACGGGGACGACTCCCATTAACCCCTGACTATACCGGGGATACGCTTATCACAATGCCTTTCTGATCTGTGCTGAAGCAGGGCATTCTGGCAGGCAAGTGGCTTGACCTTTATTAGTGAGCCTGGTTACCCCCTCTCGGAACCACAGACTTAGAAATCGCCAGCTCATATACAGTGCATAAAATATATTTATATATATACCCTTATACACCATTTTAATAAAAAATATCACAAAATTCTTCTAAGTCTCTCGGGAAGAGTGAAAGACGCGCACGTTCATTTTCAGAGCTCCTAGACCTTCCTATAAGAAGTTAGCTAAAAAGTAGCTTCGAAAAACGCTTAGGTTAAGTTTCAGAGTTGCTTCTAATGTACCAAAGCTGGACTTAGACATAATTTCACTCTCACAACATTATGGCTGGTTGGAGAGGGTCCGAACCACAAGTACCGGGTCCATGGTTCTGGCCGTATACTGGGGGGACGGGGACGACTCCCATTAACCCCTGACTATACCGGGGATACGCTTATCACAATGCCTTTCTGGTCTGTGCTGAAGCAGGGCATTCTGGCAGCCAAGTGGCTTGACCTTTATTAGTGAGCCTGGTTACCCCCTCTCGGAACCACAGACTTAGAAATCGCCAGCTCATATACAGTGCATAAAATATATTTATATATATACCCTTATACACCATTTTAATAAAAAATATCACAAAATTCTTCTAAGTCCCTCGGGAAGAGAGAAAGACGCGTACGTTCATTTTCAGAGCTCCTAGACCTTCCTATAAGAAGTTAGCCAAAAAGTAGCTTCGAAAAACGCTTAGGTTAAGTTTCAGAGTTGCTTCTAATGTACCAAAGCTGGACTTAGACATAATTTCACTCTCACAACATTATGGCTGGTTGGAGACAGTCCGAACCACAAGTACCGGGTCCATGGTTCTGGGCGTATACTGGGGGGACGGGGACGACTCCCATTAACCCCTGACTATACCGGGGTTACGCTTATCACAATGCCTTTCTGGTCTGTGCTGAAGCAGGGCATTCTGGCAGCCAAGTGGCTTGACCTTTATTAGTGAGCCTGGTTACCCCCTCTCGGAACCACAGACTTAGAAATCGCCAGCTCATATACAGTGCATAAAATATATTTATATATATACCCTTATACACCATTTTAATAAAAAATATCACAAAATTCTTCTAAGTCTCTCGGGAAGAGTGAAAGACGCGCACGTTCATTTTCAGAGCTCCTAGACCTTCCTATAAGAAGTTAGCTAAAAAGTAGCTTCGAAAAACGCTTAGGTTAAGTTTCAGAGTTGCTTCTAATGTACCAAAGCTGGACTTAGACATAATTTCACTCTCACAACATTATGGCTGGTTGGAGACAGTCCGAACCACAAGTACCGGGTCCATGGTTCTGGGCGTATACTGGGGGGACGGGGACGACTCCCATTAACCCCTGACTATACCGGGGTTACGCTTATCACAATGCCTTTCTGGTCTGTGCTGAAGCAGGGCATTCTGGCAGCCAAGTGGCTTGACCTTTATTAGTGAGCCTGGTTACCCCCTCTCGGAACCACAGACTTAGAAATCGCCAGCTCATATACAGTGCATAAAATATATTTATATATATACCCTTATACACCATTTTAATAAAAAATATCACAAAATTCTTCTAAGTCTCTCGGGAAGAGTGAAAGACGCGCACGTTCATTTTCAGAGCTCCTAGACCTTCCTATAAGAAGTTAGCTAAAAAGTAGCTTCGAAAAACGCTTAGGTTAAGTTTCAGAGTTGCTTCTAATGTACCAAAGCTGGACTTAGACATAATTTCACTCTCACAACATTATGGCTGGTTGGAGAGGGTCCGAACCACAAGTACCGGGTCCATGGTTCTGGCCGTATACTGGGGGGACGGGGACGACTCCCATTAACCCCTGACTATACCGGGGTTACGCTTATCACAATGCCTTTCTGGTCTGTGCTGAAGCAGGGCATTCTGGCAGCCAAGTGGCTTGACCTTTATTAGTGAGCCTGGTTACCCCCTCTCGGAACCACAGACTTAGAAATCGCCAGCTCATATACAGTGCATAAAATATATTTATATATATACCCTTATACACCATTTTAATAAAAAATATCACAAAATTCTTCTAAGTCTCTCGGGAAGAGTGAAAGACGCGCACGTTCATTTTCAGAGCTCCTAGACCTTCCTATAAGAAGTTAGCTAAAAAGTAGCTTCGAAAAACGCTTAGGTTAAGTTTCAGAGTTGCTTCTAATGTACCAAAGCTGGACTTAGACATAATTTCACTCTCACAACATTATGGCTGGTTGGAGAGGGTCCGAACCACAAGTACCGGGTCCATGGTTCTGGCCGTATACTGGGGGGACGGGGACGACTCCCATTAACCCCTGACTATACCGGGGATACGCTTATCACAATGCCTTTCTGGTCTGTGCTGAAGCAGGGCATTCTGGCAGCCAAGTGGCTTGACCTTTATTAGTGAGCCTGGTTACCCCCTCTCGGAACCACAGACTTAGAAATCGCCAGCTCATATACAGTGCATAAAATATATTTATATATATATACCCTTATACACCATTTTAATAAAAAATATCACAAAATTCTTCTAAGTCCCTCGGGAAGAGTGAAAGACGCGCACGTTCATTTTCAGAGCTCCTAGACCTTCCTATAAGAAGTTAGCCAAAAAGTAGCTTCGAAAAACGCTTAGGTTAAGTTTCAGAGTTGCTTCTAATGTACCAAAGCTGGACTTAGACATAATTTCACTCTCACAACATTATGGCTGGTTGGAGACAGTCCGAACCACAAGTACCGGGTCCATGGTTCTGGCCGTATACTGGGGGGACGGGGACGACTCCCATTAACCCCTGACTATACCGGGGATTTCTTTATCACAATGCCTTTCTGGTCTGTGCTGAAGGAGGGAATTCTGGCAGCCAAGTGGCTTGACCTTTATTAGTGAGCCTGGTTACCCCCTCTCGGAACAACAGACTTAGAAATCGCCAGCTCATATACAGTGCATAAAATCTATTTATATATATATACCCTTATACACCATTTTTATAAAAAATATCACAAAATTCTTCTAAGTCCCTCAGGAAGAGTGAAAGACGCGCACGTTCATTTTCAGAGCTCCTAGACCTTCCTATAAGAAGTTAGCCAAAAAGTAGCTTCGAAAAACGCTTAGGTTAAGTTTCAGAGTTGCTTCTAATGTACCAAAGCTGGACTTAGACATAATTTCACTCTCACAACATTATGGCTGGTTGGATAGGGTCCGAACCACAAGTACCGGGTCCATGGTTCTGGCCGTATACTGGGGGGACGGGGACGACTCCCATTAACCCCTGACTATACCGGGGATATGCTTATCACAATGCCTTTCTGGTCTGTGCTGAAGCAGGGCATTCTGGCAGCCAAGTGGCTTGACCTTTATTAGTGAGCCTGGTTACCCCCTCTCGGAACCACAGACTTAGAAATCGCCAGCTCATATACAGTGCATAAAATATATTTATATATATACCCTTATACACCATTTTAATAAAAAATATCACAAAATTCTTCTAAGTCCCTCGGGAAGAGAGAAAGACGCGCACGTTCATTTTCAGAGCTCCTAGACCTTCCTATAAGAAGTTAGCCAAAAAGTAGCTTCGAAAAACGCTTAGGTTAAGTTTCAGAGTTGCTTCTAATGTACCAAAGCTGGACTTAGACATAATTTCACTCTCACAACATTATGGCTGGTTGGAGACAGTCCGAACCACAAGTACCGGGTCCATGGTTCTGGCCGTATACTGGGGGGACGGGGACGACTCCCATTAACCCCTGACTATACCGGGGTTACGCTTATCACAATGCCTTTCTGGTCTGTGCTGAAGCAGGGCATTCTGGCAGCCAAGTGGCTTGACCTTTATTAGTGAGCCTGGTTACCCCCTCTCGGAACCACAGACTTAGAAATCGCCAGCTCATATACAGTGCATAAAATATATTTATATATATACCCTTATACACCATTTTAATAAAAAATATCACAAAATTCTTCTAAGTCTCTCGGGAAGAGTGAAAGACGCGCACGTTCATTTTCAGAGCTCCTAGACCTTCCTATAAGAAGTTAGCTAAAAAGTAGCTTCGAAAAACGCTTAGGTTAAGTTTCAGAGTTGCTTCTAATGTACCAAAGCTGGACTTAGACATAATTTCACTCTCACAACATTATGGCTGGTTGGAGAGGGTCCGAACCACAAGTACCGGGTCCATGGTTCTGGCCGTATACTTTGGGGACGGGGACGACTCCCATTAACCCCTGACTATACCGGGGTTACGCTTATCACAATGCCTTTCTGGTCTGTGCTGAAGCAGGGCATTCTGGCAGCCAAGTGGCTTGACCTTTATTAGTGAGCCTGGTTACCCCCTCTCGGAACCACAGACTTAGAAATCGCCAGCTCATATACAGTGCATAAAATATATTTATATATATACCCTTATACACCATTTTAATAAAAAATATCACAAAATTCTTCTAAGTCCCTCGGGAAGAGTGAAAGACGCGCACGTTCATTTTCAGAGCTCCTAGACCTTCCTATAAGAAGTTAGCCAAAAAGTAGCTTCGAAAAACGCTTAGGTTAAGTTTCAGAGTTGCTTCTAATGTACCAAAGCTGGACTTAGACATAATTTCACTCTCACAACATTATGGCTGGTTGGAGACAGTCCGAACCACAAGTACCGGGTCCATGGTTCTGGCCGTATACTGGGGGGACGGGGACGACTCCCATTAACCCCTGACTATACCGGGGATTCGCTTATCACAATGCCTTTCTGGTCTGTACTGAAGCAGGGCATTCTGGCAGCCAAGTGGCTTGACCTTTATTAGTGAGCCTGGTTACCCCCTCTCGGAACCACAGACTTAGAAATCGCCAGCTCATATACAGTGCATAAAATCTATTTATATATATATACCCTTATACACCATTTTTATAAAAAATATCACAAAATTCTTCTAAGTCCCTCAGGAAGAGTGAAAGACGCGCACGTTCATTTTCAGAGCTCCTAGACCTTCCTATAAGAAGTTAGCCAAAAAGTAGCTTCGAAAAACGCTTAGGTTAAGTTTCAGAGTTGCTTCTAATGTACCAAAGCTGGACTTAGACATAATTTCACTCTCACAACATTATGGCTGGTTGGATAGGGTCCGAACCACAAGTACCGGGTCCATGGTTCTGGCCGTATACTGGGGGGACGGGGACGACTCCCATTAACCCCTGACTATACCGGGGATACGCTTATCACAATGCCTTTCTGGTCTGTGCTGAAGCAGGGCATTCTGGCAGCCAAGTGGCTTGACCTTTATTAGTGAGCCTGGTTACCCCCTCTCGGAACCACAGACTTAGAAATCGCCAGCTCATATACAGTGCATAAAATATATTTATATATATACCCTTATACACCATTTTAATAAAAAATATCACAAAATTCTTCTAAGTCTCTCGGGAAGAGTGAAAGACGCGCACGTTCATTTTCAGAGCTCCTAGACCTTCCTATAAGAAGTTAGCTAAAAAGTAGCTTCGAAAAACGCTTAGGTTAAGTTTCAGAGTTGCTTCTAATGTACCAAAGCTGGACTTAGACATAATTTCACTCTCACAACATTATGGCTGGTTGGAGAGGGTCCGAACCACAAGTACCGGGTCCATGGTTCTGGCCGTATACTGGGGGGACGGGGACGACTCCCATTAACCCCTGACTATACCGGGGTTACGCTTATCACAATGCCTTTCTGGTCTGTGCTGAAGCAGGGCATTCTGGCAGCCAAGTGGCTTGACCTTTATTAGTGAGCCTGGTTACCCCCTCTCGGAACCACAGACTTAGAAATCGCCAGCTCATATACAGTGCATAAAATCTATTTATATATATACCCTTATACACCATTTTTATAAAAAATATCACAAAATTCTTCTAAGTCCCTCAGGAAGAGTGAAAGACGCGCACGTTCATTTTCAGAGCTCCTAGACCTTCCTATAAGAAGTTAGCCAAAAAGTAGCTTCGAAAAACGCTTAGGTTAAGTTTCAGAGTTGCTTCTAATGTACCAAAGCTGGACTTAGACATAATTTCACTCTCACAACATTATGGCTGGTTGGATAGGGTCCGAACCACAAGTACCGGGTCCATGGTTCTGGCCGTATACTGGGGGGACGGGGACGACTCCCATTAACCCCTGACTATACCGGGGATACGCTTATCACAATGCCTTTCTGGTCTGTGCTGAAGCAGGGCATTCTGGCAGCCAAGTTACTTGACCTTTATTAGTGAGCCTGGTTACCCCCTCTCGGAACCACAGACTTAGAAATCGCCAGCTCATATACAGTGCATAAAATATATTTATATATATACCCTTATACACCATTTTAATAAAAAATATCACAAAATTCTTCTAAGTCCCTCGGGAAGAGTGAAAGACGCGTACGTTCATTTTCAGAGCTCCTAGACCTTCCTATAAGAAGTTAGCCAAAAAGTAGCTTCGAAAAACGCTTAGGTTAAGTTTCAGAGTTGCTTCTAATGTACCAAAGCTGGACTTAGACATAATTTCACTCTCACAACATTATGGCTGGTTGGAGACAGTCCGAACCACAAGTACCGGGTCCATGGTTCTGGCCGTATACTGGGGGGACGGGGACGACTCCCATTAACCCCTGACTATACCGGGGATACGCTTATCACAATGCCTTTCTGGTCTGTGCTGAAGCAGGGCATTCTGGCAGCCAAGTGGCTTGACCTTTATTAGTGAGCCTGGTTACCCCCTCTCGGAACCACAGACTTAGAAATCGCCAGCTCATATACAGTGCATAAAATATATTTATATATATACCCTTATACACCATTTTAATAAAAAACATCACAAAATTCTTCTAAGTCCCTCGGGAAGAGTGAAAGACACGCACGTTCATTTTCAGAGCTCCTAGACCTTCCTATAAGAAGTTAGCCAAAAAGTAGCTTCGAAAAACGCTTAGGTTAAGTTTCAGAGTTGCTTCTAATGTACCAAAGCTGGACTTAGACATAATTTCACTCTCACAACATTATGGCTGGTTGGAGAGGGTCCGAACCACAAGTACTGGGTCCATGGTTCTGGCCGTATACTGGGGGGACGGGGACGACTCCCATTAACCCCTGACTATACCGGGGATACGCTTATCACAATGCCTTTCTGGTCTGTGCTGAAGCAGGGCATTCTGGCAGCCAAGTGGCTTGACCTTTATTAGTGAGCCTGGTTACCCCCTCTCGGAACCACAGACTTAGAAATCGCCAGCTCATATACAGTGCATAAAATATATTTATATATATACCCTTATACACCATTTTAATAAAAAATATCACAAAATTCTTCTAAGTCTCTCGGGAAGAGTGAAAGACGCGCACGTTCATTTTCAGAGCTCCTAGACCTTCCTATAAGAAGTTAGCTAAAAAGTAGCTTCGAAAAACGCTTAGGTTAAGTTTCAGAGTTGCTTCTAATGTACCAAAGCTGGACTTAGACATAATTTCACTCTCACAACATTATGGCTGGTTGGAGAGGGTCCGAACCACAAGTACCGGGTCCATGGTTCTGGCCGTATACTGGGGGGACGGGGACGACTCCCATTAACCCCTGACTATACCGGGGTTACGCTTATCACAATGCCTTTCTGGTCTGTGCTGAAGCAGGGCATTCTGGCAGCCAAGTGGCTTGACCTTTATTAGTGAGCCTGGTTACCCCCTCTCGGAACCACAGACTTAGAAATCGCCAGCTCATATACAGTGCATAAAATCTATTTATATATATACCCTTATACACCATTTTTATAAAAAATATCACAAAATTCTTCTAAGTCCCTCAGGAAGAGTGAAAGACGCGCACGTTCATTTTCAGAGCTCCTAGACCTTCCTATAAGAAGTTAGCCAAAAAGTAGCTTCGAAAAACGCTTAGGTTAAGTTTCAGAGTTGCTTCTAATGTACCAAAGCTGGACTTAGACATAATTTCACTCTCACAACATTATGGCTGGTTGGAGACAGTCCGAACCACAAGTACCGGGTCCATGGTTCTGGCCGTATACTGGGGGGACGGGGACGACTCCCATTAACCCCTGACTATACCGGGGATACGCTTATCACAATGCCTTTCTGGTCTGTGCTGAAGCAGGGCATTCTGGCAGCCAAGTTACTTGACCTTTATTAGTGAGCCTGGTTACCCCCTCTCGGAACCACAGACTTAGAAATCGCCAGCTCATATACAGTGCATAAAATATATTTATATATATACCCTTATACACCATTTTAATAAAAAATATCACAAAATTCTTCTAAGTCCCTCGGGAAGAGTGAAAGACGCGTACGTTCATTTTCAGAGCTCCTAGACCTTCCTATAAGAAGTTAGCCAAAAAGTAGCTTCGAAAAACGCTTAGGTTAAGTTTCAGAGTTGCTTCTAATGTACCAAAGCTGGACTTAGACATAATTTCACTCTCACAACATTATGGCTGGTTGGAGACAGTCCGAACCACAAGTACCGGGTCCATGGTTCTGGCCGTATACTGGGGGGACGGGGACGACTCCCATTAACCCCTGACTATACCGGGGATACGCTTATCACAATGCCTTTCTGGTCTGTGCTGAAGCAGGGCATTCTGGCAGCCAAGTGGCTTGACCTTTATTAGTGAGCCTGGTTACCCCCTCTCGGAACCACAGACTTAGAAATCGCCAGCTCATATACAGTGCATAAAATATATTTATATATATACCCTTATACACCATTTTAATAAAAAACATCACAAAATTCTTCTAAGTCCCTCGGGAAGAGTGAAAGACACGCACGTTCATTTTCAGAGCTCCTAGACCTTCCTATAAGAAGTTAGCCAAAAAGTAGCTTCGAAAAACGCTTAGGTTAAGTTTCAGAGTTGCTTCTAATGTACCAAAGCTGGACTTAGACATAATTTCACTCTCACAACATTATGGCTGGTTGGAGACAGTCCGAACCACAAGTACCGGGTCCATGGTTCTGGCCGTATACTGGGGGGACGGGGACGACTCCCATTAACCCCTGACTATACCGGGGATTCGCTTATCACAATGCCTTTCTGGTCTGTGCTGAAGGAGGGAATTCTGGCAGCCAAGTGGCTTGACCTTTATTAGTGAGCCTGGTTACCCCCTCTCGGAACCACAGACTTAGAAATCGCCAGCTCATATACAGTGCATAAAATCTATTTATATATATACCCTTATACACCATTTTAATAAAAAATATCACAAAATTCTTCTAAGTCCCTCAGGAAGAGTGAAAGACGCGCACGTTCATTTTAAGAGTTCCTAGACCTTCCTATAAGAAGTTAGCCAAAAAGTAGCTTCGAAAAACGCTTAGGTTAAGTTTCAGAGTTGCTTCTAATGTACCAAAGCTGGACTTAGACATAATTTCACTCTCACAACATTATGGCTGGTTGGATAGGGTCCGAACCACAAGTACCGGGTCCATGGTTCTGGCCGTATACTGGGGGGACGGGGACGACTCCCATTAACCCCTGACTATACCGGGGATACGCTTATCACAATGCCTTTCTGGTCTGTGCTGAAGCAGGGCATTCTGGCAGCCAAGTTGCTTGACCTTTATTAGTGAGCCTGGTTACCCCCTCTCGGAACCACAGACTTAGAAATCGCCAGCTCATATACAGTGCATAAAATATATTTATATATATACCCTTATACACCATTTTAATAAAAAATATCACAAAATTCTTCTAAGTCCCTCGGGAAGAGTGAAAGACGCGTACGTTCATTTTCAGAGCTCCTAGACCTTCCTATAAGAAGTTAGCCAAAAAGTAGCTTCGAAAAACGCTTAGGTTAAGTTTCAGAGTTGCTTCTAATGTACCAAAGCTGGACTTAGACATAATTTCACTCTCACAACATTATGGCTGGTTGGAGACAGTCCGAACCACAAGTACCGGGTCCATGGTTCTGGCCGTATACTGGGGGGACGGGGACGACTCCCATTAACCCCTGACTATACCGGGGATACGCTTATCACAATGCCTTTCTGGTCTGTGCTGAAGCAGGGCATTCTGGCAGCCAAGTGGCTTGACCTTTATTAGTGAGCCTGGTTACCCCCTCTCGGAACCACAGACTTAGAAATCGCCAGCTCATATACAGTGCATAAAATATATTTATATATATACCCTTATACACCATTTTAATAAAAAACATCACAAAATTCTTCTAAGTCCCTCGGGAAGAGTGAAAGACACGCACGTTCATTTTCAGAGCTCCTAGACCTTCCTATAAGAAGTTAGCCAAAAAGTAGCTTCGAAAAACGCTTAGGTTAAGTTTCAGAGTTGCTTCTAATGTACCAAAGCTGGACTTAGACATAATTTCACTCTCACAACATTATGGCTGGTTGGAGACAGTCCGAACCACAAGTACCGGGTCCATGGTTCTGGCCGTATACTGGGGGGACGGGGACGACTCCCATTAACCCCTGACTATACCGGGGATTCGCTTATCACAATGCCTTTCTGGTCTGTGCTGAAGGAGGGAATTCTGGCAGCCAAGTGGCTTGACCTTTATTAGTGAGCCTGGTTACCCCCTCTCGGAACCACAGACTTAGAAATCGCCAGCTCATATACAGTGCATAAAATCTATTTATATATATACCCTTATACACCATTTTAATAAAAAATATCACAAAATTCTTCTAAGTCCCTCAGGAAGAGTGAAAGACGCGCACGTTCATTTTAAGAGCTCCTAGACCTTCCTATAAGAAGTTAGCCAAAAAGTAGCTTCGAAAAACGCTTAGGTTAAGTTTCAGAGTTGCTTCTAATGTACCAAAGCTGGACTTAGACATAATTTCACTCTCACAACATTATGGCTGGTTGGATAGGGTCCGAACCACAAGTACCGGGTCCATGGTTCTGGCCGTATACTGGGGGGACGGGGACGACTCCCATTAACCCCTGACTATACCGGGGATACGCTTATCACAATGCCTTTCTGGTCTGTGCTGAAGCAGGGCATTCTGGCAGCCAAGTTGCTTGACCTTTATTAGTGAGCCTGGTTACCCCCTCTCGGAACCACAGACTTAGAAATCGCCAGCTCATATACAGTGCATAAAATATATTTATATATATACCCTTATACACCATTTTAATAAAAAATATCACAAAATTCTTCTAAGTCCCTCGGGAAGAGTGAAAGACGCGTACGTTCATTTTCAGAGCTCCTAGACCTTCCTATAAGAAGTTAGCCAAAAAGTAGCTTCGAAAAACGCTTAGGTTAAGTTTCAGAGTTGCTTCTAATGTACCAAAGCTGGACTTAGACATAATTTCACTCTCACAACATTATGGCTGGTTGGAGACAGTCCGAACCACAAGTACCGGGTCCATGGTTCTGGCCGTATACTGGGGGGACGGGGACGACTCCCATTAACCCCTGACTATACCGGGGATACGCTTATCACAATGCCTTTCTGGTCTGTGCTGAAGCAGGGCATTCTGGCAGCCAAGTGGCTTGACCTTTATTAGTGAGCCTGGTTACCCCCTCTCGGAACCACAGACTTAGAAATCGCCAGCTCATATACAGTGCATAAAATATATTTATATATATATACCCTTATACACCATTTTAATAAAAAATATCACAAAATTCTTCTAAGTCTCTCTGGAAGAGTAAGAGACACGCACGTTCATTTTTAGAGCTCCTAGACCTTCTTATAAGAAGTTAGCTAAAAAGTAGCTTCGAAAAACGCTTAGGTTAAGTTTCAGAGTTGCTTCTAATGTACCAAAGCTGGACTTAGACATAATTTCACTCTCACAACATTATGGCTGGTTGGAGACAGTCCGAACCACAAGTACCGGGTCCATGGTTCTGGCCGTATACTGGGGGGACGTGGACGACTCCCATTAACCCCTGACTATACCGGGGATACGCTTATCACAATGCCTTTCTGGTCTGTGCTGAAGCAGGGCATTCTGGCAGCCAAGTGGCTTGACCTTTATTAGTGAGCCTGGTTACCCCCTCTCGGAACCACAGACTTAGAAATCGCCAGCTCATATACAGTGCATAAAATATATTTATATATATACCCTTATACACCATTTTAATAAAAAATATCACAAAATTCTTCTAAGTCCCTCGGGAAGAGTGAAAGACGCTCACGTTCATTTTCAGAGCTCCTAGACCTTCCTATAAGAAGTTAGCCAAAAAGTAGCTTCGAAAAACGCTTAGGTTAAGTTTCAGAGTTGCTTCTAATGTACCAAAGCTGGACTTAGACATAATTTCACTCTCACAACATTATGGCTGGTTGGAGACAGTCCGAACCACAAGTACCGGGTCCATGGTTCTGGCCGTATACTGGAGGGACGTGGACGACTCCCATTAACCCCTGACTATACCGGGGATACGCTTATCACAATGCCTTTCTGGTCTGTGCTGAAGCAGAGCATTCTGGCAGCCAAGTGGCTTGACCTTTATTAGTGAGCCTGGTTACCCCCTCTCGGAACCACAGACTTAGAAATCGCCAGCTCATATACAGTGCATAAAATATATTTATATATATATACCCTTATACACCATTTTAATAAAAAATATCACAAAATTCTTCTAAGTCTCTCGGGAAGAGTGAAAGACACGCACGTTCATTTTCAGAGCTCCTAGACCTTCCTATAAGAAGTTAGCTAAAAAGTAGCTTCGAAAAACGCTTAGGTTAAGTTTCAGAGTTGCTTCTAATGTACCAAAGCTGGACTTAGACATAATTTCACTCTCACAACATTATGGCTGGTTGGAGAGGGTCCGAACCACAAGTACCGGGTCCATGGTTCTGGCCGTATACTGGGGGGACGGGGACGACTCCCATTAACCCCTGACTATACCGGGGATACGCTTATCACAATGCCTTTCTGGTCTGTGCTGAAGCAGGGCATTCTGGCAGCCAAGTGGCTTGACCTTTATTAGTGAGCCTGGTTACCCCCTCTCAGAACCACAGACTTAGAAATCGCCAGCTCATATACAGTGCATAAAATATATTTATATATATACCCTTATACACCATTTTAATAAAAAATATCACAAAATTCTTCTAAGTCTCTCGGGAAGAGTGAAAGACGCGCACGTTCATTTTCAGAGCTCCTAGACCTTCTTATAAGAAGTTAGCTAAAAAGTAGCTTCGAAAAACGCTTAGGTTAAGTTTCAGAGTTGCTTCTAATGTACCAAAGCTGGACTTAGACATAATTTCACTCTCACAACATTATGGCTGGTTGGAGACAGTCCGAACCACAAGTACCGGGTCCATGGTTCTGGCCGTATACTGGGGGGACGTGGACGACTCCCATTAACCCCTGACTATACCGGGGATAAGCTTATCACAATGCCTTTCTGGTCTGTGCTGAAGCAGGGCATTCTGGCAGCCAAGTGGCTTGACCTTTATTAGTGAGCCTGGTTACCCCCTCTCGGAACCACAGACTTAGAAATCGCCAGCTCATATACAGTGCATAAAATATATTTATATATATATACCCTTATACACCATTTTAATAAAAAATATCACAAAATTCTTCTAAGTCTCTCGGGAAGAGTGAAAGACACGCACGTTCATTTTCAGAGCTCCTAGACCTTCCTATAAGAAGTTAGCTAAAAAGTAGCTTCGAAAAACGCTTAGGTTAAGTTTCAGAGTTGCTTCTAATGTACCAAAGCTGGACTTAGACATAATTTCACTCTCACAACATTATGGCTGGTTGGAGAGGGTCCGAACCACAAGTACCGGGTCCATGGTTCTGGCCGTATACTGGGGGGACGGGGACGACTCCCATTAACCCCTGACTATACCGGGGATACGCTTATCACAATGCCTTTCTGGTCTGTGCTGAAGCAGGGCATTCTGGCAGCCAAGTGGCTTGACCTTTATTAGTGAGCCTGGTTACCCCCTCTCGGAACCACAGACTTAGAAATCGCCAGCTCATATACAGTGCATAAAATATATTTATATATATACCCTTATACACCATTTTAATAAAAAATATCACAAAATTCTTCTAAGTCCCTCGGGAAGAGTGAAAGACGCTCACGTTCATTTTCAGAGCTCCTAGACCTTCCTATAAGAAGTTAGCCAAAAAGTAGCTTCGAAAAACGCTTAGGTTAAGTTTCAGAGTTGCTTCTAATGTACCAAAGCTGGACTTAGACATAATTTCACTCTCACAACATTATGGCTGGTTGGAGACAGTCCGAACCACAAGTACCGGGTCCATGGTTCTGGCCGTATACTGGGGGGACGGGGACGACTCCCATTAACCCCTGACTATACCGGGGATACGCTTATCACAATGCCTTTCTGGTCTGTGCTGAAGCAGGGCATTCTGGCAGCCAAGTGGCTTGACCTTTATTAGTGAGCCTGGTTACCCCCTCTCGGAACCACAGACTTAGAAATCGTCAGCTCATATACAGTGCATAAAATATATTTATATATATATACCCTTATACACCATTTTAATAAAAAATATCACAAAATTCTTCTAAGTCTCTCGGGAAGAGTGAAAGACGCGCACGTTCATTTTCAGAGCTCCTAGACCTTCCTATAAGAAGTTAGCTAAAAAGTAGCTTCGAAAAACGCTTAGGTTAAGTTTCAGAGTTGCTTCTAATGTACCAAAGCTGGACTTAGACATAATTTCACTCTCACAACATTATGGCTGGTTGGAGAGGGTCCGAACCACAAGTACCGGGTCCATGGTTCTGGCCGTATACTGGGGGGACGGGGACGACTCCCATTAACCCCTGACTATACCGGGGATACGCTTATCACAATGCCTTTCTGGTCTGTGCTGAAGCAGGGCATTCTGGCAGCCAAGTGGCTTGACCTTTATTAGTGAGCCTGGTTACCCCCTCTCGGAACCACAGACTTAGAAATCGCCAGCTCATATACAGTGCATAAAATATATTTATATATATATACCCTTATACACCATTTTAATAAAAAATATCACAAAATTCTTCTAAGTCCCTCGGGAAGAGTGAAAGACGCGCACGTTCATTTTCAGAGCTCCTAGACCTTCCTATAAGAAGTTAGCCAAAAAGTAGCTTCGAAAAACGCTTAGGTTAAGTTTCAGAGTTGCTTCTAATGTACCAAAGCTGGACTTAGACATAATTTCACTCTCACAACATTATGGCTGGTTGGAGAGGGTCCGAACCACAAGTACCGGGTCCATGGTTCTGGCCGTATACTGGGGGGACGGGGACGACTCCCATTAACCCCTGACTATACCGGGGATACGCTTATCACAATGCCTTTCTGGTCTGTGCTGAAGCAGGGCATTCTGGCAGCCAAGTGGCTTGACCTTTATTAGTGAGCCTGGTTACCCCCTCTCGGAACCACAGACTTAGAAATCGCCAGCTCATATACAGTGCATAAAATATATTTATATATATACCCTTATACACCATTTTAATAAAAAATATCACAAAATTCTTCTAAGTCCCTCGGGAAGAGTGAAAGACGCTCACGTTCATTTTCAGAGCTCCTAGACCTTCCTATAAGAAGTTAGCCAAAAAGTAGCTTCGAAAAACGCTTAGGTTAAGTTTCAGAGTTGCTTCTAATGTACCAAAGCTGGACTTAGACATAATTTCACTCTCACAACATTATGGCTGGTTGGAGAGAGTCCGAACCACAAGTACCGGGTCCATGGTTCTGGCCGTATACTGGGGGGACGGGGACGACTCCCATTAACCCCTGACTATACCGGGGATACGCTTATCACAATGCCTTTCTGGTCTGTGCTGAAGCAGGGCATTCTGGCAGCCAAGTGGCTTGACCTTTATTAGTGAGCCTGGTTACCCCCTCTCGGAACCACAGACTTAGAAATCGTCAGCTCATATACAGTGCATAAAATATATTTATATATATATACCCTTATACACCATTTTAATAAAAAATATCACAAAATTCTTCTAAGTCTCTCGGGAAGAGTGAAAGACGCGCACGTTCATTTTCAGAGCTCCTAGACCTTCCTATAAGAAGTTAGCTAAAAAGTAGCTTCGAAAAACGCTTAGGTTAAGTTTCAGAGTTGCTTCTAATGTACCAAAGCTGGACTTAGACATAATTTCACTCTCACAACATTATGGCTGGTTGGAGAGGGTCCGAACCACAAGTACCGGGTCCATGGTTCTGGCCGTATACTGGGGGGACGGGGACGACTCCCATTAACCCCTGACTATACCGGGGATACGCTTATCACAATGCCTTTCTGGTCTGTGCTGAAGCAGGGCATTCTGGCAGCCAAGTGGCTTGACCTTTATTAGTGAGCCTGGTTACCCCCTCTCGGAACCACAGACTTAGAAATCGCCAGCTCATATACAGTGCATAAAATATATTTATATATATATACCCTTATACACCATTTTAATAAAAAATATCACAAAATTCTTCTAAGTCCCTCGGGAAGAGTGAAAGACGCGCACGTTCATTTTCAGAGCTCCTAGACCTTCCTATAAGAAGTTAGCCAAAAAGTAGCTTCGAAAAACGCTTAGGTTAAGTTTCAGAGTTGCTTCTAATGTACCAAAGCTGGACTTAGACATAATTTCACTCTCACAACATTATGGCTGGTTGGAGACAGTCCGAACCACAAGTACCGGGTCCATGGTTCTGGCCGTATACTGGGGGGACGGGGGGGACTCCCATTAACCCCTGACTATACCGGGGATACGCTTATCACAATGCCTTTCTGGTCTGTGCTGAAGCAGGGCATTCTGGCAGCCAAGTGGCTTGACCTTTATTAGTGAGCCTGGTTACCCCCTCTCGGAACCACAGACTTAGAAATCGTCAGCTCATATACAGTGCATAAAATATATTTATATATATATACCCTTATACACCATTTTAATAAAAAATATCACAAAATTCTTCTAAGTCCCTCGGGAAGAGTGAAAGACGCGCACGTTCATTTTCAGAGCTCCTAGACCTTCCTATAAGAAGTTAGCCAAAAAGTAGCTTCGAAAAACGCTTAGGTTAAGTTTCAGAGTTGCTTCTAATGTACCAAAGCTGGACTTAGACATAATTTCACTCTCACAACATTATGGCTGGTTGGAGACAGTCCGAACCACAAGTACCGGGTCCATGGTTCTGGCCGTATACTGGGGGGACGGGGACGACTCCCATTAACCCCTGACTATACCGGGGATACGCTTATCACAATGCCTTTCTGGTCTGTGCTGAAGCAGGGCATTCTGGCAGGCAAGTGGCTTGACCTTTATTAGTGAGCCTGGTTACCCCCTCTCGGAACCACAGACTTAGAAATCGCCAGCTCATATACAGTGCATAAAATATATTTATATATATATACCCTTATACAACATTTTAATAAAAAATATCACAAAATTCTTCTAAGTCTCTCGGGAAGAGTGAAAGACACGCACGTTCATTTTCAGAGCTCCTAGACCTTCCTATAAGAAGTTAGCTAAAAAGTAGCTTCGAAAAACGCTTAGGTTAAGTTTCAGAGTTGCTTCTAATGTACCAAAGCTGGACTTAGACATAATTTCACTCTCACAACATTATGGCTGGTTGGAGACAGTCCGAACCACAAGTACCGGGTCCATGGTTCTGGCCGTATACTGGGGGGACGGGGACGACTCCCATTAACCCCTGACTATACCGGGGATACGCTTATCACAATGCCTTTCTGGTCTGTGCTGAAGCAGGGCATTCTGGCAGCCAAGTGGCTTGACCTTTATTAGTGAGCCTGGTTACCCCCTCTCGGAACCACAGACTTAGAAATCGCCAGCTCATATACAGTGCATAAAATATATTTATATATATACCCTTATACACCATTTTAATAAAAAATATCACAAAATTCTTCTAAGTCCCTCGGGAAAAGTGAAAGACGCTCACGTTCATTTTCAGAGCTCCTAGACCTTCCTATAAGAAGTTAGCCAAAAAGTAGCTTCGAAAAACGCTTAGGTTAAGTTTCAGAGTTGCGTCTAATGTACCAAAGCTGGACTTAGACATAATTTCACTCTCACAACATTATGGCTTGTTGGAGACAGTCCGAACCACAAGTACCGGGTCCATGGTTCTGGCCGTATACTGGGGGGACGGGGACGACTCCCATTAACCCCTGACTATACCGGGGATACGCTTATCACAATGCCTTTCTGGTCTGTGCTGAAGCAGGGCATTCTGGCAGGCAAGTGGCTTGACCTTTATTAGTGAGCCTGGTTACCCCCTCTCGGAACCACAGACTTAGAAATCGCCAGCTCATATACAGTGCATAAAATATATTTATATATATACCCTTATACACCATTTTAATAAAAAATATCACAAAATTCTTCTAAGTCCCTCGGGAAGAGTGAAAGACGCGTACGTTCATTTTCAGAGCTCCTAGACCTTCCTATAAGAAGTTAGCCAAAAAGTAGCTTCGAAAAACGCTTAGGTTAAGTTTCAGAGTTGCGTCTAATGTACCAAAGCTGGACTTAGACATAATTTCACTCTCACAACATTATGGCTTGTTGGAGACAGTCCGAACCACAAGTACCGGGTCCATGGTTCTGGCCGTATACTGGGGGGACGGGGACGACTCCCATTAACCCCTGACTATACCGGGGATACGCTTATCACAATGCCTTTCTGGTCTGTGCTGAAGCAGGGCATTCTGGCAGGCAAGTGGCTTGACCTTTATTAGTGAGCCTGGTTACCCCCTCTCGGAACCACAGACTTAGAAATCGCCAGCTCATATACAGTGCATAAAATATATTTATATATATACCCTTATACACCATTTTAATAAAAAATATCACAAAATTCTTCTAAGTCCCTCGGGAAGAGTGAAAGACGCGCACGTTCATTTTCAGAGCTCCTAGACCTTCCTATAAGAAGTTAGCCAAAAAGTAGCTTCGAAAAACGCTTAGGTTAAGTTTCAGAGTTGCTTCTAATGTACCAAAGCTGGACTTAGACATAATTTCACTCTCACAACATTATGGCTGGTTGGAGAGGGTCCGAACCACAAGTACCGGGTCCATGGTTCTGGCCGTATACTGGGGGGACGTGGACGACTCCCATTAACCCCTGACTATACCGGGGATACGCTTATCACAATGCCTTTCTGGTCTGTGCTGAAGCAGGGCATTCTGGCAGCCAAGTGGCTTGACCTTTATTAGTGAGCCTGGTTACCCCCTCTCGGAACCACAGACTTAGAAATCGCCAGCTCATATACAGTGCATAAAATATATTTATATATATATACCCTTATACACCATTTTAATAAAAAATATCACAAAATTCTTCTAAGTCTCTCGGGAAGAGTGAAAGACGCGCACGTTCATTTTCAGAGCTCCTAGACCTTCCTACTGTATAAGAAGTTAGCTAAAAAGTAGCTTCGAAAAACGCTTAGGTTAAGTTTCAGAGTTGCTTCTAATGTACCAAAGCTGGACTTAGACATAATTTCACTCTCACAACATTATGGCTGGTTGGAGAGGGTCCGAACCACAAGTACCGGGTCCATGGTTCTGGCCGTATACTGGGGGGACGGGGACGACTTCCATTAACCCCTGACTATACCGGGGATACGCTTATCACAATGCCTTTCTGGTCTGTGCTGAAGCAGGGCATTCTGGCAGCCAAGTGGCTTGACCTTTATTAGTGAGCCTGGTTACCCCCTCTCGGAACCACAGACTTAGAAATCGCCAGCTCATATACAGTGCATAAAATATATTTATATATATACCCTTATACACCATTTTAATAAAAAATATCACAAAATTCTACAAAGTCCCTCGGGAAGAGTGAAAGACGCTCACGTTCATTTTCAGAGCTCCTAGACCTTCCTATAAGAAGTTAGCCAAAAAGTAGCTTCGAAAAACGCTTAGGTTAAGTTTCAGAGTTGCTTCTAATGTACCAAAGCTGGACTTAGACATAATTTCACTCTCACAACATTATGGCTGGTTGGAGACATTCCGAACCACAAGTACCGGGTCCATGGTTCTGGCCGTATACTGGGGGGACGGGGACGACTCCCATTAACCCCTGACTATACCGGGGATACGCTTATCACAATGCCTTTCTGGTCTGTGCTGAAGCAGGGCATTCTGGCAGGCAAGTGGCTTGACCTTTATTAGTGAGCCTGGTTACCCCCTCTCGGAACCACAGACTTAGAAATCGCCAGCTCATATACAGTGCATAAAATATATTTATATATATACCCTTATACACCATTTTAATAAAAAATATCACAAAATTCTTCTAAGTCCCTCGGGAAGAGTGAAAGACGCGTACGTTCATTTTCAGAGCTCCTAGACCTTCCTATAAGAAGTTAGCTAAAAAGTAGCTTCGAAAAACGCTTAGGTTAAGTTTCAGAGTTGCTTCTAATGTACCAAAGCTGGACTTAGACATAATTTCACTCTCACAACATTATGGCTGGTTGGAGAGGGTCCGAACCACAAGTACCGGGTCCATGGTTCTGGCCGTATACTGGGGGGACGGGGACGACTCCCATTAACCCCTGACTATACCGGGGATACGCTTATCACAATGCCTTTCTGGTCTGTGCTGAAGCAGGGCATTCTGGCAGCCAAGTGGCTTGACCTTTATTAGTGAGCCTGGTTACCCCCTCTCGGAACCACAGACTTAGAAATCGCCAGCTCATATACAGTGCATAAAATATATTTATATATATACCCTTATACACCATTTTAATAAAAAATATCACAAAATTCTTCTAAGTCCCTTGGGAAGAGTGAAAGACGCGTACGTTCATTTTCAGAGCTCCTAGACCTTCCTATAAGAAGTTAGCCAAAAAGTAGCTTCGAAAAACGCTTAGGTTAAGTTTCAGAGTTGCTTCTAATGTACCAAAGCTGGACTTAGACATAATTTCACTCTCACAACATTATGGCTGGTTGGAGACAGTCCGAACCACAAGTACCGGGTCCATGGTTCTGGCCGTATACTGGGGGGATGGGGACGACTCCCATTAACCCCTGACTATACCGGGGATACGCTTATCACAATGCCTTTCTGGTCTGTGCTGAAGCAGGGCATTCTGGCAGGCAAGTGGCTTGACCTTTATTAGTGAGCCTGGTTACCCCCTCTCGGAACCACAGACTTAGAAATCGCCAGCTCATATACAGTGCATAAAATATATTTATATATATACCCTTATACACCATTTTAATAAAAAATATCACAAAATTCTTCTAAGTCCCTCGGGAAGAGTGAAAGACGCGTACGTTCATTTTCAGAGCTCCTAGACCTTCCTATAAGAAGTTAGCTAAAAAGTAGCTTCGAAAAACGCTTAGGTTAAGTTTCAGAGTTGCTTCTAATGTACCAAAGCTGGACTTAGACATAATTTCACTCTCACAACATTATGGCTGGTTGGAGAGGGTCCGAACCACAAGTACCGGGTCCATGGTTCTGGCCGTATACTGGGGGGACGTGGACGACTCCCATTAACCCCTGACTATACCGGGGATACGCTTATCACAATGCCTTTCTGGTCTGTGCTGAAGCAGGGCATTCTGGCAGCCAAGTGGCTTGACCTTTATTAGTGAGCCTGGTTACCCCCTCTCGGAACCACAGACTTAGAAATCGCCAGCTCATATACAGTGCATAAAATATATTTATATATATACCCTTATACACCATTTTAATAAAAAATATCACAAAATTCTTCTAAGTCCCTCGGGAAGAGTGAAAGACGCTCACGTTCATTTTCAGAGCTCCTAGACCTTCCTATAAGAAGTTAGCCAAAAAGTAGCTTCGAAAAACGCCTAGGTTAAGTTTCAGAGTTGCTTCTAATGTACCAAAGCTGGACTTAGACATAATTTCACTCTCACAACATTATGGCTGGTTGGAGACAGTCCGAACCACAAGTACCGGGTCCATGGTTCTGGCCGTATACTGGGGGGACGGGGACGACTCCCATTAACCCCTGACTATACCGGGGATACGCTTATCACAATGCCTTTCTGGTCTGTGCTGAAGCAGGGCATTCTGGCAGCCAAGTGGCTTGACCTTTATTAGTGAGCCTGGTTACCCCCTCTCGGAACCACAGACTTAGAAATCGCCAGCTCATATACAGTGCATAAAATATATTTATATATATACCCTTATACACCATTTTAATAAAAAATATCACAAAATTCTTCTAAGTCCCTCGGGAAGAGTGAAAGACGCTCACGTTCATTTTCAGAGCTCCTAGACCTTCCTATAAGAAGTTAGCCAAAAAGTAGCTTCGAAAAACGCTTAGGTTAAGTTTCAGAGTTGCTTCTAATGTACCAAAGCTGGACTTAGACATAATTTCACTCTCACAACATTATGGCTGGTTGGAGACAGTCCGAACCACAAGTACCGGGTCCATGGTTCTGGCCGTATACTGGGGGGACGGGGACGACTCCCATTAACCCCTGACTATACCGGGGATACGCTTATCACAATGCCTTTCTGGTCTGTGCTGAAGCAGGGCATTCTGGCAGGCAAGTGTCTTGACCTTTATTAGTGAGCCTGGTTACCCCCTCTCGGAACCACAGACTTAGAAATCGCCAGCTCATATACAGTGCATAAAATATATTTATATATATACCCTTATACACCATTTTAATAAAAAATATCACAAAATTCTTCTAAGTCCCTCGGGAAGAGTGAAAGACGCGTACGTTCATTTTCAGAGCTCCTAGACCTTCCTATAAGAAGTTAGCTAAAAAGTAGCTTCGAAAAACGCTTAGGTTAAGTTTCAGAGTTGCTTCTAATGTACCAAAGCTGGACTTAGACATAATTTCACTCTCACAACATTATGGCTGGTTGGAGACATTCCGAACCACAAGTACCGGGTCCATGGTTCTGGCCGTATACTGGGGGGACGGGGACGACTCCCATTAACCCCTGACTATACCGGGGATACGCTTATCACAATGCCTTTCTGGTCTGTGCTGAAGCAGGGCATTCTGGCAGCCAAGTGGCTTGACCTTTATTAGTGAGCCTGGTTACCCCCTCTCGGAACCACAGACTTAGAAATCGCCAGCTCATATACAGTGCATAAAATATATTTATATATATACCCTTATACACCATTTTAATAAAAAATATCACAAAATTCTTCTAAGTCCCTCGGGAAGAGTGAAAGACGCTCACGTTCATTTTCAGAGCTCCTAGACCTTCCTATAAGAAGTTAGCCAAAAAGTAGCTTCGAAAAACGCTTAGGTTAAGTTTCAGAGTTGCTTCTAATGTACCAAAGCTGGACTTAGACATAATTTCACTCTCACAACATTATGGCTGGTTGGAGAGGGTCCGAACCACAAGTACCGGGTCCATGGTTCTGGCCGTATACTGGGGGGACGGGGACGACTCCTATTAACCCCTGACTATACCGGGGATACGCTTATCACAATGCCTTTCTGGTCTGTGCTGAAGCAGGGCATTCTGGCAGCCAAGTGGCTTGACCTTTATTAGTGAGCCTGGTTACCCCCTCTCGGAACCACAGACTTAGAAATCGTCAGCTCATATACAGTGCATAAAATATATTTATATATATATACCCTTATACACCATTTTAATAAAAAATATCACAAAATTCTTCTAAGTCTCTCGGGAAGAGTGAAAGACGCGCACGTTCATTTTCAGAGCTCCTAGACCTTCCTACTAAGAAGTTAGCTAAAAAGTAGCTTCGAAAAACGCTTAGGTTAAGTTTCAGAGTTGCTTCTAATGTACAGTACCAAAGCTGGACTTAGACATAATTTCACTCTCACAACATTATGGCTGGTTGGAGAGGGTCCGAACCACAAGTACCGGGTCCATGGTTCTGGCCGTATACTGGGGGGACGGGGACGACTCCCATTAACCCCTGACTATACCGGGGATACGCTTATCACAATGCCTTTCTGGTCTGTGCTGAAGCAGGGCATTCTGGCAGCCAAGTGGCTTGACCTTTATTAGTGAGCCTGGTTACCCCCTCTCGGAACCACAGACTTAGAAATCGCCAGCTCATATACAGTGCATAAAATATATTTATATATATACCCTTATACACCATTTTAATAAAAAGTATCACAAAATTCTTCTAAGTCCCTCGGGAAGAGTGAAAGACGTGCACGTTCATTTTCAGAGCTCCTAGACCTTCCTATAAGAAGTTAGCCAAAAAGTAGCTTCGAAAAACGCTTAGGTTAAGTTTCAGAGTTGCTTCTAATGTACCAAAGCTGGACTTAGACATAATTTCACTCTCACAACATTATGGCTGGTTGGAGACAGTCCGAACCACAAGTACCGGGTCCATGGTTCTGGCCGTATACTGGGGGACGGGGACGACTCCCATTAACCCCTGACTATACCGGGGATACGCTTATCACAATGCCTTTCTGGTCTGTGCTGAAGCAGGGCATTCTGGCAGGCAAGTGGCTTGACCTTTATTAGTGAGCCTGGTTACCCCCTCTCGGAACCACAGACTTAGAAATCGCCAGCTCATATACAGTGCATAAAATATATTTATATATATACCCTTATACACCATTTTAATAAAAAATATCACAAAATTCTTCTAAGTCCCTCGGGAAGAGTGAAAGACGCGTACGTTCATTTTCAGAGCTCCTAGACCTTCCTACTGCACCGACACACTTTATTCGAGCAAATACCCAGTATGTACCTGGCAGATACCTGGAATGCGCCGCTCCTCACCTCTGACAATCCCCGTTGCGTTTGCCTTCCCAGCCTGGGTTCATGCCTGGCTGATGGGTGGCTGATCTGTTAAATGATAATGATTAGGATTTAATAGGCTGCAATGCTTCGCGTGTCTACCAGATGGCATAAATTCATGAATTGTAATGCAGTATATATATATATACTGTGCAGTATTGCAGCCAGCGGGAATAAAATGCTTCAATCCCTGTCTGGAAAATAACTCAATGCACTCGGGCAGAAAACAGTCACAAACCTCAATACACCCGGGTATACCCGAATTCGTGGGACTAGCCGAGCTCGAATAAAGTGTGTCGCCAGTGTATAAGAAGTTAGCTAAAAAGTAGCTTCGAAAAACGCTTAGGTTAAGTTTCAGAGTTGCTTCTAATGTACCAAAGCTGGACTTAGACATAATTTCACTCTCACAACATTATGGCTGGTTGGAGAGGGTCCGAACCACAAGTACCGGGTCCATGGTTCTGGCCGTATACTTTGGGGACGGGGACGACTCCCATTAACCCCTGACTATACCGGGGATACGCTTATCACAATGCCTTTCTGGTCTGTGCTGAAGCAGGGCATTCTGGCAGCCAAGTGGCTTGACCTTTATTAGTGAGCCTGGTTACCCCCTCTCGGAACCACAGACTTAGAAATCGCCAGCTCATATACAGTGCATAAAATATATTTATATATATACCCTTATACACCATTTTAATAAAAAATATCACAAAATTCTTCTAAGTCCCTCGGGAAGAGTGAAAGACGCTCACGTTCATTTTCAGAGCTCCTAGACCTTCCTATAAGAAGTTAGCCAAAAAGTAGCTTCGAAAAACGCTTAGGTTAAGTTTCAGAGTTGCTTCTAATGTACCAAAGCTGGACTTAGACATAATTTCACTCTCACAACATTATGGCTGGTTGGAGAGGGTCCGAACCACAAGTACCGGGTCCATGGTTCTGGCCGTATACTGGGGGGACGGGGACGACTCCCATTAACCCCTGACTATACCGGGGATACGCTTATCACAATGCCTTTCTGGTCTGTGCTGAAGCAGGGCATTCTGGCAGCCAAGTGGCTTGACCTTTATTAGTGAGCCTGGTTACCCCCTCTCGGAACCACAGACTTAGAAATCGCCAGCTCATATACAGTGCATAAAATATATTTATATATATACCCTTATACACCATTTTAATAAAAAATATCACAAAATTCTTCTAAGTCCCTCGGGAAGAGTGAAAGACGCTCAGGTTCATTTTCAGAGCTCCTAGACCTTCCTATAAGAAGTTAGCCAAAAAGTAGCTTCGAAAAACGCTTAGGTTAAGTTTCAGAGTTGCTTCTAATGTACCAAAGCTGGACTTAGACATAATTTCACTCTCACAACATTATGGCTGGTTGGAGACAGTCCGAACCACAAGTACCGGGTCCATGGTTCTGGCCGTATACTGGGGGACGGGGACGACTCCCATTAACCCCTGACTATACCGGGGATACGCTTATCACAATGCCTTTCTGGTCTGTGCTGAAGCAGGGCATTCTGGCAGGCAAGTGGCTTGACCTTTATTAGTGAGCCTGGTTACCCCCTCTCGGAACCACAGACTTAGAAATCGCCAGCTCATATACAGTGCATAAAATATATTTATATATATACCCTTATACGCCATTTTAATAAAAAATATCACAAAATTCTTCTAAGTCCCTCGGGAAGAGTGAAAGACGCGTACGTTCATTTTCAGAGCTCCTAGACCTTCCTACTGCACCGACACACTTTATTCGAGCAAATACCCAGTATGTACCTGGCAGATACCTGGAATGCGCCGCTCCTCACCTCTGACAATCCCCGTTGCGTTTGCCTTCCCAGCCTGGGTTCATGCCTGGCTGATGGGTGGCTGATCTGTTAAATGATAATGATTAGGATTTAATAGGCTGCAATGCTTCGCGTGTCTACCAGATGGCATAAATTCATGAATTGTAATGCAGTATATATATATATACTGTGCAGTATTGCAGCCAGCGGGAATAAAATGCTTCAATCCCTGTCTGGAAAATAACTCAATGCACTCGGGCAGAAAACAGTCACAAACCTCAATACACCCGGGTATACCCGAATTCGTGGGACTAGCCGAGCTCGAATAAAGTGTGTCGCCAGTGTATAAGAAGTTAGCTAAAAAGTAGCTTCGAAAAACGCTTAGGTTAAGTTTCAGAGTTGCTTCTAATGTACCAAAGCTGGACTTAGACATAATTTCACTCTCACAACATTATGGCTGGTTGGAGAGGGTCCGAACCACAAGTACCGGGTCCATGGTTCTGGCCGTATACTGGGGGGACGGGGACGACTCCCATTAACCCCTGACTATACCGGGGATACGCTTATCACAATGCCTTTCTGGTCTGTGCTGAAGCAGGGCATTCTGGCAGCCAAGTGGCTTGACCTTTATTAGTGAGCCTGGTTACCCCCTCTCGGAACCACAGACTTAGAAATCGCCAGCTCATATACAGTGCATAAAATATATTTATATATATACCCTTATACACCATTTTAATAAAAAATATCACAAAATTCTTCTAAGTCCCTCGGGAAGAGTGAAAGACGCTCACGTTCATTTTCAGAGCTCCTAGACCTTCCTATAAGAAGTTAGCCAAAAAGTAGCTTCGAAAAACGCTTAGGTTAAGTTTCAGAGTTGCTTCTAATGTACCAAAGCTGGACTTAGACATAATTTCACTCTCACAACATTATGGCTGGTTGGAGACAGTCCGAACCACAAGTACCGGGTCCATGGTTCTGGCCGTATACTGGGGGGACGGGGACGACTCCCATTAACCCCTGACTATACCGGGGATACGCTTATCACAATGCCTTTCTGGTCTGTGCTGAAGCAGGGCATTCTGGCAGGCAAGTGGCTTGACCTTTATTAGTGAGCCTGGTTACCCCCTCTCGGAACCACAGACTTAGAAATCGCCAGCTCATATACAGTGCATAAAATATATTTATATATATACCCTTATACACCATTTTAATAAAAAAATATCACAAAATTCTTCTAAGTCCCTCGGGAAGAGTGAAAGACGCGTACGTTCATTTTCAGAGCTCCTAGACCTTCCTATAAGAAGTTAGCTAAAAAGTAGCTTCGAAAAACGCTTAGGTTAAGTTTCAGAGTTGCTTCTAATGTACCAAAGCTGGACTTAGACATAATTTCACTCTCACAACATTATGGCTGGTTGGAGAGGGTCCGAACCACAAGTACCGGGTCCATGGTTCTGGCCGTATACTGGGGGGACGTGGACGACTCCCATTAACCCCTGACTATACCGGGGATACGCTTATCACAATGCCTTTCTGGTCTGTGCTGAAGCAGGGCATTCTGGCAGCCAAGTGGCTTGACCTTTATTAGTGAGCCTGGTTACCCCCTCTCGGAACCACAGACTTAGAAATCGCCAGCTCATATACAGTGCATAAAATATATTTATATATATACCCTTATACACCATTTTAATAAAAAATATCACAAAATTCTTCTCAGTCCCTCGGGAAGAGTGAAAGACGCTCACGTTCATTTTCAGAGCTCCTAGACCTTCCTATAAGAAGTTAGCCAAAAAGTAGCTTCGAAAAACGCTTAGGTTAAGTTTCAGAGTTGCTTCTAATGTACCAAAGCTGGACTTAGACATAATTTCACTCTCACAACATTATGGCTGGTTGGAGACAGTCCGAACCACAAGTACCGGGTCCATGGTTCTGGCCGTATACTGGGGGGACGGGGACGACTCCCATTAACCCCTGACTATACCGGGGATACGCTTATCACAATGCCTTTCTGGTCTGTGCTGAAGCAGGGCATTCTGGCAGGCAAGTGGCTTGACCTTTATTAGTGAGCCTGGTTACCCCCTCTCGGAACCACAGACTTAGAAATCGCCAGCTCATATACAGTGCATAAAATATATTTATATATATACCCTTATACACCATTTTAATAAAAAATATCACAAAATTCTTCTAAGTCCCTCGGGAAGAGTGAAAGACGCGTACGTTCATTTTCAGAGCTCCTAGACCTTCCTATAAGAAGTTAGCTAAAAAGTAGCTTCGAAAAACGCTTAGGTTAAGTTTCAGAGTTGCTTCTAATGTACCAAAGCTGGACTTAGACATAATTTCACTCTCACAACATTATGGCTGGTTGGAGAGGGTCCGAACCACAAGTACCGGGTCCATGGTTCTGGCCGTATACTGGGGGGACGTGGACGACTCCCATTAACCCCTGACTATACCGGGGATACGCTTATCACAATGCCTTTCTGGTCTGTGCTGAAGCAGGGCATTCTGGCAGCCAAGTGGCTTGACCTTTATTAGTGAGCCTGGTTACCCCCTCTCGGAACCACAGACTTAGAAATCGCCAGCTCATATACAGTGCATAAAATATATTTATATATATACCCTTATACACCATTTTAATAAAAAATATCACAAAATTCTTCTAAGTCCCTCGGGAAGAGTGAAAGACGCTCACGTTCATTTTCAGAGCTCCTAGACCTTCCTATAAGAAGTTAGCCAAAAAGTAGCTTCGAAAAACGCTTAGGTTAAGTTTCAGAGTTGCTTCTAATGTACCAAAGCTGGACTTAGACATAATTTCACTCTCACAACATTATGGCTGGTTGGAGAGGGTCCGAACCACAAGTACCGGGTCCATGGTTCTGGCCGTATACTGGGGGGACGTGGACGACTCCCATTAACCCCTGACTATACCGGGGATACGCTTATCATAATGCCTTTCTGGTCTGTGCTGAAGCAGGGCATTCTGGCAGCCAAGTGGCTTGACCTTTATTAGTGAGCCTGGTTACCCCCTCTCGGAACCACAGACTTAGAAATCGCCAGCTCATATACAGTGCATAAAATATATTTATATATATACCCTTATACACCATTTTAATAAAAAATATCACAAAATTCTTCTAAGTCCCTCGGGAAGAGTGAAAGACGCTCACGTTCATTTTCAGAGCTCCTAGACCTTCCTATAAGAAGTTAGCCAAAAAGTAGCTTCGAAAAACGCTTAGGTTAAGTTTCAGAGTTGCTTCTAATGTACCAAAGCTGGACTTAGACATAATTTCACTCTCACAACATTATGGCTGGTTGGAGACAGTCCGAACCACAAGTACCGGGTCCATGGTTCTGGCCGTATACTGGGGGGACGGGGACGACTCCCATTAACCCCTGACTATACCGGGGATACGCTTATCACAATGCCTTTCTGGTCTGTGCTGAAGCAGGGCATTCTGGCAGGCAAGTGTCTTGACCTTTATTAGTGAGCCTGGTTACCCCCTCTCGGAACCACAGACTTAGAAATCGCCAGCTCATATACAGTGCATAAAATATATTTATATATATACCCTTATACACCATTTTAATAAAAAATATCACAAAATTCTTCTAAGTCCCTCGGGAAGAGTGAAAGACGCGTACGTTCATTTTCAGAGCTCCTAGACCTTCCTATAAGAAGTTAGCTAAAAAGTAGCTTCGAAAAACGCTTAGGTTAAGTTTCAGAGTTGCTTCTAATGTACCAAAGCTGGACTTAGACATAATTTCACTCTCACAACATTATGGCTGGTTGGAGAGGGTCCGAACCACAAGTACCGGGTCCATGGTTCTGGCCGTATACTGGGGGGACGGGGACGACTCCCATTAACCCCTGACTATACCGGGGATACGCTTATCACAATGCCTTTCTGGTCTGTGCTGAAGCAGGGCATTCTGGCAGCCAAGTGGCTTGACCTTTATTAGTGAGCCTGGTTACCCCCTCTCGGAACCACAGACTTAGAAATCGCCAGCTCATATACAGTGCATAAAATATATTTATATATATACCCTTATACACCATTTTAATAAAAAATATCACAAAATTCTTCTAAGTCCCTCGGGAAGAGTGAAAGACGCTCACGTTCATTTTCAGAGCTCCTAGACCTTCCTATAAGAAGTTAGCCAAAAAGTAGCTTCGAAAAACGCTTAGGTTAAGTTTCAGAGTTGCTTCTAATGTACCAAAGCTGGACTTAGACATAATTTCACTCTCACAACATTATGGCTGGTTGGAGACAGTCCGAACCACAAGTACCGGGTCCATGGTTCTGGCCGCATACTGGGGGGACGGGGACGACTCCCATTAACCCCTGACTATACCGGGGATACGCTTATCACAATGCCTTTCTGGTCTGTGCTGAAGCAGGGCATTCTGGCAGGCAAGTGGCTTGACCTTTATTAGTGAGCCTGGTTACCCCCTCTCGGAACCACAGACTTAGAAATCGCCAGCTCATATACAGTGCATAAAATATATTTATATATATACCCTTATACACCATTTTAATAAAAAATATCACAAAATTCTTCTAAGTCCCTCGGGAAGAGTGAAAGACGCGTACGGTCATTTTCAGAGCTCCTAGACCTTCCTATAAGAAGTTAGCTAAAAAGTAGCTTCGAAAAACGCTTAGGTTAAGTTTCAGAGTTGCTTCTAATGTACCAAAGCTGGACTTAGACATAATTTCACTCTCACAACATTATGGCTGGTTGGAGAGGGTCCGAACCACAAGTACCGGGTCCATGGTTCTGGCCGTATACTGGGGGGACGGGGACGACTCCCATTAACCCCTGACTATACCGGGGATACGCTTATCACAATGCCTTTCTGGTCTGTGCTGAAGCAGGGCATTCTGGCAGCCAAGTGGCTTGACCTTTATTAGTGAGCCTGGTTACCCCCTCTCGGAACCACAGACTTAGAAATCGCCAGCTCATATACAGTGCATAAAATATATTTATATATATACCCTTATACACCATTTTAATAAAAAATATCACAAAATTCTTCTAAGTCCCTCGGGAAGAGTGAAAGACGCTCACGTTCATTTTCAGAGCTCCTAGACCTTCCTATAAGAAGTTAGCCAAAAAGTAGCTTCGAAAAACGCTTAGGTTAAGTTTCAGAGTTGCTTCTAATGTACCAAAGCTGGACTTAGACATAATTTCACTCTCACAACATTATGGCTGGTTGGAGACAGTCCGAACCACAAGTACCGGGTCCATGGTTCTGGCCGTATACTGGGGGGACGGGGACGACTCCCATTAACCCCTGACTATACCGGGGATACGCTTATCACAATGCCTTTCTGGTCTGTGCTGAAGCAGGGCATTCTGGCAGGCAAGTGGCTTGACCTTTATTAGTGAGCCTGGTTACCCCCTCTCGGAACCACAGACTTAGAAATCGCCAGCTCATATACAGTGCATAAAATATATTTATATATATACCCTTATACACCATTTTAATAAAAAATATCACAAAATTCTTCTCAGTCCCTCGGGAAAAGTGAAAGACGCTCACGTTCATTTTCAGAGCTCCTAGACCTTCCTATAAGAAGTTAGCCAAAAAGTAGCTTCGAAAAACGCTTAGGTTAAGTTTCAGAGTTGCTTCTAATGTACCAAAGCTGGACTTAGACATAATTTCACTCTCACAACATTATGGCTGGTTGGAGACAGTCCGAACCACAAGTACCGGGTCCATGGTTCTGGCCGTATACTGGGGGGACGGGGACGACTCCCATTAACCCCTGACTATACCGGGGATACGCTTATCACAATGCCTTTCTGGTCTGTGCTGAAGCAGGGCATTCTGGCAGGCAAGTGGCTTGACCTTTATTAGTGAGCCTGGTTACCCCCTCTCGGAACCACAGACTTAGAAATCGCCAGCTCATATACAGTGCATAAAATATATTTATATATATACCCTTATACACCATTTTAATAAAAAATATCACAAAATTCTTCTAAGTCCCTCGGGAAGAGTGAAAGACGCGTACGTTCATTTTCAGAGCTCCTAGACCTTCCTATAAGAAGTTAGCTAAAAAGTAGCTTCGAAAAACGCTTAGGTTAAGTTTCAGAGTTGCTTCTAATGTACCAAAGCTGGACTTAGACATAATTTCACTCTCACAACATTATGGCTGGTTGGAGAGGGTCCGAACCACAAGTACCGGGTCCATGGTTCTGGCCGTATACTGGGGGGACGGGGACGACTCCCATTAACCCCTGACTATACCGGGGATACGCTTATCACAATGCCTTTCTGGTCTGTGCTGAAGCAGGGCATTCTGGCAGGCAAGTGGCTTGACCTTTATTAGTGAGCCTGGTTATCCCCTCTCGGAACCACAGACTTAGAAATCGCCAGCTCATATACAGTGCATAAAATATATTTATATATATACCCTTATACACCATTTTAATAAAAAATATCACAAAATTCTTCTAAGTCCCTCGGGAAGAGTGAAAGACGCGTACGTTCATTTTCAGAGCTCCTAGACCTTCCTATAAGAAGTTAGCTAAAAAGTAGCTTCGAAAAACGCTTAGGTTAAGTTTCAGAGTTGCTTCTAATGTACCAAAGCTGGACTTAGACATAATTTCACTCTCACAACATTATGGCTGGTTGGAGACAGTCCGAACCACAAGTACCGGGTCCATGGTTCTGGCCGTATACTGGGGGGACGGGGACGACTCCCATTAACCCCTGACTATACCGGGGATACGCTTATCACAATGCCTTTCTGGTCTGTGCTGAAGCAGGGCATTCTGGCAGCCAAGTGGCTTGACCTTTATTAGTGAGCCTGGTTACCCCCTCTCGGAACCACAGACTTAGAAATCGCCAGCTCATATACAGTGCATAAAATATATTTATATATATACCCTTATACACCATTTTAATAAAAAATATCACAAAATTCTTCTAAGTCCCTCGGGAAGAGTGAAAGACGCTCACGTTCATTTTCAGAGCTCCTAGACCTTCCTATAAGAAGTTAGCCAAAAAGTAGCTTCGAAAAACGCTTAGGTTAAGTTTCAGAGTTGCTTCTAATGTACCAAAGCTGGACTTAGACATAATTTCACTCTCACAACATTATGGCTGGTTGGAGACAGTCCGAACCACAAGTACCGGGTCCATGGTTCTGGCCGTATACTGGGGGGACGGGGACGACTCCCATTAACCCCTGACTATACCGGGGATACGCTTATCACAATGCCTTTCTGGTCTGTGCTGAAGCAGGGCATTCTGGCAGGCAAGTGGCTTGACCTTTATTAGTGAGCCTGGTTACCCCCTCTCGGAACCACAGACTTAGAAATCGCCAGCTCATATAAAGTGCATAAAATATATTTATATATATACCCTTATACACCATTTTAATAAAAAATATCACAAAATTCTCCTAAGTCCCTCGGGAAGAGTGAAAGACGCGTACGTTCATTTTCAGAGCTCCTAGACCTTCCTATAAGAAGTTAGCTAAAAAGTAGCTTCGAAAAACGCTTAGGTTAAGTTTCAGAGTTGCTTCTAATGTACCAAAGCTGGACTTAGACATAATTTCACTCTCACAACATTATGGCTGGTTGGAGAGGGTCCGAACCACAAGTACCGGGTCCATGGTTCTGGCCGTATACTGGGGGGACGTGGACGACTCCCATTAACCCCTGACTATACCGGGGATACGCTTATCACAATGCCTTTCTGGTCTGTGCTGAAGCAGGGCATTCTGGCAGCCAAGTGGCTTGACCTTTATTAGTGAGCCTGGTTACCCCCTCTCGGAACCACAGACTTAGAAATCGCCAGCTCATATACAGTGCATAAAATATATTTATATATATATACCCTTATACACCATTTTAATAAAAAATATCACAAAATTCTTCTAAGTCCCTCGGGAAGAGTGAAAGACGCGCACGTTCATTTTCAGTGCTCCTAGACCTTCCTATAAGAAGTTAGCCAAAAAGTAGCTTCGAAAAACGCTTAGGTTAAGTTTCAGAGTTGCTTCTAATGTACCAAAGCTGGACTTAGACATAATTTCACTCTCACAACATTATGGCTGGTTGGAGACAGTCCGAACCACAAGTACCGGGTCCATGGTTCTGGCCGTATACTGGGGGGACGGGGACGACTCCCATTAACCCCTGACTATACCGGGGATACGCTTATCACAATGCCTTTCTGGTCTGTGCTGAAGCAGGGCATTCTGGCAGCCAAGTGGCTTGACCTTTATTAGTGAGCCTGGTTACCCCCTCTCGGAACCACAGACTTAGAAATCGCCAGCTCATATACAGTGCATAAAATATATTTATATATTTACCCTTATACACCATTTTAATAAAAAATATCACAAAATTCTTCTAAGTCCCTCGGGAAGAGTGAAAGACGCGCACGTTCATTTTCAGAGCTCCTAGACCTTCCTATAAGAAGTTAGCCAAAAAGTAGCTTCGAAAAACGCTTAGGTTAAGTTTCAGAGTTGCTTCTAATGTACCAAAGCTGGACTTAGACATAATTTCACTCTCACAACATTATGGCTGGTTGGAGACAGTCCGAACCACAAGTACCGGGTCCATGGTTCTGGCCGTATACTGGGGGGACGGGGACGACTCCCATTAACCCCTGACTATACCGGGGATACGCTTATCACAATGCCTTTCTGGTCTGTGCTGAAGGAGGGAATTCTGGCAGCCAAGTGGCTTGACCTTTATTAGTGAGCCTGGTTACCCCCTCTCGGAACCACAGACTTAGAAATCGCCAGCTCATATACAGTGCATAAAATATATTTATATATATATACCCTTATACACCATTTTTATAAAAAATATCACAAAATTCTTCTAAGTCCCTCGGGAAGAGTGAAAGACGCTCACGTTCATTTTCAGAGCTCCTAGACCTTCCTATAAGAAGTTAGCCAAAAAGTAGCTTCGAAAAACGCTTAGGTTAAGTTTCAGAGTTGCTTCTAATGTACCAAAGCTGGACTTAGACATAATTTCACTCTCACAACATTATGGCTGGTTGGAGACAGTCCGAACCACAAGTACCGGGTCCATGGTTCTGGCCGTATACTGGGGGGACGGGGACGACTCCCATTAACCCCTGACTATACCGGGGATACGCTTATCACAATGCCTTTCTGGTCTGTGCTGAAGCAGGGCATTCTGGCAGGCAAGTGGCTTGACCTTTATTAGTGAGCCTGGTTACCCCCTCTCGGAACCACAGACTTAGAAATCGCCAGCTCATATAAAGTGCATAAAATATATTTATATATATACCCTTATACACCATTTTAATAAAAAATATCACAAAATTCTCCTAAGTCCCTCGGGAAGAGTGAAAGACGCGTACGTTCATTTTCAGAGCTCCTAGACCTTCCTATAAGAAGTTAGCTAAAAAGTAGCTTCGAAAAACGCTTAGGTTAAGTTTCAGAGTTGCTTCTAATGTACCAAAGCTGGACTTAGACATAATTTCACTCTCACAACATTATGGCTGGTTGGAGAGGGTCCGAACCACAAGTACCGGGTCCATGGTTCTGGCCGTATACTGGGGGGACGTGGACGACTCCCATTAACCCCTGACTATACCGGGGATACGCTTATCACAATGCCTTTCTGGTCTGTGCTGAAGCAGGGCATTCTGGCAGCCAAGTGGCTTGACCTTTATTAGTGAGCCTGGTTACCCCCTCTCGGAACCACAGACTTAGAAATCGCCAGCTCATATACAGTGCATAAAATATATTTATATATATATACCCTTATACACCATTTTAATAAAAAATATCACAAAATTCTTCTAAGTCCCTCGGGAAGAGTGAAAGACGCGCACGTTCATTTTCAGTGCTCCTAGACCTTCCTATAAGAAGTTAGCCAAAAAGTAGCTTCGAAAAACGCTTAGGTTAAGTTTCAGAGTTGCTTCTAATGTACCAAAGCTGGACTTAGACATAATTTCACTCTCACAACATTATGGCTGGTTGGAGACAGTCCGAACCACAAGTACCGGGTCCATGGTTCTGGCCGTATACTGGGGGGACGGGGACGACTCCCATTAACCCCTGACTATACCGGGGATACGCTTATCACAATGCCTTTCTGGTCTGTGCTGAAGCAGGGCATTCTGGCAGCCAAGTGGCTTGACCTTTATTAGTGAGCCTGGTTACCCCCTCTCGGAACCACAGACTTAGAAATCGCCAGCTCATATACAGTGCATAAAATATATTTATATATTTACCCTTATACACCATTTTAATAAAAAATATCACAAAATTCTTCTAAGTCCCTCGGGAAGAGTGAAAGACGCGCACGTTCATTTTCAGAGCTCCTAGACCTTCCTATAAGAAGTTAGCCAAAAAGTAGCTTCGAAAAACGCTTAGGTTAAGTTTCAGAGTTGCTTCTAATGTACCAAAGCTGGACTTAGACATAATTTCACTCTCACAACATTATGGCTGGTTGGAGACAGTCCGAACCACAAGTACCGGGTCCATGGTTCTGGCCGTATACTGGGGGGACGGGGACGACTCCCATTAACCCCTGACTATACCGGGGATACGCTTATCACAATGCCTTTCTGGTCTGTGCTGAAGGAGGGAATTCTGGCAGCCAAGTGGCTTGACCTTTATTAGTGAGCCTGGTTACCCCCTCTCGGAACCACAGACTTAGAAATCGCCAGCTCATATACAGTGCATAAAATATATTTATATATATATACCCTTATACACCATTTTTATAAAAAATATCACAAAATTCTTCTAAGTCCCTCGGGAAGAGTGAAAGACGCTCACTTTCATTTTCAGAGCTCCTAGACCTTCCTATAAGAAGTTAGCCAAAAAGTAGCTTCGAAAAACGCTTAGGTTAAGTTTCAGAGTTGCTTCTAATGTACCAAAGCTGGACTTAGACATAATTTCACTCTCACAACATTATGGCTGGTTGGAGACAGTCCGAACCACAAGTACCGGGTCCATGGTTCTGGCCGTATACTGGGGGGACGGGGACGACTCCCATTAACCCCTGACTATACCGGGGATACGCTTATCACAATGCCTTTCTGGTCTGTGCTGAAGCAGGGCATTCTGGCAGCCAAGTGGCTTGACCTTTATTAGTGAGCCTGGTTATCCCCTCTCGGAACCACAGACTTAGAAATCGCCAGCTCATATACAGTGCATAAAATATATTTATATATATACCCTTATACACCATTTTAATAAAAAATATCACAAAATTCTTTTAAGTCCCTCGGGAAGAGTGAAAGACGCTCACGTTCATTTTCAGAGCTCCTAGACCTTCCTATAAGAAGTTAGCCAAAAAGTAGCTTCGAAAAACGCTTAGGTTAAGTTTCAGAGTTGCTTCTAATGTACCAAAGCTGGACTTAGACATAATTTCACTCTCACAACATTATGGCTGGTTGGAGACAGTCCGAACCACAAGTACCGGGTCCATGGTTCTGGCCGTATACTGGGGGGACGGGGACGACTCCCATTAACCCCTGACTATACCGGGGATACGCTTATCACAATGCCTTTCTGGTCTGTGCTGAAGCAGGGCATTCTGGCAGGCAAGTGGCTTGACCTTTATTAGTGAGCCTGGTTACCCCCTCTCGGAACCACAGACTTAGAAATCGCCAGCTCATATAAAGTGCATAAAATATATTTATATATATACCCTTATACACCATTTTAATAAAAAATATCACAAAATTCTCCTAAGTCCCTCGGGAAGAGTGAAAGACGCGTACGTTCATTTTCAGAGCTCCTAGACCTTCCTATAAGAAGTTAGCTAAAAAGTAGCTTCGAAAAACGCTTAGGTTAAGTTTCAAAGTTGCTTCTAATGTACCAAAGCTGGACTTAGACATAATTTCACTCTCACAACATTATGGCTGGTTGGAGAGGGTCCGAACCACAAGTACCGGGTCCATGGTTCTGGCCGTATACTTGGGGGACGTGGACGACTCCCATTAACCCCTGACTATACCGGGGATACGCTTATCACAATGCCTTTCTGGTCTGTGCTGAAGCAGGGCATTCTGGCAGCCAAGTGGCTTGACCTTTATTAGTGAGCCTGGTTACCCCCTCTCGGAACCACAGACTTAGAAATCGCCAGCTCATATACAGTGCATAAAATATATTTATATATATATACCCTTATACACCATTTTTATAAAAAATATCACAAAATTCTTCTAAGTCCCTCGGGAAGAGTGAAAGACGCTCACGTTCATTTTCAGAGCTCCTAGACCTTCCTATAAGAAGTTAGCCAAAAAGTAGCTTCGAAAAACGCTTAGGTTAAGTTTCAGAGTTGCTTCTAATGTACCAAAGCTGGACTTAGACATAATTTCACTCTCACAACATTATGGCTGGTTGGAGACAGTCCGAACCACAAGTACCGGGTCCATGGTTCTGGCCGTATACTGGGGGGACGGGGACGACTCCCATTAACCCCTGACTATACCGGGGATACGCTTATCACAATGCCTTTCTGGTCTGTGCTGAAGCAGGGCATTCTGGCAGGCAAGTGGCTTGACCTTTATTAGTGAGCCTGGTTACCCCCTCTCGGAACCACAGACTTAGAAATCGCCAGCTCATATAAAGTGCATAAAATATATTTATATATATACCCTTATACACCATTTTAATAAAAAATATCACAAAATTCTCCTAAGTCCCTCGGGAAGAGTGAAAGACGCGTACGTTCATTTTCAGAGCTCCTAGACCTTCCTATAAGAAGTTAGCTAAAAAGTAGCTTCGAAAAACGCTTAGGTTAAGTTTCAAAGTTGCTTCTAATGTACCAAAGCTGGACTTAGACATAATTTCACTCTCACAACATTATGGCTGGTTGGAGAGGGTCCGAACCACAAGTACCGGGTCCATGGTTCTGGCCGTATACTGGGGGGACGTGGACGACTCCCATTAACCCCTGACTATACCGGGGATACGCTTATCACAATGCCTTTCTGGTCTGTGCTGAAGCAGGGCATTCTGGCAGCCAAGTGGCTTGACCTTTATTAGTGAGCCTGGTTACCCCCTCTCGGAACCACAGACTTAGAAATCGCCAGCTCATATACAGTGCATAAAATATATTTATATATATATACCCTTATACACCATTTTAATAAAAAATATCACAAAATTCTTCTAAGTCCCTCGGGAAGAGTGAAAGACGCGCACGTTCATTTTCAGTGCTCCTAGACCTTCCTATAAGAAGTTAGCCAAAAAGTAGCTTCGAAAAACGCTTAGGTTAAGTTTCAGAGTTGCTTCTAATGTACCAAAGCTGGACTTAGACATAATTTCACTCTCACAACATTATGGCTGGTTGGAGACAGTCCGAACCACAAGTACCGGGTCCATGGTTCTGGCCGTATACTGGGGGGACGGGGACGACTCCCATTAACCCCTGACTATACCGGGGATACGCTTATCACAATGCCTTTCTGGTCTGTGCTGAAGCAGGGCATTCTGGCAGCCAAGTGGCTTGACCTTTATTAGTGAGCCTGGTTACCCCCTCTCGGAACCACAGACTTAGAAATCGCCAGCTCATATACAGTGCATAAAATATATTTATATATTTACCCTTATACACCATTTTAATAAAAAATATCACAAAATTCTTCTAAGTCCCTCGGGAAGAGTGAAAGACGCGCACGTTCATTTTCAGAGCTCCTAGACCTTCCTATAAGAAGTTAGCCAAAAAGTAGCTTCGAAAAACGCTTAGGTTAAGTTTCAGAGTTGCTTCTAATGTACCAAAGCTGGACTTAGACATAATTTCACTCTCACAACATTATGGCTGGTTGGAGACAGTCCGAACCACAAGTACCGGGTCCATGGTTCTGGCCGTATACGGGGGGGATGGGGACGACTCCCATTAACCCCTGACTATACCGGGGATACGCTTATCACAATGCCTTTCTGGTCTGTGCTGAAGGAGGGAATTCTGGCAGCCAAGTGGCTTGACCTTTATTAGTGAGCCTGGTTACCCCCTCTCGGAACCACAGACTTAGAAATCGCCAGCTCATATACAGTGCATAAAATATATTTATATATATACCCTTATACACCATTTTTATAAAAAATATCACAAAATTCTTCTAAGTCCCTCAGGAAGTGTGAAAGACGCGCACGTTCATTTTAAGAGCTCCTAGACCTTCCTATAAGAAGTTAGCCAAAAAGTAGCTTCGAAAAACGCTTAGGTTAAGTTTCAGAGTTGCTTCTAATGTACCAAAGCTGGACTTAGACATAATTTCACTCTCACAACATTATGGCTGGTTGGAGAGGGTCCGAACCACAAGTACCGGGTCCATGGTTCTGGCCGTATACTGGGGGGACGGGGACGACTCCCATTAACCCCTGACTATACCGGGGATACGCTTATCACAATGCCTTTCTGGTCTGTGCTGAAGCAGGGCATTCTGGCAGCCAAGTGGCTTGACCTTTATTAGTGAGCCTGGTTACCCCCTCTCGGAACCACAGACTTAGAAATCGCCAGCTCATATACAGTGCATAAAATATATTTATATATATACCCTTATACACCATTTTAATAAAAAATATCACAAAATTCTTCTAAGTCCCTCGGGAAGAGTGAAAGACGCTCACGTTCATTTTCAGAGCTCCTAGACCTTCCTATAAGAAGTTAGCCAAAAAGTAGCTTCGAAAAACGCTTAGGTTAAGTTTCAGAGTTGCTTCTAATGTACCAAAGCTGGACTTAGACATAATTTCACTCTCACAACATTATGGCTGGTTGGAGAGGGTCCGAACCACAAGTACCGGGTCCATGGTTCTGGCCGTATACTGGGGGGACGGGGACGACTCCCATTAACCCCTGACTATACCGGGGATACGCTTATCACAATGCCTTTCTGGTCTGTGCTGAAGCAGGGCATTCTGGCAGCCAAGTTGCTTGACCTTTATTAGTGAGCCTGGTTACCCCCTCTCGGAACCACAGACTTAGAAATCGCCAGCTCATATACAGTGCATAAAATATATTTATATATATACCCTTATACACCATTTTAATAAAAAATATCACAAAATTCTTCTAAGTCCCTCGGGAAGAGTGAAAGACGCGTACGTTCATTTTCAGAGCTCCTAGACCTTCCTATAAGAAGTTAGCCAAAAAGTAGCTTCGAAAAACGCTTAGGTTAAGTTTCAGAGTTGCTTCTAATGTACCAAAGCTGGACTTAGACATAATTTCACTCTCACAACATTATGGCTGGTTGGAGAGGGTCCGAACCACAAGTACCGGGTCCATGGTTCTGGCCGTATACTGGGGGGACGGGGACGACTCCCATTAACCCCTGACTATACCGGGGATACGCTTATCACAATGCCTTTCTGGTCTGTGCTGAAGCAGGGCATTCTGGCAGCCAAGTGGCTTGACCTTTATTAGTGAGCCTGGTTACCCCCTCTCGGAACCACAGACTTAGAAATCGCCAGCTCATATACAGTGCATAAAATATATTTATATATATACCCTTATACACCATTTTAATAAAAAATATCACAAAATTCTTCTAAGTCCCTCGGGAAGAGTGAAAGACGCTCACGTTCATTTTCAGAGCTCCTAGACCTTCCTATAAGAAGTTAGCCAAAAAGTAGCTTCGAAAAACGCTTAGGTTAAGTTTCAGAGTTGCTTCTAATGTACCAAAGCTGGACTTAGACATAATTTCACTCTCACAACATTATGGCTGGTTGGAGACAGTCCGAACCACAAGTACCGGGTCCATGGTTCTGGCCGTATACTGGGGGGACGGGGACGACTCCCATTAACCCCTGACTATACCGGGGATACGCTTATCACAATGCCTTTCTGGTCTGTGCTGAAGCAGGGCATTCTGGCAGCCAAGTGGCTTGACCTTTATTAGTGAGCCTGGTTACCCCCTCTCGGAACCACAGACTTAGAAATCGCCAGCTCATATACAGTGCATAAAATATATTTATATATATACCCTTATACACCATTTTAATAAAAAAATATCACAAAATTCTTCTAAGTCCCTCGGGAAGAGTGAAAGACGCGTACGTTCATTTTCAGAGCTCCTAGACCTTCCTATAAGAAGTTAGCTAAAAAGTAGCTTCGAAAAACGCTTAGGTTAAGTTTCAGAGTTGCTTCTAATGTACCAAAGCTGGACTTAGACATAATTTCACTCTCACAACATTATGGCTGGTTGGAGACAGTCCGAACCACAAGTACCGGGTCCATGGTTCTGGCCGTATACTGGGGGGACGGGGACGACTCCCATTAACCCCTGACTATACCGGGGATACGCTTATCACAATGCCTTTCTGGTCTGTGCTGAAGCAGGGCATTCTGGCAGCCAAGTGGCTTGACCTTTATTAGTGAGCCTGGTTACCCCCTCTCGGAACCACAGACTTAGAAATCGCCAGCTCATATACAGTGCATAAAATATATTTATATATATACCCTTATACACCATTTTAATAAAAAATATCACAAAATTCTTCTAAGTCCCTCGGGAAGAGTGAAAGACGCTCACGTTCATTTTCAGAGCTCCTAGACCTTCCTATAAGAAGTTAGCCAAAAAGTAGCTTCGAAAAACGCTTAGGTTAAGTTTCAGAGTTGCTTCTAATGTACCAAAGCTGGACTTAGACATAATTTCACTCTCACAACATTATGGCTGGTTGGAGACAGTCCGAACCACAAGTACCGGGTCCATGGTTCTGGCCGTATACTGGGGGGACGGGGACGACTCCCATTAACCCCTGACTATACCGGGGATACGCTTATCACAATGCCTTTCTGGTCTGTGCTGAAGCAGGGCATTCTGGCAGGCAAGTGGCTTGACCTTTATTAGTGAGCCTGGTTACCCCCTCTCGGAACCACAGACTTAGAAATCGCCAGCTCATATAAAGTGCATAAAATATATTTATATATATACCCTTATACACCATTTTAATAAAAAATATCACAAAATTCTCCTAAGTCCCTCGGGAAGAGTGAAAGACGCGTACGTTCATTTTCAGAGCTCCTAGACCTTCCTATAAGAAGTTAGCTAAAAAGTAGCTTCGAAAAACGCTTAGGTTAAGTTTCAAAGTTGCTTCTAATGTACCAAAGCTGGACTTAGACATAATTTCACTCTCACAACATTATGGCTGGTTGGAGAGGGTCCGAACCACAAGTACCGGGTCCATGGTTCTGGCCGTATACTGGGGGGACGTGGACGACTCCCATTAACCCCTGACTATACCGGGGATACGCTTATCACAATGCCTTTCTGGTCTGTGCTGAAGCAGGGCATTCTGGCAGCCAAGTGGCTTGACCTTTATTAGTGAGCCTGGTTACCCCCTCTCGGAACCACAGACTTAGAAATCGCCAGCTCATATACAGTGCATAAAATATATTTATATATATATACCCTTATACACCATTTTTATAAAAAATATCACAAAATTCTTCTAAGTCCCTCGGGAAGAGTGAAAGACGCTCACGTTCATTTTCAGAGCTCCTAGACCTTCCTATAAGAAGTTAGCCAAAAAGTAGCTTCGAAAAACGCTTAGGTTAAGTTTCAGAGTTGCTTCTAATGTACCAAAGCTGGACTTAGACATAATTTCACTCTCACAACATTATGGCTGGTTGGAGACAGTCCGAACCACAAGTACCGGGTCCATGGTTCTGGCCGTATACTGGGGGGACGGGGACGACTCCCATTAACCCCTGACTATACCGGGGATACGCTTATCACAATGCCTTTCTGGTCTGTGCTGAAGCAGGGCATTCTGGCAGGCAAGTGGCTTGACCTTTATTAGTGAGCCTGGTTACCCCCTCTCGGAACCACAGACTTAGAAATCGCCAGCTCATATAAAGTGCATAAAATATATTTATATATATACCCTTATACACCATTTTAATAAAAAATATCACAAAATTCTCCTAAGTCCCTCGGGAAGAGTGAAAGACGCGTACGTTCATTTTCAGAGCTCCTAGACCTTCCTATAAGACGTTAGCTAAAAAGTAGCTTCGAAAAACGCTTAGGTTAAGTTTCAAAGTTGCTTCTAATGTACCAAAGCTGGACTTAGACATAATTTCACTCTCACAACATTATGGCTGGTTGGAGAGGGTCCGAACCACAAGTACCGGGTCCATGGTTCTGGCCGTATACTGGGGGGACGTGGACGACTCCCATTAACCCCTGACTATACCGGGGATACGCTTATCACAATGCCTTTCTGGTCTGTGCTGAAGCAGGGCATTCTGGCAGCCAAGTGGCTTGACCTTTATTAGTGAGCCTGGTTACCCCCTCTCGGAACCACAGACTTAGAAATCGCCAGCTCATATACAGTGCATAAAATATATTTATATATATATACCCTTATACACCATTTTAATAAAAAATATCACAAAATTCTTCTAAGTCCCTCGGGAAGAGTGAAAGACGCGCACGTTCATTTTCAGTGCTCCTAGACCTTCCTATAAGAAGTTAGCCAAAAAGTAGATTCGAAAAACGCTTAGGTTAAGTTTCAGAGTTGCTTCTAATGTACCAAAGCTGGACTTAGACATAATTTCACTCTCACAACATTATGGCTGGTTGGAGACAGTCCGAACCACAAGTACCGGGTCCATGGTTCTGGCCGTATACTGGGGGGACGGGGACGACTCCCATTAACCCCTGACTATACCGGGGATACGCTTATCACAATGCCTTTCTGGTCTGTGCTGAAGCAGGGCATTCTGGCAGCCAAGTGGCTTGACCTTTATTAGTGAGCCTGGTTACCCCCTCTCGGAACCACAGACTTAGAAATCGCCAGCTCATATACAGTGCATAAAATATATTTATATATTTACCCTTATACACCATTTTAATAAAAAATATCACAAAATTCTTCTAAGTCCCTCGGGAAGAGTGAAAGACGCGCACGTTCATTTTCAGAGCTCCTAGACCTTCCTATAAGAAGTTAGCCAAAAAGTAGCTTCGAAAAACGCTTAGGTTAAGTTTCAGAGTTGCTTCTAATGTACCAAAGCTGGACTTAGACATAATTTCACTCTCACAACATTATGGCTGGTTGGAGACAGTCCGAACCACAAGTACCGGGTCCATGGTTCTGGCCGTATACGGGGGGGATGGGGACGACTCCCATTAACCCCTGACTATACCGGGGATACGCTTATCACAATGCCTTTCTGGTCTGTGCTGAAGGAGGGAATTCTGGCAGCCAAGTGGCTTGACCTTTATTAGTGAGCCTGGTTACCCCCTCTCGGAACCACAGACTTAGAAATCGCCAGCTCATATACAGTGCATAAAATATATTTATATATATACCCTTATACACCATTTTTATAAAAAATATCACAAAATTCTTCTAAGTCCCTCAGGAAGTGTGAAAGACGCGCACGTTCATTTTAAGAGCTCCTAGACCTTCCTATAAGAAGTTAGCCAAAAAGTAGCTTCGAAAAACGCTTAGGTTAAGTTTCAGAGTTGCTTCTAATGTACCAAAGCTGGACTTAGACATAATTTCACTCTCACAACATTATGGCTGGTTGGAGAGGGTCCGAACCACAAGTACCGGGTCCATGGTTCTGGCCGTATACTGGGGGGACGGGGACGACTCCCATTAACCCCTGACTATACCGGGGATACGCTTATCACAATGCCTTTCTGGTCTGTGCTGAAGCAGGGCATTCTGGCAGCCAAGTGGCTTGACCTTTATTAGTGAGCCTGGTTACCCCCTCTCGGAACCACAGACTTAGAAATCGCCAGCTCATATACAGTGCATAAAATATATTTATATATATACCCTTATACACCATTTTAATAAAAAATATCACAAAATTCTTCTAAGTCCCTCGGGAAGAGTGAAAGACGCTCACGTTCATTTTCAGAGCTCCTAGACCTTCCTATAAGAAGTTAGCCAAAAAGTAGCTTCGAAAAACGCTTAGGTTAAGTTTCAGAGTTGCTTCTAATGTACCAAAGCTGGACTTAGACATAATTTCACTCTCACAACATTATGGCTGGTTGGAGAGGGTCCGAACCACAAGTACCGGGTCCATGGTTCTGGCCGTATACTGGGGGGACGGGGACGACTCCCATTAACCCCTGACTATACCGGGGATACGCTTATCACAATGCCTTTCTGGTCTGTGCTGAAGCAGGGCATTCTGGCAGCCAAGTTGCTTGACCTTTATTAGTGAGCCTGGTTACCCCCTCTCGAAACCACAGACTTAGAAATCGCCAGCTCATATACAGTGCATAAAATATATTTATATATATACCCTTATACACCATTTTAATAAAAAATATCACAAAATTCTTCTAAGTCCCTCGGGAAGAGTGAAAGACGCGTACGTTCATTTTCAGAGCTCCTAGACCTTCCTATAAGAAGTTAGCCAAAAAGTAGCTTCGAAAAACGCTTAGGTTAAGTTTCAGAGTTGCTTCTAATGTACCAAAGCTGGACTTAGACATAATTTCACTCTCACAACATTATGGCTGGTTGGAGAGGGTCCGAACCACAAGTACCGGGTCCATGGTTCTGGCCGTATACTGGGGGGACGGGGACGACTCCCATTAACCCCTGACTATACCGGGGATACGCTTATCAAAATGCCTTTCTGGTCTGTGCTGAAGCAGGGCATTCTGGCAGCCAAGTGGCTTGACCTTTATTAGTGAGCCTGGTTACCCCCTCTCGGAACCACAGACTTAGAAATCGCCAGCTCATATACAGTGCATAAAATATATTTATATATATACCCTTATACACCATTTTAATAAAAAATATCACAAAATTCTTCTAAGTCCCTCGGGAAGAGTGAAAGACGCTCACGTTCATTTTCAGAGCTCCTAGACCTTCCTATAAGAAGTTAGCCAAAAAGTAGCTTCGAAAAACGCTTAGGTTAAGTTTCAGAGTTGCTTCTAATGTACCAAAGCTGGACTTAGACATAATTTCACTCTCACAACATTATGGCTGGTTGGAGACAGTCCGAACCACAAGTACCGGGTCCATGGTTCTGGCCGTATACTGGGGGGACGGGGACGACTCCCATTAACCCCTGACTATACCGGGGATACGCTTATCACAATGCCTTTCTGGTCTGTGCTGAAGCAGGGCATTCTGGCAGCCAAGTGGCTTGACCTTTATTAGTGAGCCTGGTTACCCCCTCTCGGAACCACAGACTTAGAAATCGCCAGCTCATATACAGTGCATAAAATATATTTATATATATACCCTTATACACCATTTTAATAAAAAAATATCACAAAATTCTTCTAAGTCCCTCGGGAAGAGTGAAAGACGCGTACGTTCATTTTCAGAGCTCCTAGACCTTCCTATAAGAAGTTAGCTAAAAAGTAGCTTCGAAAAACGCTTAGGTTAAGTTTCAGAGTTGCTTCTAATGTACCAAAGCTGGACTTAGACATAATTTCACTCTCACAACATTATGGCTGGTTGGAGAGGGTCCGAACCACAAGTACCGGGTCCATGGTTCTGGCCGTATACTGGGGGGACGTGGACGACTCCCATTAACCCCTGACTATACCGGGGATACGCTTATCACAATGCCTTTCTGGTCTGTGCTGAAGCAGGGCATTCTGGCAGCCAAGTGGCTTGACCTTTATTAGTGAGCCTGGTTACCCCCTCTCGGAACCACAGACTTAGAAATCGCCAGCTCATATACAGTGCATAAAATATATTTATATATATATACCCTTATACACCATTTTAATAAAACATATCACAAAATTCTTCTAAGTCCCTCGGGAAGAGTGAAAGACGCGCACGTTCATTTTCAGAGCTCCTAGACCTTCCTATAAGAAGTTAGCCAAAAAGTAGCTTCGAAAAACGCTTAGGTTAAGTTTCAGAGTTGCTTCTAATGTACCAAAGCTGGACTTAGACATAATTTCACTCTCACAACATTATGGCTGGTTGGAGACAGTCCGAACCACAAGTACCGGGTCCATGGTTCTGGCCGTATACTGGGGGGACGGGGACGACTCCCATTAACCCCTGACTATACCGGGGATACGCTTATCACAATGCCTTTCTGGTCTGTGCTGAAGCAGGGCATTCTGGCAGCCAAGTGGCTTGACCTTTATTAGTGAGCCTGGTTACCCCCTCTCGGAACCACAGACTTAGAAATCGCCAGCTCATATACAGTGCATAAAATATATTTATATATATACCCTTATACACCATTTTAATAAAAAATATCACAAAATTCTTCTAAGTCTCTCGGGAAGAGTGAAAGACGCGCACGTTCATTTTCAGAGCTCCTAGACCTTCTTATAAGAAGTTAGCTAAAAAGTAGCTTCGAAAAACGCTTAGGTTAAGTTTCAGAGTTGCTTCTAATGTACCAAAGCTGGACTTAGACATAATTTCACTCTCACAACATTATTGCTGGTTGGAGACAGTCCGAACCACAAGTACCGGGTCCATGGTTCTGGCCGTATACTGGGGGGACGGGGACGACTCCCATTAACCCCTGACTATACCGGGGATACGCTTATCACAATGCCTTTCTGGTCTGTGCTGAAGCAGGGCATTCTGGCAGCCAAGTGGCTTGACCTTTATTAGTGAGCCTGGTTACCCCCTCTCGGAACCACAGACTTAGAAATCGCCAGCTCATATACAGTGCATAAAATATATTTATATATATACCCTTATACACCATTTTAATAAAAAATATCACAAAATTCTTCTAAGTCCCTCGGGAAGAGTGAAAGACGCTCACGTTCATTTTCAGAGCTCCTAGACCTTCCTATAAGAAGTTAGCCAAAAAGTAGCTTCGAAAAACGCTTAGGTTAAGTTTCAGAGTTGCTTCTAATGTACCAAAGCTGGACTTAGACATAATTTCACTCTCACAACATTATTGCTGGTTGGAGACAGTCCGAACCACAAGTACCGGGTCCATGGTTCTGGCCGTATACTGGGGGGACGGGGACGACTCCCATTAACCCCTGACTATACCGGGGATACGCTTATCACAATGCCTTTCTGGTCTGTGCTGAAGCAGGGCATTCTGGCAGCCAAGTGGCTTGACCTTTATTAGTGAGCCTGGTTACCCCCTCTCGGAACCACAGACTTAGAAATCGCCAGCTCATATACAGTGCATAAAATATATTTATATATATACCCTTATACACCATTTTAATAAAAAATATCACAAAATTCTTCTAAGTCCCTCGGGAAGAGTGAAAGACGCTCACGTTCATTTTCAGAGCTCCTAGACCTTCCTATAAGAAGTTAGCCAAAAAGTAGCTTCGAAAAACGCTTAGGTTAAGTTTCAGAGTTGCTTCTAATGTACCAAAGCTGGACTTAGACATAATTTCACTCTCACAACATTATGGCTGGTTGGAGACAGTCCGAACCACAAGTACCGGGTCCATGGTTCTGGCCGTATACTGGGGGGACGGGGACGACTCCCATTAACCCCTGACTATACCGGGGATACGCTTATCACAATGCCTTTCTGGTCTGTGCTGAAGCAGGGCATTCTGGCAGCCAAGTGGCTTGACCTTTATTAGTGAGCCTGGTTACCCCCTCTCGGAACCACAGACTTAGAAATCGCCAGCTCATATACAGTGCATAAAATATATTTATATATATACCCTTATACACCATTTTAATAAAAAATATCACAAAATTCTTCTAAGTCTCTCGGGAAGAGTGAAAGACGCGCACGTTCATTTTCAGAGCTCCTAGACCTTCTTATAAGAAGTTAGCTAAAAAGTAGCTTCGAAAAACGCTTAGGTTAAGTTTCAGAGTTGCTTCTAATGTACCAAAGCTGGACTTAGACATAATTTCACTCTCACGACATTATTGCTGGTTGGAGACAGTCCGAACCACAAGTACCGGGTCCATGGTTCTGGCCGTATACTGGGGGGACGGGGACGACTCCCATTAACCCCTGACTATACCGGGGATACGCTTATCACAATGCCTTTCTGGTCTGTGCTGAAGCAGGGCATTCTGGCAGCCAAGTGGCCTGACCTTTATTAGTGAGCCTGGTTACCCCCTCTCGGAACCACAGACTTAGAAATCGCCAGCTCATATACAGTGCATAAAATATATTTATATATATACCCTTATACACCATTTTAATAAAAAATATCACAAAATTCTTCTAAGTCCCTCGGGAAGAGTGAAAGACGCTCACGTTCATTTTCAGAGCTCCTAGACCTTCCTATAAGAAGTTAGCCAAAAAGTAGCTTCGAAAAACGCTTAGGTTAAGTTTCAGAGTTGCTTCTAATGTACCAAAGCTGGACTTAGACATAATTTCACTCTCACAACATTATGGCTGGTTGGAGACAGTCCGAACCACAAGTACCGGGTCCATGGTTCTGGCCGTATACTGGGGGGACGGGGACGACTCCCATTAACCCCTGACTATACCGGGGATACGCTTATCACAATGCCTTTCTGGTCTGTGCTGAAGCAGGGCATTCTGGCAGGCAAGTGGCTTGACCTTTATTAGTGAGCCTGGTTACCCCCTCTCGGAACCACAGACTTAGAAATCGCCAGCTCATATACAGTGCATAAAATATATTTATATATATACCCTTATACACCATTTTAATAAAAAATATCACAAAATTCTTCTAAGTCCCTCGGGAAGAGTGAAAGACGCGTACGTTCATTTTCAGAGCTCCTAGACCTTCCTATAAGAAGTTAGCTAAAAAGTAGCTTCGAAAAACGCTTAGGTTAAGTTTCAGAGTTGCTTCTAATGTACCAAAGCTGGACTTAGACATAATTTCACTCTCACAACATTATGGCTGGTTGGAGACAGTCCGAACCACAAGTACCGGGTCCATGGTTCTGGCCGTATACTGGGGGGACGGGGACGACTCCCATTAACCCCTGACTATACCGGGGATACGCTTATCACAATGCCTTTCTGGTCTGTGCTGAAGCAGGGCATTCTGGCAGGCAAGTGGCTTGACCTTTATTAGTGAGCCTGGTTACCCCCTCTCGGAACCACAGACTTAGAAATCGCCAGCTCATATACAGTGCATAAAATATATTTATATATATACCCTTATACACCATTTTAATAAAAAATATCACAAAATTCTTCTAAGTCCCTCGGGAAGAGTGAAAGACGCTCACGTTCATTTTCAGAGCTCCTAGACCTTCCTATAAGAAGTTAGCCAAAAAGTAGCTTCGAAAAACGCTTAGGTTAAGTTTCAGAGTTGCTTCTAATGTACCAAAGCTGGACTTAGACATAATTTCACTCTCACAACATTATGGCTGGTTGGAGACAGTCCGAACCACAAGTACCGGGTCCATGGTTCTGGCCGTATACTGGGGGGACGGGGACGACTCCCATTAACCCCTGACTATACCGGGGATACGCTTATCACAATGCCTTTCTGGTCTGTGCTGAAGCAGGGCATTCTGGCAGGCAAGTGGCTTGACCTTTATTAGTGAGCCTGGTTACCCCCTCTCGGAACCACAGACTTAGAAATCGCCAGCTCATATACAGTGCATAAAATATATTTATATATATACCCTTATACACCATTTTAATAAAAAATATCACAAAATTCTTCTAAGTCCCTCGGGAAGAGTGAAAGACGCTCACGTTCATTTTCAGAGCTCCTAGACCTTCCTATAAGAAGTTAGCCAAAAAGTAGCTTCGAAAAACGCTTAGGTTAAGTTTCAGAGTTGCTTCTAATGTACCAAAGCTGGACTTAGACATAATTTCACTCTCACAACATTATTGCTGGTTGGAGACAGTCCGAACCACAAGTACCGGGTCCATGGTTCTGGCCGTATACTGGGGGGACGGGGACGACTCCCATTAACCCCTGACTATACCGGGGATACGCTTATCACAATGCCTTTCTGGTCTGTGCTGAAGCAGGGCATTCTGGCAGCCAAGTGGCTTGACCTTTATTAGTGAGCCTGGTTACCCCCTCTCGGAACCACAGACTTAGAAATCGCCAGCTCATATACAGTGCATAAAATATATTTATATATATACCCTTATACACCATTTTAATAAAAAATATCACAAAATTCTTCTAAGTCCCTCGGGAAGAGTGAAAGACGCTCACGTTCATTTTCAGAGCTCCTAGACCTTCCTATAAGAAGTTAGCCAAAAAGTAGCTTCGAAAAACGCTTAGGTTAAGTTTCAGAGTTGCTTCTAATGTACCAAAGCTGGACTTAGACATAATTTCACTCTCACAACATTATGGCTGGTTGGAGACAGTCCGAACCACAAGTACCGGGTCCATGGTTCTGGCCGTATACTGGGGGGACGGGGACGACTCCCATTAACCCCTGACTATACCGGGGATACGCTTATCACAATGCCTTTCTGGTCTGTGCTGAAGCAGGGCATTCTGGCAGGCAAGTGGCTTGACCTTTATTAGTGAGCCTGGTTACCCCCTCTCGGAACCACAGACTTAGAAATCGCCAGCTCATATACAGTGCATAAAATATATTTATATATATACCCTTATACACCATTTTAATAAAAAATATCACAAAATTCTTCTAAGTCCCTGGGAAGAGTGAAAGACGCGTACGTTCATTTTCAGAGCTCCTAGACCTTCCTATAAGAAGTTAGCTAAAAAGTAGCTTCGAAAAACGCTTAGGTTAAGTTTCAGAGTTGCTTCTAATGTACCAAAGCTGGACTTAGACATAATTTCACTCTCACAACATTATGGCTGGTTGGAGACAGTCCGAACCACAAGTACCGGGTCCATGGTTCTGGCCGTATACTGGGGGGACGGGGACGACTCCCATTAACCCCTGACTATACCGGGGATACGCTTATCACAATGCCTTTCTGGTCTGTGCTGAAGCAGGGCATTCTGGCAGCCAAGTGGCTTGACCTTTATTAGTGAGCCTGGTTACCCCCTCTCAGAACCACAGACTTAGAAATCGCCAGCTCATATACAGTGCATAAAATATATTTATTTATTTACCCTTATACACCATTTTAATAAAAAATATCACAAAATTCTTCTAAGTCCCTCGGGAAGAGTGAAAGACGCGCACGTTCATTTTCAGAGCTCCTAGACCTTCCTATAAGAAGTTAGCCAAAAAGTAGCTTCGAAAAACGCTTAGGTTAAGTTTCAGAGTTGCTTCTAATGTACCAAAGCTGGACTTAGACATAATTTCACTCTCACAACATTATGGCTGGTTGGAGACAGTCCGAACCACAAGTACCGGGTCCATGGTTCTGGCCGTATACTGGGGGGACGGGGACGACTCCCATTAACCCCTGACTATACCGGGGATACGCTTATCACAATGCCTTTCTGGTCTGTGCTGAAGCAGGGCATTCTGGCAGCCAAGTGGCTTGACCTTTATTAGTGAGCCTGGTTACCCCCTCTCGGAACCACAGACTTAGAAATCGCCAGCTCATATACAGTGCATAAAATATATTTATATATATACCCTTATACACCATTTTAATAAAAAATATCACAAAATTCTTCTAAGTCTCTCGGGAAGAGTGAAAGACGCGCACGTTCATTTTCAGAGCTCCTAGACCTTCTTATAAGAAGTTAGCTAAAAAGTAGCTTCGAAAAACGCTTAGGTTAAGTTTCAGAGTTGCTTCTAATGTACCAAAGCTGGACTTAGACATAATTTCACTCTCACAACATTATTGCTGGTTGGAGACAGTCCGAACCACAAGTACCGGGTCCATGGTTCTGGCCGTATACTGGGGGGACGGGGACGACTCCCATTAACCCCTGACTATACCGGGGATACGCTTATCACAATGCCTTTCTGGTCTGTGCTGAAGCAGGGCATTCTGGCAGCCAAGTGGCTTGACCTTTATTAGTGAGCCTGGTTACCCCCTCTCGGAACCACAGACTTAGAAATCGCCAGCTCATATACAGTGCATAAAATATATTTATATATATACCCTTATACACCATTTTAATAAAAAATATCACAAAATTCTTCTAAGTCCCTCGGGAAGAGTGAAAGACGCTCACGTTCATTTTCAGAGCTCCTAGACCTTCCTATAAGAAGTTAGCCAAAAAGTAGCTTCGAAAAACGCTTAGGTTAAGTTTCAGAGTTGCTTCTAATGTACCAAAGCTGGACTTAGACATAATTTCACTCTCACAACATTATGGCTGGTTGGAGACAGTCCGAACCACAAGTACCGGGTCCATGGTTCTGGCCGTATACTGGGGGGACGGGGACGACTCCCATTAACCCCTGACTATACCGGGGATACGCTTATCACAATGCCTTTCTGGTCTGTGCTGAAGCAGGGCATTCTGGCAGGCAAGTGGCTTGACCTTTATTAGTGAGCCTGGTTACCCCCTCTCGGAACCACAGACTTAGAAATCGCCAGCTCATATACAGTGCATAAAATATATTTATATATATACCCTTATACACCATTTTAATAAAAAATATCACAAAATTCTTCTAAGTCCCTCGGGAAGAGTGAAAGACGCTCACGTTCATTTTCAGAGCTCCTAGACCTTCCTATAAGAAGTTAGCCAAAAAGTAGCTTCGAAAAACGCTTAGGTTAAGTTTCAGAGTTGCTTCTAATGTACCAAAGCTGGACTTAGACATAATTTCACTCTCACAACATTATGGCTGGTTGGAGACAGTCCGAACCACAAGTACCGGGTCCATGGTTCTGGCCGTATACTGGGGGGACGGGGACGACTCCCATTAACCCCTGACTATACCGGGGATACGCTTATCACAATGCCTTTCTGGTCTGTGCTGAAGCAGGGCATTCTGGCAGGCAAGTGGCTTGACCTTTATTAGTGAGCCTGGTTACCCCCTCTCGGAACCACAGACTTAGAAATCGCCAGCTCATATACAGTGCATAAAATATATTTATATATATACCCTTATACACCATTTTAATAAAAAATATCACAAAATTCTTCTAAGTCCCTCGGGAAGAGTGAAAGACGCGTACGTTCATTTTCAGAGCTCCTAGACCTTCCTATAAGAAGTTAGCTAAAAAGTAGCTTCGAAAAACGCTTAGGTTAAGTTTCAGAGTTGCTTCTAATGTACCAAAGCTGGACTTAGACATAATTTCACTCTCACAACATTATGGCTGGTTGGAGACAGTCCGAACCACAAGTACCGGGTCCATGGTTCTGGCCGTATACTGGGGGGACGGGGACGACTCCCATTAACCCCTGACTATACCGGGGATACGCTTATCACAATGCCTTTCTGGTCTGTGCTGAAGCAGGGCATTCTGGCAGCCAAGTGGCTTGACCTTTATTAGTGAGCCTGGTTACCCCCTCTCGGAACCACAGACTTAGAAATCGCCAGCTCATATACAGTGCATAAAATATATTTATTTATTTACCCTTATACACCATTTTAATAAAAAATATCACAAAATTCTTCTAAGTCCCTCGGGAAGAGTGAAAGACGCGCACGTTCATTTTCAGAGCTCCTAGACCTTCCTATAAGAAGTTAGCCAAAAAGTAGCTTCGAAAAACGCTTAGGTTAAGTTTCAGAGTTGCTTCTAATGTACCAAAGCTGGACTTAGACATAATTTCACTCTCACAACATTATGGCTGGTTGGAGACAGTCCGAACCACAAGTACCGGGTCCATGGTTCTGGCCGTATACTGGGGGGACGGGGACGACTCCCATTAACCCCTGACTATACCGGGGATACGCTTATCACAATGCCTTTCTGGTCTGTGCTGAAGCAGGGCATTCTGGCAGCCAAGTGGCTTGACCTTTATTAGTGAGCCTGGTTACCCCCTCTCGGAACCACAGACTTAGAAATCGCCAGCTCATATACAGTGCATAAAATATATTTATATATATACCCTTATACACCATTTTAATAAAAAATATCACAAAATTCTTCTAAGTCTCTCGGGAAGAGTGAAAGACGCGCACGTTCATTTTCAGAGCTCCTAGACCTTCTTATAAGAAGTTAGCTAAAAAGTAGCTTCGAAAAACGCTTAGGTTAAGTTTCAGAGTTGCTTCTAATGTACCAAAGCTGGACTTAGACATAATTTCACTCTCACAACATTATTGCTGGTTGGAGACAGTCCGAACCACAAGTACCGGGTCCATGGTTCTGGCCGTATACTGGGGGGACGGGGACGACTCCCATTAACCCCTGACTATACCGGGGATACGCTTATCACAATGCCTTTCTGGTCTGTGCTGAAGCAGGGCATTCTGGCAGCCAAGTGGCTTGACCTTTATTAGTGAGCCTGGTTACCCCCTCTCGGAACCACAGACTTAGAAATCGCCAGCTCATATACAGTGCATAAAATATATTTATATATATACCCTTATACACCATTTTAATAAAAAATATCACAAAATTCTTCTAAGTCCCTCGGGAAGAGTGAAAGACGCTCACGTTCATTTTCAGAGCTCCTAGACCTTCCTATAAGAAGTTAGCCAAAAAGTAGCTTCGAAAAACGCTTAGGTTAAGTTTCAGAGTTGCTTCTAATGTACCAAAGCTGGACTTAGACATAATTTCACTCTCACAACATTATGGCTGGTTGGAGACAGTCCGAACCACAAGTACCGGGTCCATGGTTCTGGCCGTATACTGGGGGGACGGGGACGACTCCCATTAACCCCTGACTATACCGGGGATACGCTTATCACAATGCCTTTCTGGTCTGTGCTGAAGCAGGGCATTCTGGCAGGCAAGTGGCTTGACCTTTATTAGTGAGCCTGGTTACCCCCTCTCGGAACCACAGACTTAGAAATCGCCAGCTCATATACAGTGCATAAAATATATTTATATATATACCCTTATACACCATTTTAATAAAAAATATCACAAAATTCTTCTAAGTCCCTGGGAAGAGTGAAAGACGCGTACGTTCATTTTCAGAGCTCCTAGACCTTCCTATAAGAAGTTAGCTAAAAAGTAGCTTCGAAAAACGCTTAGGTTAAGTTTCAGAGTTGCTTCTAATGTACCAAAGCTGGACTTAGACATAATTTCACTCTCACAACATTATGGCTGGTTGGAGACAGTCCGAACCACAAGTACCGGGTCCATGGTTCTGGCCGTATACTGGGGGGACGGGGACGACTCCCATTAACCCCTGACTATACCGGGGATACGCTTATCACAATGCCTTTCTGGTCTGTGCTGAAGCAGGGCATTCTGGCAGGCAAGTGGCTTGACCTTTATTAGTGAGCCTGGTTACCCCCTCTCGGAACCACAGACTTAGAAATCGCCAGCTCATATACAGTGCATAAAATATATTTATATATATACCCTTATACACCATTTTAATAAAAAATATCACAAAATTCTTCTAAGTCTCTCTGGAAGAGTGAGAGACACGCACGTTCATTTTTAGAGCTCCTAGACCTTCCTATAAGAAGTTAGCTAAAAAGTAGCTTCGAAAAACGCTTAGGTTAAGTTTCAGAGTTGCTTCTAATGTACCAAAGCTGGACTTAGACATAATTTCACTCTCACAACATTATGGCTGGTTGGAGACAGTCCGAACCACAAGTACCGGGTCCATGGTTCTGGCCGTATACTGGGGGGACGGGGACGACTCCCATTAACCCCTGACTATACCGGGGATACGCTTATCACAATGCCTTTCTGGTCTGTGCTGAAGGAGGGAATTCTGGCAGCCAAGTGGCTTGACCTTTATTAGTGAGCCTGGTTACCCCCTCTCGGAACCACAGACTTAGAAATCGCCAGCTCATATACAGTGCATAAAATATATTTATATATATACCCTTATACACCATTTTAATAAAAAATATCACAAAATTCTTCTAAGTCCCTCGGGAAGAGTGAAAGACGCGTACGTTCATTTTCAGAGCTCCTAGACCTTCCTATAAGAAGTTAGCCAAAAAGTAGCTTCGAAAAACGCTTAGGTTAAGTTTCAGAGTTGCTTCTAATGTACCAAAGCTGGACTTAGACATAATTTCACTCTCACAACATTATGGCTGGTTGGAGAGGGTCCGAACCACAAGTACCGGGTCCATGGTTCTGGCCGTATACTGGGGGGACGGGGACGACTCCCATTAACCCCTGACTATACCGGGGATACGCTTATCACAATGCCTTTCTGGTCTGTGCTGAAGCAGGGCATTCTGGCAGCCAAGTGGCTTGACCTTTATTAGTGAGCCTGGTTACCCCCTCTCGGAACCACAGACTTAGAAATCGCCAGCTCATATACAGTGCATAAAATATATTTATATATATACCCTTATACACCATTTTAATAAAAAATATCACAAAATTCTTCTAAGTCTCTCTGGAAGAGTGAGAGACACGCACGTTCATTTTTAGAGCTCCTAGACCTTCCTATAAGAAGTTAGCTAAAAAGTAGCTTCGAAAAACGCTTAGGTTAAGTTTCAGAGTTGCTTCTAATGTACCAAAGCTGGACTTAGACATAATTTCACTCTCACAACATTATGGCTGGTTGGAGACAGTCCGAACCACAAGTACCGGGTCCATGGTTCTGGCCGTATACTGGGGGGACGGGGACGACTCCCATTAACCCCTGACTATACCGGGGATACGCTTATCACAATGCCTTTCTGGTCTGTGCTGAAGGAGGGAATTCTGGCAGCCAAGTGGCTTGACCTTTATTAGTGAGCCTGGTTACCCCCTCTCGGAACCACAGACTTAGAAATCGCCAGCTCATATACAGTGCATAAAATATATTTATATATATACCCTTATACACCATTTTAATAAAAAATATCACAAAATTCTTCTAAGTCCCTCGGGAAGAGTGAAAGACGCGTACGTTCATTTTCAGAGCTCCTAGACCTTCCTATAAGAAGTTAGCCAAAAAGTAGCTTCGAAAAACGCTTAGGTTAAGTTTCAGAGTTGCTTCTAATGTACCAAAGCTGGACTTAGACATAATTTCACTCTCACAACATTATGGCTGGTTGGAGAGGGTCCGAACCACAAGTACCGGGTCCATGGTTCTGGCCGTATACTGGGGGGACGTGGACGACTCCCATTAACCCCTGACTATACCGGGGATACGCTTATCACAATGCCTTTCTGGTCTGTGCTGAAGCAGGGCATTCTGGCAGCCAAGTGGCTTGACCTTTATTAGTGAGCCTGGTTACCCCCTCTCGGAACCACAGACTTAGAAATCGCCAGCTCATATACAGTGCATAAAATATATTTATATATATATACCCTTATACACCATTTTAATAAAACATATCACAAAATTCTTCTAAGTCCCTCGGGAAGAGTGAAAGACGCGCACGTTCATTTTCAGAGCTCCTAGACCTTCCTATAAGAAGTTAGCCAAAAAGTAGCTTCGAAAAACGCTTAGGTTAAGTTTCAGAGTTGCTTCTAATGTACCAAAGCTGGACTTAGACATAATTTCACTCTCACAACATTATGGCTGGTTGGAGACAGTCCGAACCACAAGTACCGGGTCCATGGTTCTGGCCGTATACTGGGGGGACGGGGACGACTCCCATTAACCCCTGACTATACCGGGGATATGCTTATCACAATGCTTTTCTGGTCTGTGCTGAAGCAGGGCATTCTGGCAGCCAAGTGGCTTGACCTTTATTAGTGAGCCTGGTTACCCCCTCTCGGAACCACAGACTTAGAAATCGCCAGCTCATATACAGTGCATAAAATATATTTATTTATTTACCCTTATACACCATTTTAATAAAAAATATCACAAAATTCTTCTAAGTCCCTCGGGAAGAGTGAAAGACGCGCACGTTCATTTTCAGAGCTCCTAGACCTTCCTATAAGAAGTTAGCCAAAAAGTAGCTTCGAAAAACGCTTAGGTTAAGTTTCAGAGTTGCTTCTAATGTACCAAAGCTGGACTTAGACATAATTTCACTCTCACAACATTATGGCTGGTTGGAGACAGTCCGAACCACAAGTACCGGGTCCATGGTTCTGGCCGTATACTGGGGGGACGGGGACGACTCCCATTAACCCCTGACTATACCGGGGATACGCTTATCACAATGCCTTTCTGGTCTGTGCTGAAGCAGGGCATTCTGGCAGGCAAGTGGCTTGACCTTTATTAGTGAGCCTGGTTACCCCCTCTCGGAACCACAGACTTAGAAATCGCCAGCTCATATACAGTGCATAAAATATATTTATATATATACCCTTATACACCATTTTAATAAAAAATATCACAAAATTCTTCTAAGTCCATCGGGAAGATTGAAAGACGCTCACGTTCATTTTCAGAGCTCCTAGACCTTCCTATAAGAAGTTAGCCAAAAAGTAGCTTCGAAAAACGCTTAGGTTAAGTTTCAGAGTTGCTTCTAATGTACCAAAGCTGGACTTAGACATAATTTCACTCTCACAACATTATGGCTGGTTGGAGACAGTCCGAACCACAAGTACCGGGTCCATGGTTCTGGCCGTATACTGGGGGGACGGGGACGACTCCCATTAACCCCTGACTATACCGGGGATACGCTTATCACAATGCCTTTCTGGTCTGTGCTGAAGCAGGGCATTCTGGCAGCCAAGTGGCTTGACCTTTATTAGTGAGCCTGGTTACCCCCTCTCGGAACCACAGACTTAGAAATCGCCAGCTCATATACAGTGCATAAAATATATTTATATATATACCCTTATACACCATTTTAATAAAAAATATCACAAAATTCTTCTAAGTCCCTCGGGAAGAGTGAAAGACGCGTACGTTCATTTTCAGAGCTCCTAGACCTTCCTATAAGAAGTTAGCTAAAAAGTAGCTTCGAAAAACGCTTAGGTTAAGTTTCAGAGTTGCTTCTAATGTACCAAAGCTGGACTTAGACATAATTTCACTCTCACAACATTATGGCTGGTTGGAGACAGTCCGAACCACAAGTACCGGGTCCATGGTTCTGGCCGTATACTGGGGGGACGGGGACGACTCCCATTAACCCCTGACTATACCGGGGATACGCTTATCACAATGCCTTTCTGGTCTGTGCTGAAGCAGGGCATTCTGGCAGGCAAGTGGCTTGACCTTTATTAGTGAGCCTGGTTACCCCCTCTCGGAACCACAGACTTAGAAATCGCCAGCTCATATACAGTGCATAAAATATATTTATATATATATACCCTTATACACCATTTTTATAAAACATATCACAAAATTCTTCTAAGTCCCTCGGGAAGAGTGAAAGACGCGCACGTTCATTTTCAGAGCTCCTAGACCTTCCTATAAGAAGTTAGCCAAAAAGTAGCTTCGAAAAACGCTTAGGTTAAGTTTCAGAGTTGCTTCTAATGTACCAAAGCTGGACTTAGACATAATTTCACTCTCACAACATTATGGCTGGTTGGAGACAGTCCGAACCACAAGTACCGGGTCCATGGTTCTGGCCGTATACTGGGGGGATGGGGACGACTCCCATTAACCCCTGACTATACCGGGGATACGCTTATCACAATGCCTTTCTGGTCTGTGCTGAAGCAGGGCATTCTGGCAGGCAAGTGGCTTGACCTTTATTAGTGAGCCTGGTTACCCCCTCTCGGAACCACAGACTTAGAAATCGCCAGCTCATATACAGTGCATAAATATATTTACCCTTATACACCATTTTAATAAAAAATATCACAAAATTCTTCTAAGTCTCTCGGGAAGAGTGAAAGACGCGCACGTTCATTTTCAGAGCTCCTAGACCTTCCTATAAGAAGTTAGCTAAAAAGTAGCTTCGAAAAACGCTTAGGTTAAGTTTCAGAGTTGCTTCTAATGTACCAAAGCTGGACTTAGACATAATTTCACTCTCACAACATTATGGCTGGTTGGAGAGGGTCCGAACCACAAGTACCGGGTCCATGGTTCTGGCCGTATACTGGGGGGACGGGGACGACTCCCATTAACCCCTGAATATACCGGGGATACGCTTATCACAATGCCTTTCTGGTCTGTGCTGAAGCAGGGCATTCTGGCAGCCAAGTGGCTTGACCTTTATTAGTGAGCCTGGTTACCCCCTCTCGGAACCACAGACTTAGAAATCGCCAGCTCATATACAGTGCATAAAATATATTTATATATATACCCTTATACACCATTTTAATAAAAAATATCACAAAATTCTTCTAAGTCCCTCGGGAAGAGTGAAAGACGCGTACGTTCATTTTCAGAGCTCCTAGACCTTCCTATAAGAAGTTAGCTAAAAAGTAGCTTCGAAAAACGCTTAGGTTAAGTTTCAGAGTTGCTTCTAATGTACCAAAGCTGGACTTAGACATAATTTCACTCTCACAACATTATGGCTGGTTGGAGACAGTCCGAACCACAAGTACCGGGTCCATGGTTCTGGCCGTATACTGGGGGGACGGGGACGACTCCCATTAACCCCTGACTATACCGGGGATACGCTTATCACAATGCCTTTCTGGTCTGTGCTGAAGCAGGGCATTCTGGCAGGCAAGTGGCTTGACCTTTATTAGTGAGCCTGGTTACCCCCTCTCGGAACCACAGACTTAGAAATCGCCAGCTCATATACAGTGCATAAAATATATTTATATATATATACCCTTATACACCATTTTAATAAAACATATCACAAAATTCTTCTAAGTCCCTCGGGAAGAGTGAAAGACGCGCACGTTCATTTTCAGAGCTCCTAGACCTTCCTATAAGAAGTTAGCCAAAAAGTAGCTTCGAAAAACGCTTAGGTTAAGTTTCAGAGTTGCTTCTAATGTACCAAAGCTGGACTTAGACATAATTTCACTCTCACAACATTATGGCTGGTTGGAGAGGGTCCGAACCACAAGTACCGGGTCCATGGCTCTGGCCGTATACTGGGGGGACGGGGACGACTCCAATTAACCCCTGACTATACCGGGGATACGCTTATCACAATGCCTTTCTGGTCTGTGCTGAAGCAGGGCATTCTGGCAGCCAAGTGGCTTGACCTTTATTAGTGAGCCTGGTTACCCCCTCTCGGAACCACAGACTTAGAAATCGCCAGCTCATATACAGTGCATAAAATATATTTATATATATACCCTTATACACCATTTTAATAAAAAATATCACAAAATTCTTCTCAGTCTCTCTGGAAGAGTGAGAGACACGCACGTTCATTTTTAGAGCTCCTAGACCTTCCTATAAGAAGTTAGCTAAAAAGTAGCTTCGAAAAACGCTTAGGTTAAGTTTCAGAGTTGCTTCTAATGTACCAAAGCTGGACTTAGACATAATTTCACTCTCACAACATTATGGCTGGTTGGAGACAGTCCGAACCACAAGTACCGGGTCCATGGTTCTGGCCGTATACTGGGGGGACGGGGACGACTCCCATTAACCCCTGACTATACCGGGGATACGCTTATCACAATGCCTTTCTGGTCTGTGCTGAAGCAGGGCATTCTGGCAGGCAAGTGGCTTGACCTTTATGAGTGAGCCTGGTTACCCCCTCTCGGAACCACAGACTTAGAAATCGCCAGCTCATATACAGTGCATAAAATATATTTATATATATATACCCTTATACACCATTTTAATAAAACATATCACAAAATTCTTCTAAGTCCCTCGGGAAGAGTGAAAGACGCGTACGTTCATTTTCAGAGCTCCTAGACCTTCCTATAAGAAGTTAGCTAAAAAGTAGCTTCGAAAAACGCTTAGGTTAAGTTTCAGAGTTGCTTCTAATGTACCAAAGCTGGACTTAGACATAATTTCACTCTCACAACATTATGGCTGGTTGGAGACAGTCCGAACCACAAGTACCGGGTCCATGGTTCTGGCCGTATACTGGGGGGACGGGGACGACTCCCATTAACCCCTGACTATACCGGGGATACGCTTATCACAATGCCTTTCTGGTCTGTGCTGAAGCAGGGCATTCTGGCAGGCAAGTGGCTTGACCTTTATTAGTGAGCCTGGTTACCCCCTCTCGGAACCACAGACTTAGAAATCGCCAGCTCATATACAGTGCATAAAATATATTTATATATATATACCCTTATACACCATTTTAATAAAACATATCACAAAATTCTTCTAAGTCCCTCGGGAAGAGTGAAAGACGCGCACGTTCATTTTCAGAGCTCCTAGACCTTCCTATAAGAAGTTAGCCAAAAAGTAGCTTCGAAAAACGCTTAGGTTAAGTTTCAGAGTTGCTTCTAATGTACCAAAGCTGGACTTAGACATAATTTCACTCTCACAACATTATGGCTGGTTGGAGACAGTCCGAACCACAAGTACCGGGTCCATGGTTCTGGCCGTATACTGGGGGGACGGGGACGACTCCCATTAACCCCTGACTATACCGGGGATACGCTTATCACAATGCCTTTCTGGTCTGTGCTGAAGCAGGGCATTCTGGCAGGCAAGTGGCTTGACCTTTATTAGTGAGCCTGGTTACCCCCTCTCGGAACCACAGACTTAGAAATCGCCAGCTCATATACAGTGCATAAAATATATTTATATATATACCCTTATACACCATTTTAATAAAAAATATCACAAAATTCTTCTCAGTCTCTCTGGAAGAGTGAGAGACACGCACGTTCATTTTTAGAGCTCCTAGACCTTCCTATAAGAAGTTAGCTAAAAAGTAGCTTCGAAAAACGCTTAGGTTAAGTTTCAGAGTTGCTTCTAATGTACCAAAGCTGGACTTAGACATAATTTCACTCTCACAACATTATGGCTGGTTGGAGACAGTCCGAACCACAAGTACCGGGTCCATGGTTCTGGCCGTATACTGGGGGGACGGGGACGACTCCCATTAACCCCTGACTATACCGGGGATACGCTTATCACAATGCCTTTCTGGTCTGTGCTGAAGCAGGGCATTCTGGCAGCCAAGTGGCTTGACCTTTATTAGTGAGCCTGGTTACCCCCTCTCGGAACCACAGACTTAGAAATCGCCAGCTCATATACAGTGCATAAAATATATTTATATATATACCCTTATACACCATTTTAATAAAAAATATCACAAAATTCTTCTAAGTCCATCGGGAAGAGTGAAAGACGCTCACGTTCATTTTCAGAGCTCCTAGACCTTCCTATAAGAAGTTAGCCAAAAAGTAGCTTCGAAAAACGCTTAGGTTAAGTTTCAGAGTTGCTTCTAATGTACCAAAGCTGGACTTAGACATAATTTCACTCTCACAACATTATGGCTGGTTGGAGACAGTCCGAACCACAAGTACCGGGTCCATGGTTCTGGCCGTATACTGGGGGGACGGGGACGACTCCCATTAACCCCTGACTATACCGGGGATACGCTTATCACAATGCCTTTCTGGTCTGTGCTGAAGCAGGGCATTCTGGCAGGCAAGTGGCTTGACCTTTATTAGTGAGCCTGGTTACCCCCTCTCGGAACCACAGACTTAGAAATCGCCAGCTCATATACAGTGCATAAAATATATTTATATATATACCCTTATACACCATTTTAATAAAAAATATCACAAAATTCTTCTAAGTCCCTCGGGAAGAGTGAAAGACGCGTACGTTCATTTTCAGAGCTCCTAGACCTTCCTATAAGAAGTTAGCTAAAAAGTAGCTTCGAAAAACGCTTAGGTTAAGTTTCAGAGTTGCTTCTAATGTACCAAAGCTGGACTTAGACATAATTTCACTCTCACAACATTATGGCTGGTTGGAGACAGTCCGAACCACAAGTACCGGGTCCATGGTTCTGGCCGTATACTGGGGGGACGGGGACGACTCCCATTAACCCCTGACTATACCGGGGATACGCTTATCACAATGCCTTTCTGGTCTGTGCTGAAGCAGGGCATTCTGGCAGCCAAGTGGCTTGACCTTTATTAGTGAGCCTGGTTACCCCCTCTCGGAACCACAGACTTAGAAATCGCCAGCTCATATACAGTGCATAAATATATTTACCCTTATACACCATTTTAATAAAAAATATCACAAAATTCTTCTAAGTCTCTCGGGAAGAGTGAAAGACGCGCACGTTCATTTTCAGAGCTCCTAGACCTTCTTATAAGAAGTTAGCTAAAAAGTAGCTTCGAAAAACGCTTAGGTTAAGTTTCAGAGTTGCTTCTAATGTACCAAAGCTGGACTTAGACATAATTTCACTCTCACAACATTATGGCTGGTTGGAGAGGGTCCGAACCACAAGTACCGGGTCCATGGTTCTGGCCGTATACTGGGGGGACGGGGACGACTCCCATTAACCCCTGAATATACCGGGGATACGCTTATCACAATGCCTTTCTGGTCTGTGCTGAAGCAGGGCATTCTGGCAGCCAAGTGGCTTGACCTTTATTAGTGAGCCTGGTTACCCCCTCTCGGAACCACAGACTTAGAAATCGCCAGCTCATATACAGTGCATAATATATATTTATATATATATACCCTTATACACCATTTTAATAAAAAATATCACAAAATTCTTCTAAGTCTCTCGGGAAGAGTGAAAGACGCGCACGTTCATTTTCAGAGCTCCTAGACCTTCTTATAAGAAGTTAGCTAAAAAGTAGCTTCGAAAAACGCTTAGGTTAAGTTTCAGAGTTGCTTCTAATGTACCAAAGCTGGACTTAGACATAATTTCACTCTCACAACATTATGGCTGGTTGGAGAGGGTCCGAACCACAAGTACCGGGTCCATGGCTCTGGCCGTATACTGGGGGGACGGGGACGACTCCAATTAACCCCTGACTATACCGGGGATACGCTTATCACAATGCCTTTCTGGTCTGTGCTGAAGCAGGGCATTCTGGCAGCCAAGTGGCTTGACCTTTATTAGTGAGCCTGGTTACCCCCTCTCGGAACCACAGACTTAGAAATCGCCAGCTCATATACAGTGCATAAAATATATTTATATATATATACCCTTATACACCATTTTAATAAAAAATATCACAAAATTCTTCTAAGTCTCTCTGGAAGAGTGAGAGACACGCACGTTCATTTTTAGAGCTCCTAGACCTTCCTATAAGAAGTTAGCTAAAAAGTAGCTTCGAAAAACGCTTAGGTTAAGTTTCAGAGTTGCTTCTAATGTACCAAAGCTGGACTTAGACATAATTTCACTCTCACAACATTATGGCTGGTTGGAGACAGTCCGAACCACAAGTACCGGGTCCATGGTTCTGGCCGTATACTGGGGGGACGGGGACGACTCCCATTAACCCCTGACTATACCGGGGATACGCTTATCACAATGCCTTTCTGGTCTGTGCTGAAGCAGGGCATTCTGGCAGCCAAGTGGCTTGACCTTTATTAGTGAGCCTGGTTACCCCCTCTCGGAACCACAGACTTAGAAATCGCCAGCTCATATACAGTGCATAAAATATATTTATATATATACCCTTATACACCATTTTAATAAAAAATATCACAAAATTCTTCTAAGTCTCTCGGGAAGAGTGAAAGAAGCGCACGTTCATTTTCAGAGCTCCTAGACCTTCCTATAAGAAGTTAGCTAAAAAGTAGCTTCGAAAAACGCTTAGGTTAAGTTTCAGAGTTGCTTCTAATGTACCAAAGCTGGACTTAGACATAATTTCACTCTCACAACATTATGGCTGGTTGGAGAGGGTCCGAACCACAAGTACCGGGTCCATGGTTCTGGCCGTATACTGGGGGGACGGGGACGACTCTCATTAACCCCTGAATATACCGGGGATACGCTTATCACAATGCCTTTCTGGTCTGTGCTGAAGCAGGGCATTCTGGCAGCCAAGTGCTTGACCTTTATTAGTGAGCCTGGTTACCCCCTCTCGGAACCACAGACTTAGAAATCGCCAGCTCATATACAGTGCATAAAATATATTTATATATATACCCTTATACACCATTTTAATAAAAAATATCACAAAATTCTTCTAAGTCTCTCGGGAAGAGTGAAAGACGCACACGTTCATTTTCAGAGCTCCTAGACCTTCCTATAAGAAGTTATCTAAAAAGTAGCTTCGAAAAACGCTTAGGTTAAGTTTCAGAGTTGCTTCTAATGTACCAAAGCTGGACTTAGACATAATTTCACTCTCACAACATTATGGCTGGTTGGAGAGGGTCCGAACCACAAGTACCGGGTCCATGGTTCTGGCCGTATACTGGGGGGACGGGGACGACTCCCATTAACCCCTGAATATACCGGGGATACGCTTATCACAATGCCTTTCTGGTCTGTGCTGAAGCAGGGCATTCTGGCAGCCAAGTGGCTTGACCTTTATTAGTGAGCCTGGTTACCCCCTCTCGGAACCACAGACTTAGAAATCGCCAGCTCATATACAGTGCATAAAATATATTTATATATATATACCCTTATACACCATTTTAATAAAAAATATCACAAAATTCTTCTAAGTCTCTCGGGAAGAGTGAAAGACGCGCACGTTCATTTTCAGAGCTCCTAGACCTTCTTATAAGAAGTTAGCTAAAAAGTAGCTTCGAAAAACGCTTAGGTTAAGTTTCAGAGTTGCTTCTAATGTACCAAAGCTGGACTTAGACATAATTTCACTCTCACAACATTATGGCTGGTTGGAGAGGGTCCGAACCACAAGTACCGGGTCCATGGCTCTGGCCGTATACTGGGGGGACGGGGACGACTCCAATTAACCCCTGACTATACCGGGGATACGCTTATCACAATGCCTTTCTGGTTTGTGCTGAAGCAGGGCATTCTGGCAGCCAAGTGGCTTGACCTTTATTAGTGAGCCTGGTTACCCCCTCTCGGAACCACAGACTTAGAAATCGCCAGCTCATATACAGTGCATAAAATATATTTATATATATACCCTTATACACCATTTTAATAAAAAATATCACAAAATTCTTCTAAGTCCCTCGGGAAGAGTGAAAGACGCTCACGTTCATTTTTAGAGCTCCTAGACCTTCCTATAAGAAGTTAGCTAAAAAGTAGCTTCGAAAAACGCTTAGGTTAAGTTTCAGAGTTGCTTCTAATGTACCAAAGCTGGACTTAGACATAATTTCACTCTCACAACATTATGGCTGGTTGGAGAGGGTCCGAACCACAAGTACCGGGTCCATGGTTCTGGCCGTATACTGGGGGGACGGGGACGACTCCCATTAACCCCTGAATATACCGGGGATACGCTTATCACAATGCCTTTCTGGTCTGTGCTGAAGCAGGGCATTCTGGCAGCCAAGTGGCTTGACCTTTATTAGTGAGCCTGGTTACCCCCTCTCGGAACCACAGACTTAGAAATCGCCAGCTCATATACAGTGCATAAAATATATTTATATATATATACCCTTATACACCATTTTAATAAAAAATATCACAAAATTCTTCTAAGTCTCTCGGGAAGAGTGAAAGACGCGCACGTTCATTTTCAGAGCTCCTAGACCTTCTTATAAGAAGTTAGCTAAAAAGTAGCTTCGAAAAACGCTTAGGTTAAGTTTCAGAGTTGCTTCTAATGTACCAAAGCTGGACTTAGACATAATTTCACTCTCACAACATTATGGCTGGTTGGAGAGGGTCCGAACCACAAGTACCGGGTCCATGGCTCTGGCCGTATACTGGGGGGACGGGGACGACTCCAATTAACCCCTGACTATACCGGGGATACGCTTATCACAATGCCTTTCTGGTCTGTGCTGAAGCAGGGCATTCTGGCAGCCAAGTGGCTTGACCTTTATTAGTGAGCCTGGTTACCCCCTCTCGGAACCACAGACTTAGAAATCGCCAGCTCATATACAGTGCATAAAATATATTTATATATATACCCTTATACACCATTTTAATAAAAAATATCACAAAATTCTTCTAAGTCCCTCGGGAAGAGTGAAAGACGCTCACGTTCATTTTTAGAGCTCCTAGACCTTCCTATAAGAAGTTAGCTAAAAAGTAGCTTCGAAAAACGCTTAGGTTAAGTTTCAGAGTTGCTTCTAATGTACCAAAGCTGGACTTAGACATAATTTCACTCTCACAACATTATGGCTGGTTGGAGAGGGTCCGAACCACAAGTACCGGGTCCATGGTTCTGGCCGTATACTGGGGGGACGGGGACGACTCCCATTAACCCCTGAATATACCGGGGATACGCTTATCACAATGCCTTTCTGGTCTGTGCTGAAGCAGGGCATTCTGGCAGCCAAGTGGCTTGACCTTTATTAGTGAGCCTGGTTACCCCCTCTCGGAACCACAGACATAGAAATCGCCAGCTCATATACAGTGCATAAAATATATTTATATATATATACCCTTATACACCATTTTAATAAAAAATATCACAAAATTCTTCTAAGTCTCTCGGGAAGAGTGAAAGACGCGCACGTTCATTTTCAGAGCTCCTAGACCTTCTTATAAGAAGTTAGCTAAAAAGTAGCTTCGAAAAACGCTTAGGTTAAGTTTCAGAGTTGCTTCTAATGTACCAAAGCTGGACTTAGACATAATTTCACTCTCACAACATTATGGCTGGTTGGAGAGGGTCCGAACCACAAGTACCGGGTCCATGGCTCTGGCCGTATACTGGGGGGACGGGGACGACTCCAATTAACCCCTGACTATACCGGGGATACGCTTATCACAATGCCTTTCTGGTCTGTGCTGAAGCAGGGCATTCTGGCAGCCAAGTGGCTTGACCTTTATTAGTGAGCCTGGTTACCCCCTCTCGGAACCACAGACTTAGAAATCGCCAGCTCATATACAGTGCATAAAATATATTTATATATATACCCTTATACACCATTTTAATAAAAAATATCACAAAATTCTTCTAAGTCCCTCGGGAAGAGTGAAAGACGCTCACGTTCATTTTTAGAGCTCCTAGACCTTCCTATAAGAAGTTAGCTAAAAAGTAGCTTCGAAAAACGCTTAGGTTAAGTTTCAGAGTTGCTTCTAATGTACCAAAGCTGGACTTAGACATAATTTCACTCTCACAACATTATGGCTGGTTGGAGAGGGTCCGAACCACAAGTACCGGGTCCATGGTTCTGGCCGTATACTGGGGGGACGGGGGGGACTCCCATTAACCCCTGAATATACCGGGGATACGCTTATCACAATGCCTTTCTGGTCTGTGCTGAAGCAGGGCATTCTGGCAGCCAAGTGGCTTGACCTTTATTAGTGAGCCTGGTTACCCCCTCTCGGAACCACAGACTTAGAAATCGCCAGCTCATATACAGTGCATAAAATATATTTATATATATATACCCTTATACACCATTTTAATAAAAAATATCACAAAATTCTTCTAAGTCTCTCGGGAAGAGTGAAAGACGCGCACGTTCATTTTCAGAGCTCCTAGACCTTCTTATAAGAAGTTAGCTAAAAAGTAGCTTCGAAAAACGCTTAGGTTAAGTTTCAGAGTTGCTTCTAATGTACCAAAGCTGGACTTAGACATAATTTCACTCTCACAACATTATGGCTGGTTGGAGAGGGTCCGAACCACAAGTACCGGGTCCATGGCTCTGGCCGTATACTGGGGGGACGGGGACGACTCCAATTAACCCCTGACTATACCGGGGATACGCTTATCACAATGCCTTTCTGGTCTGTGCTGAAGCAGGGCATTCTGGCAGCCAAGTGGCTTGACCTTTATTAGTGAGCCTGGTTACCCCCTCTCGGAACCACAGACTTAGAAATCGCCAGCTCATATACAGTGCATAAAATATATTTATATATATACCCTTATACACCATTTTAATAAAAAATATCACAAAATTCTTCTAAGTCCCTCGGGAAGAGTGAAAGACGCTCACGTTCATTTTTAGAGCTCCTAGACCTTCCTATAAGAAGTTAGCTAAAAAGTAGCTTCGAAAAACGCTTAGGTTAAGTTTCAGAGTTGCTTCTAATGTACCAAAGCTGGACTTAGACATAATTTCACTCTCACAACATTATGGCTGGTTGGAGAGGGTCCGAACCACAAGTACCGGGTCCATGGTTCTGGCCGTATACTGGGGGGACGGGGACGACTCCCATTAACCCCTGAATATACCGGGGATACGCTTATCACAATGCCTTTCTGGTCTGTGCTGAAGCAGGGCATTCTGGCAGCCAAGTGGCTTGACCTTTATTAGTGAGCCTGGTTACCCCCTCTCGGAACCACAGACTTAGAAATCGCCAGCTCATATACAGTGCATAAAATATATTTATATATATATACCCTTATACACCATTTTAATAAAAAATATCACAAAATTCTTCTAAGTCTCTCGGGAAGAGTGAAAGAAGCGCACGTTCATTTTCAGAGCTCCTAGACCTTCCTATAAGAAGTTAGCTAAAAAGTAGCTTCGAAAAACGCTTAGGTTAAGTTTCAGAGTTGCTTCTAATGTACCAAAGCTGGACTTAGACATAATTTCACTCTCACAACATTATGGCTGGTTGGAGAGGGTCCGAACCACAAGTACCGGGTCCATGGTTCTGGCCGTATACTGGGGGGACGGGGACGACTCTCATTAACCCCTGAATATACCGGGGATACGCTTATCACAATGCCTTTCTGGTCTGTGCTGAAGCAGGGCATTCTGGCAGCCAAGTGCTTGACCTTTATTAGTGAGCCTGGTTACCCCCTCTCGGAACCACAGACTTAGAAATCGCCAGCTCATATACAGTGCATAAAATATATTTATATATATACCCTTATACACCATTTTAATAAAAAATATCACAAAATTCTTCTAAGTATCTCGGGAAGAGTGAAAGACGCACACGTTCATTTTCAGAGCTCCTAGACCTTCCTATAAGAAGTTAGCTAAAAAGTAGCTTCGAAAAACGCTTAGGTTAAGTTTCAGAGTTGCTTCTAATGTACCAAAGCTGGACTTAGACATAATTTCACTCTCACAACATTATGGCTGGTTGGAGAGGGTCCGAACCACAAGTACCGGGTCCATGGTTCTGGCCGTATACTGGGGGGACGGGGACGACTCCCATTAACCCCTGAATATACCGGGGATACGCTTATCACAATGCCTTTCTGGTCTGTGCTGAAGCAGGGCATTCTGGCAGCCAAGTGGCTTGACCTTTATTAGTGAGCCTGGTTACCCCCTCTCGGAACCACAGACTTAGAAATCGCCAGCTCATATACAGTGCATAAAATATATTTATATATATATACCCTTATACACCATTTTAATAAAAAATATCACAAAATTCTTCTAAGTCTCTCGGGAAGAGTGAAAGACGCGCACGTTCATTTTCAGAGCTCCTAGACCTTCTTATAAGAAGTTAGCTAAAAAGTAGCTTCGAAAAACGCTTAGGTTAAGTTTCAGAGTTGCTTCTAATGTACCAAAGCTGGACTTAGACATAATTTCACTCTCACAACATTATGGCTGGTTGGAGAGGGTCCGAACCACAAGTACCGGGTCCATGGCTCTGGCCGTATACTGGGGGGACGGGGACGACTCCAATTAACCCCTGACTATACCGGGGATACGCTTATCACAATGCCTTTCTGGTCTGTGCTGAAGCAGGGCATTCTGGCAGCCAAGTGGCTTGACCTTTATTAGTGAGCCTGGTTACCCCCTCTCGGAACCACAGACTTAGAAATCGCCAGCTCATATACAGTGCATAAAATATATTTATATATATATATACCCTTATACACCATTTTAATAAAAAATATCACAAAATTCTTCTAAGTCTCTCTGGAAGAGTGAGAGACACGCACGTTCATTTTTAGAGCTCCTAGACCTTCCTATAAGAAGTTAGCTAAAAAGTAGCTTCGAAAAACGCTTAGGTTAAGTTTCAGAGTTGCTTCTAATGTACCAAAGCTGGACTTAGACATAATTTCACTCTCACAACATTATGGCTGGTTGGAGACAGTCCGAACCACAAGTACCGAGTCCATGGTTCTGGCCGTATACTGGGGGGACGGGGACGACTCCCATTAACCCCTGACTATACCGGGGATACGCTTATCACAATGCCTTTCTGGTCTGTGCTGAAGCAGGGCATTCTGGCAGCCAAGTGGCTTGACCTTTATTAGTGAGCCTGGTTACCCCCTCTCGGAACCACAGACTTAGAAATCGCCAGCTCATATACAGTGCATAAAATATATTTATATATATACCCTTATACACCATTTTAATAAAAAATATCACAAAATTCTTCTAAGTCTCTCGGGAAGAGTGAAAGAAGCGCACGTTCATTTTCAGAGCTCCTAGACCTTCCTATAAGAAGTTAGCTAAAAAGTAGCTTCGAAAAACGCTTAGGTTAAGTTTCAGAGTTGCTTCTAATGTACCAAAGCTGGACTTAGACATAATTTCACTCTCACAACATTATGGCTGGTTGGAGAGGGTCCGAACCACAAGTACCGGGTCCATGGTTCTGGCCGTATACTGGGGGGACGGGGACGACTCTCATTAACCCCTGAATATACCGGGGATACGCTTATCACAATGCCTTTCTGGTCTGTGCTGAAGCAGGGCATTCTGGCAGCCAAGTGGCTTGACCTTTATTAGTGAGCCTGGTTACCCCCTCTCGGAACCACAGACTTAGAAATCGTCAGCTCATATACAGTGCATAAAATATATTTATATATATATACCCTTATACACCATTTTAATAAAAAATATCACAAAATTCTTCTAAGTCTCTCGGGAAGAGTGAAAGACGCGCACGTTCATTTTCAGAGCTCCTAGACCTTCTTATAAGAAGTTAGCTAAAAAGTAGCTTCGAAAAACGCTTAGGTTAAGTTTCAGAGTTGCTTCTAATGTACCAAAGCTGGACTTAGACATAATTTCACTCTCACAACATTATGGCTGGTTGGAGACAGTCCGAACCACAAGTACCGGGTCCATGGTTCTGGCCGTATACTGGGGGGACGGGGACGACTCCCATTAACCCCTGACTATACCGGGGATACGCTTATCACAATGCCTTTCTGGTCTGTGCTGAAGCAGGGCATTCTGGCAGGCAAGTGGCTTGACCTTTATTAGTGAGCCTGGTTACCCCCTCTCGGAACCACAGACTTAGAAATCGCCAGCTCATATACAGTGCATAAAATATATTTATATATATACCCTTATACACCATTTTAATAAAAAATATCACAAAATTCTTCTAAGTCTCTCGGGAAGAGTGAAAGACGCGCACGTTCATTTTCAGAGCTCCTAGACCTTCTTATAAGAAGTTAGCTAAAAAGTAGCTTCGAAAAACGCTTAGGTTAAGTTTCAGAGTTGCTTCTAATGTACCAAAGCTGGACTTAGACATAATTTCACTCTCACAACATTATGGCTGGTTGGAGAGGGTCCGAACCACAAGTACCGGGTCCATGGCTCTGGCCGTATACTGGGGGGACGGGGACGACTCCAATTAACCCCTGACTATACCGGGGATACGCTTATCACAATGCCTTTCTGGTCTGTGCTGAAGCAGGGCATTCTGGCAGCCAAGTGGCTTGACCTTTATTAGTGAGCCTGGTTACCCCCTCTCGGAACCACAGACTTAGAAATCGCCAGCTCATATACAGTGCATAAAATATATTTATATATATACCCTTATACACCATTTTAATAAAAAATATCACAAAATTCTTCTAAGTCTCTCTGGAAGAGTGAGAGACACGCACGTTCATTTTTAGAGCTCCTAGACCTTCCTATAAGAAGTTAGCTAAAAAGTAGCTTCGAAAAACGCTTAGGTTAAGTTTCAGAGTTGCTTCTAATGTACCAAAGCTGGACTTAGACATAATTTCACTCTCACAACATTATGGCTGGTTGGAGAGGGTCCGAACCACAAGTACCGGGTCCATGGTTCTGGCCGTATACTGGGGGGACGGGGACGACTCCCATTAACCCCTGACTATACCGGGGATACGCTTATCACAATGTCTTTCTGGTCTGTGCTGAAGCAGGGCATTCTGGCAGCCAAGTGGCTTGACCTTTATTAGTGAGCCTGGTTACCCCCTCTCGGAACCACAGACTTAGAAATCGTCAGCTCATATACAGTGCATAAAATATATTTATATATATATACCCTTATACACCATTTTAATAAAAAATATCACAAAATTTTTCTAAGTCTCTCGGGAAGAGTGAAAGACGCGCACGTTCATTTTCAGAGCTCCTAGACCTTCCTATAAGAAGTTAGCTAAAAAGTAGCTTCGAAAAACGCTTAGGTTAAGTTTCAGAGTTGCTTCTAATGTACCAAAGCTGGACTTAGACATAATTTCACTCTCACAACATTATGGCTGGTTGGAGACAGTCCGAACCACAAGTACCGGGTCCATGGTTCTGGCCGTATACTGGGGGGACGGGGACGACTCCCATTAACCCCTGACTATACCGGGGATACACTTATCACAATGCCTTTCTGGTCTGTGCTGAAGCAGGGCATTCTGGCAGGCAAGTGGCTTGACCTTTATTAGTGAGCCTGGTTACCCCCTCTCGGAACCACAGACTTAGAAATCGCCAGCTCATATACAGTGCATAAAATATATTTATATATATATACCCTTATACACCATTTTAATAAAACATATCACAAAATTCTTCTAAGTCCCTCGGGAAGAGTGAAAGACGCGCACGTTCATTTTCAGAGCTCCTAGACCTTCCTATAAGAAGTTAGCCAAAAAGTAGCTTCGAAAAACGCTTAGGTTAAGTTTCAGAGTTGCTTCTAATGTACCAAAGCTGGACTTAGACATAATTTCACTCTCACAACATTATTGCTGGTTGGAGACAGTCCGAACCACAAGTACCGGGTCCATGGTTCTGGCCGTATACTGGGGGGACGGGGACGACTCCCATTAACCCCTGACTATACCGGGGATACGCTTATCACAATGCCTTTCTGGTCTGTGCTGAAGCAGGGCATTCTGGCAGGCAAGTGGCTTGACCTTTATTAGTGAGCCTGGTTACCCCCTCTCGGAACCACAGACTTAGAAATCGCCAGCTCATATACAGTGCATAAAATATATTTACCCTTATACACCATTTTAATAAAAAATATCACAAAATTCTTCTAAGTCCCTCGGGAAGAGTGAAAGACGCGCACGTTCATTTTCAGAGCTCCTAGACCTTCCTATAAGAAGTTAGCCAAAAAGTAGCTTCGAAAAACGCTTAGGTTAAGTTTCAGAGTTGCTTCTAATGTACCAAAGCTGGACTTAGACATAATTTCACTCTCACAACATTATGGCTGGTTGGAGAGGGTCCGAACCACAAGTACCGGGTCCATGGCTCTGGCCGTATACTGGGGGGACGGGGACGACTCCAATTAACCCCTGACTATACCGGGGATACGCTTATCACAATGCCTTTCTGGTCTGTGCTGAAGCAGGGCATTCTGGCAGCCAAGTGGCTTGACCTTTATTAGTGAGCCTGGTTACCCCCTCTCGGAACCACAGACTTAGAAATCGCCAGCTCATATACAGTGCATAAAATATATTTATATATATATACCCTTATACACCATTTTAATAAAAAATATCACAAAATTCTTCTAAGTCTCTCTGGAAGAGTGAGAGACACGCACGTTCATTTTTAGAGCTCCTAGACCTTCCTATAAGAAGTTAGCTAAAAAGTAGCTTCGAAAAACGCTTAGGTTAAGTTTCAGAGTTGCTTCTAATGTACCAAAGCTGGACTTAGACATAATTTCACTCTCACAACATTATGGCTGGTTGGAGACAGTCCGAACCACAAGTACCGGGTCCATGGTTCTGGCCGTATACTGGGGTGACGGGGACGACTCCCATTAACCCCTGACTATACCGGGGATACGCTTATCACAATGCCTTTCTGGTCTGTGCTGAAGCAGGGCATTCTGGCAGCCAAGTGGCTTGACCTTTATTAGTGAGCCTGGTTACCCCCTCTCGGAACCACAGACTTAGAAATCGCCAGCTCATATACAGTGCATAAAATATATTTATATATATACCCTTATACACCATTTTAATAAAAAATATCACAAAATTCTTCTAAGTCTCTCGGGAAGAGTGAAAGAAGCGCACGTTCATTTTCAGAGCTCCTAGACCTTCCTATAAGAAGTTAGCTAAAAAGTAGCTTCGAAAAACGCTTAGGTTAAGTTTCAGAGTTGCTTCTAATGTACCAATGCTGGACTTAGACATAATTTCACTCTCACAACATTATGGCTGGTTGGAGAGGGTCCGAACCACAAGTACCGGGTCCATGGTTCTGGCCGTATACTGGGGGGACGGGGACGACTCTCATTAACCCCTGAATATACCGGGGATACGCTTATCACAATGCCTTTCTGGTCTGTGCTGAAGCAGGGCATTCTGGCAGCCAAGTGCTTGACCTTTATTAGTGAGCCTGGTTACCCCCTCACGGAACCACAGACTTAGAAATCGCCAGCTCATATACAGTGCATAAAATATATTTATATATATACCCTTATACACCATTTTAATAAAAAATATCACAAAATTCTTCTAAGTCTCTCGGGAAGAGTGAAAGACGCACACGTTCATTTTCAGAGCTCCTAGACCTTCCTATAAGAAGTTATCTAAAAAGTAGCTTCGAAAAACGCTTAGGTTAAGTTTCAGAGTTGCTTCTAATGTACCAAAGCTGGACTTAGACATAATTTCACTCTCACAACATTATGGCTGGTTGGAGAGGGTCCGAACCACAAGTACCGGGTCCATGGTTCTGGCCGTATACTGGGGGGACGGGGACGACTCCCATTAACCCCTGAATATACCGGGGATACGCTTATCACAATGCCTTTCTGGTCTGTGCTGAAGCAGGGCATTCTGGCAGCCAAGTGGCTTGACCTTTATTAGTGAGCCTGGTTACCCCCTCTCGGAACCACAGACTTAGAAATCGCCAGCTCATATACAGTGCATAAAATATATTTATATATATATACCCTTATACACCATTTTAATAAAAAATATCACAAAATTCTTCTAAGTCTCTCGGGAAGAGTGAAAGACGCGCACGTTCATTTTCAGAGCTCCTAGACCTTCTTATAAGAAGTTAGCTAAAAAGTAGCTTCGAAAAACGCTTAGGTTAAGTTTCAGAGTTGCTTCTAATGTACCAAAGCTGGACTTAGACATAATTTCACTCTCACAACATTATGGCTGGTTGGAGAGGGTCCGAACCACAAGTACCGGGTCCATGGCTCTGGCCGTATACTGGGGGGACGGGGACGACTCCAATTAACCCCTGACTATACCGGGGATACGCTTATCACAATGCCTTTCTGGTCTGTGCTGAAGCAGGGCATTCTGGCAGCCAAGTGGCTTGACCTTTATTAGTGAGCCTGGTTACCCCCTCTCGGAACCACAGACTTAGAAATCGCCAGCTCATATACAGTGCATAAAATATATTTATATATATACCCTTATACACCATTTTAATAAAAAATATCACAAAATTCTTCTAAGTCCCTCGGGAAGAGTGAAAGACGCTCACGTTCATTTTTAGAGCTCCTAGACCTTCCTATAAGAAGTTAGCTAAAAAGTAGCTTCGAAAAACGCTTAGGTTAAGTTTCAGAGTTGCTTCTAATGTACCAAAGCTGGACTTAGACATAATTTCACTCTCACAACATTATGGCTGGTTGGAGAGGGTCCGAACCACAAGTACCGGGTCCATGGTTCTGGCCGTATACTGGGGGGACGGGGACGACTCCCATTAACCCCTGAATATACCGGGGATACGCTTATCACAATGCCTTTCTGGTCTGTGCTGAAGCAGGGCATTCTGGCAGCCAAGTGGCTTGACCTTTATTAGTGAGCCTGGTTACCCCCTCTCGGAACCACAGACTTAGAAATCGCCAGCTCATATACAGTGCATAAAATATATTTATATATATATACCCTTATACACCATTTTAATAAAAAATATCACAAAATTCTTCTAAGTCTCTCGGGAAGAGTGAAAGACGCGCACGTTCATTTTCAGAGCTCCTAGACCTTCTTATAAGAAGTTAGCTAAAAAGTAGCTTCGAAAAACGCTTAGGTTAAGTTTCAGAGTTGCTTCTAATGTACCAAAGCTGGACTTAGACATAATTTCACTCTCACAACATTATGGCTGGTTGGAGAGGGTCCGAACCACAAGTACCGGGTCCATGGCTCTGGCCGTATACTGGGGGGACGGGGACGACTCCAATTAACCCCTGACTATACCGGGGATACGCTTATCACAATGCCTTTCTGGTCTGTGCTGAAGCAGGGCATTCTGGCAGCCAAGTGGCTTGACCTTTATTAGTGAGCCTGGTTACCCCCTCTCGGAACCACAGACTTAGAAATCGCCAGCTCATATACAGTGCATAAAATATATTTATATATATACCCTTATACACCATTTTAATAAAAAATATCACAAAATTCTTCTAAGTCCCTCGGGAAGAGTGAAAGACGCTCACGTTCATTTTTAGAGCTCCTAGACCTTCCTATAAGAAGTTAGCTAAAAAGTAGCTTCGAAAAACGCTTAGGTTAAGTTTCAGAGTTGCTTCTAATGTACCAAAGCTGGACTTAGACATAATTTCACTCTCACAACATTATGGCTGGTTGGAGAGGGTCCGAACCACAAGTACCGGGTCCATGGTTCTGGCCGTATACTGGGGGGACGGGGACGACTCCCATTAACCCCTGAATATACCGGGGATACGCTTATCACAATGCCTTTCTGGTCTGTGCTGAAGCAGGGCATTCTGGCAGCCAAGTGGCTTGACCTTTATTAGTGAGCCTGGTTACCCCCTCTCGGAACCACAGACTTAGAAATCGCCAGCTCATATACAGTGCATAAAATATATTTATATATATATACCCTTATACACCATTTTAATAAAAAATATCACAAAATTCTTCTAAGTCTCTCGGGAAGAGTGAAAGACGCGCACGTTCATTTTCAGAGCTCCTAGACCTTCTTATAAGAAGTTAGCTAAAAAGTAGCTTCGAAAAACGCTTAGGTTAAGTTTCAGAGTTGCTTCTAATGTACCAAAGCTGGACTTAGACATAATTTCACTCTCACAACATTATGGCTGGTTGGAGAGGGTCCGAACCACAAGTACCGGGTCCATGGCTCTGGCCGTATACTGGGGGGACGGGGACGACTCCAATTAACCCCTGACTATACCGGGGATACGCTTATCACAATGCCTTTCTGGTCTGTGCTGAAGCAGGGCATTCTGGCAGCCAAGTGGCTTGACCTTTATTAGTGAGCCTGGTTACCCCCTCTCGGAACCACAGACTTAGAAATCGCCAGCTCATATACAGTGCATAAAATATATTTATATATATACCCTTATACACCATTTTAATAAAAAATATCACAAAATTCTTCTAAGTCCCTCGGGAAGAGTGAAAGACGCTCACGTTCATTTTTAGAGCTCCTAGACCTTCCTATAAGAAGTTAGCTAAAAAGTAGCTTCGAAAAACGCTTAGGTTAAGTTTCAGAGTTGCTTCTAATGTACCAAAGCTGGACTTAGACATAATTTCACTCTCACAACATTATGGCTGGTTGGAGAGGGTCCGAACCACAAGTACCGGGTCCATGGTTCTGGCCGTATACTGGGGGGACGGGGGGGACTCCCATTAACCCCTGAATATACCGGGGATACGCTTATCACAATGCCTTTCTGGTCTGTGCTGAAGCAGGGCATTCTGGCAGCCAAGTGGCTTGACCTTTATTAGTGAGCCTGGTTACCCCCTCTCGGAACCACAGACTTAGAAATCGCCAGCTCATATACAGTGCATAAAATATATTTATATATATATACCCTTATACACCATTTTAATAAAAAATATCACAAAATTCTTCTAAGTCTCTCGGGAAGAGTGAAAGACGCGCACGTTCATTTTCAGAGCTCCTAGACCTTCTTATAAGAAGTTAGCTAAAAAGTAGCTTCGAAAAACGCTTAGGTTAAGTTTCAGAGTTGCTTCTAATGTACCAAAGCTGGACTTAGACATAATTTCACTCTCACAACATTATGGCTGGTTGGAGAGGGTCCGAACCACAAGTACCGGGTCCATGGCTCTGGCCGTATACTGGGGGGACGGGGACGACTCCAATTAACCCCTGACTATACCGGGGATACGCTTATCACAATGCCTTTCTGGTCTGTGCTGAAGCAGGGCATTCTGGCAGCCAAGTGGCTTGACCTTTATTAGTGAGCCTGGTTACCCCCTCTCGGAACCACAGACTTAGAAATCGCCAGCTCATATACAGTGCATAAAATATATTTATATATATACCCTTATACACCATTTTAATAAAAAATATCACAAAATTCTTCTAAGTCCCTCGGGAAGAGTGAAAGACGCTCACGTTCATTTTTAGAGCTCCTAGACCTTCCTATAAGAAGTTAGCTAAAAAGTAGCTTCGAAAAACGCTTAGGTTAAGTTTCAGAGTTGCTTCTAATGTACCAAAGCTGGACTTAGACATAATTTCACTCTCACAACATTATGGCTGGTTGGAGAGGGTCCGAACCACAAGTACCGGGTCCATGGTTCTGGCCGTATACTGGGGGGACGGGGACGACTCCCATTAACCCCTGAATATACCGGGGATACGCTTATCACAATGCCTTTCTGGTCTGTGCTGAAGCAGGGCATTCTGGCAGCCAAGTGGCTTGACCTTTATTAGTGAGCCTGGTTACCCCCTCTCGGAACCACAGACTTAGAAATCGCCAGCTCATATACAGTGCATAAAATATATTTATATATATATACCCTTATACACCATTTTAATAAAAAATATCACAAAATTCTTCTAAGTCTCTCGGGAAGAGTGAAAGAAGCGCACGTTCATTTTCAGAGCTCCTAGACCTTCCTATAAGAAGTTAGCTAAAAAGTAGCTTCGAAAAACGCTTAGGTTAAGTTTCAGAGTTGCTTCTAATGTACCAAAGCTGGACTTAGACATAATTTCACTCTCACAACATTATGGCTGGTTGGAGAGGGTCCGAACCACAAGTACCGGGTCCATGGTTCTGGCCGTATACTGGGGGGACGGGGACGACTCTCATTAACCCCTGAATATACCGGGGATACGCTTATCACAATGCCTTTCTGGTCTGTGCTGAAGCAGGGCATTCTGGCAGCCAAGTGCTTGACCTTTATTAGTGAGCCTGGTTACCCCCTCTCGGAACCACAGACTTAGAAATCGCCAGCTCATATACAGTGCATAAAATATATTTATATATATACCCTTATACACCATTTTAATAAAAAATATCACAAAATTCTTCTAAGTATCTCGGGAAGAGTGAAAGACGCACACGTTCATTTTCAGAGCTCCTAGACCTTCCTATAAGAAGTTAGCTAAAAAGTAGCTTCGAAAAACGCTTAGGTTAAGTTTCAGAGTTGCTTCTAATGTACCAAAGCTGGACTTAGACATAATTTCACTCTCACAACATTATGGCTGGTTGGAGAGGGTCCGAACCACAAGTACCGGGTCCATGGTTCTGGCCGTATACTGGGGGGACGGGGACGACTCCCATTAACCCCTGAATATACCGGGGATACGCTTATCACAATGCCTTTCTGGTCTGTGCTGAAGCAGGGCATTCTGGCAGCCAAGTGGCTTGACCTTTATTAGTGAGCCTGGTTACCCCCTCTCGGAACCACAGACTTAGAAATCGCCAGCTCATATACAGTGCATAAAATATATTTATATATATATACCCTTATACACCATTTTAATAAAAAATATCACAAAATTCTTCTAAGTCTCTCGGGAAGAGTGAAAGACGCGCACGTTCATTTTCAGAGCTCCTAGACCTTCTTATAAGAAGTTAGCTAAAAAGTAGCTTCGAAAAACGCTTAGGTTAAGTTTCAGAGTTGCTTCTAATGTACCAAAGCTGGACTTAGACATAATTTCACTCTCACAACATTATGGCTGGTTGGAGAGGGTCCGAACCACAAGTACCGGGTCCATGGCTCTGGCCGTATACTGGGGGGACGGGGACGACTCCAATTAACCCCTGACTATACCGGGGATACGCTTATCACAATGCCTTTCTGGTCTGTGCTGAAGCAGGGCATTCTGGCAGCCAAGTGGCTTGACCTTTATTAGTGAGCCTGGTTACCCCCTCTCGGAACCACAGACTTAGAAATCGCCAGCTCATATACAGTGCATAAAATATATTTATATATATATATACCCTTATACACCATTTTAATAAAAAATATCACAAAATTCTTCTAAGTCTCTCTGGAAGAGTGAGAGACACGCACGTTCATTTTTAGAGCTCCTAGACCTTCCTATAAGAAGTTAGCTAAAAAGTAGCTTCGAAAAACGCTTAGGTTAAGTTTCAGAGTTGCTTCTAATGTACCAAAGCTGGACTTAGACATAATTTCACTCTCACAACATTATGGCTGGTTGGAGACAGTCCGAACCACAAGTACCGAGTCCATGGTTCTGGCCGTATACTGGGGGGACGGGGACGACTCCCATTAACCCCTGACTATACCGGGGATACGCTTATCACAATGCCTTTCTGGTCTGTGCTGAAGCAGGGCATTCTGGCAGCCAAGTGGCTTGACCTTTATTAGTGAGCCTGGTTACCCCCTCTCGGAACCACAGACTTAGAAATCGCCAGCTCATATACAGTGCATAAAATATATTTATATATATACCCTTATACACCATTTTAATAAAAAATATCACAAAATTCTTCTAAGTCTCTCGGGAAGAGTGAAAGAAGCGCACGTTCATTTTCAGAGCTCCTAGACCTTCCTATAAGAAGTTAGCTAAAAAGTAGCTTCGAAAAACGCTTAGGTTAAGTTTCAGAGTTGCTTCTAATGTACCAAAGCTGGACTTAGACATAATTTCACTCTCACAACATTATGGCTGGTTGGAGAGGGTCCGAACCACAAGTACCGGGTCCATGGCTCTGGCCGTATACTGGGGGGACGGGGACGACTCCAATTAACCCCTGACTATACCGGGGATACGCTTATCACAATGCCTTTCTGGTCTGTGCTGAAGCAGGGCATTCTGGCAGCCAAGTGGCTTGACCTTTATTAGTGAGCCTGGTTACCCCCTCTCGGAACCACAGACTTAGAAATCGCCAGCTCATATACAGTGCATAAAATATATTTATATATATACCCTTATACACCATTTTAATAAAAAATATCACAAAATTCTTCTAAGTCTCTCTGGAAGAGTGAGAGACACGCACGTTCATTTTTAGAGCTCCTAGACCTTCCTATAAGAAGTTAGCTAAAAAGTAGCTTCGAAAAACGCTTAGGTTAAGTTTCAGAGTTGCTTCTAATGTACCAAAGCTGGACTTAGACATAATTTCACTCTCACAACATTATGGCTGGTTGGAGAGGGTCCGAACCACAAGTACCGGGTCCATGGTTCTGGCCGTATACTGGGGGGACGGGGACGACTCCCATTAACCCCTGACTATACCGGGGATACGCTTATCACAATGTCTTTCTGGTCTGTGCTGAAGCAGGGCATTCTGGCAGCCAAGTGGCTTGACCTTTATTAGTGAGCCTGGTTACCCCCTCTCGGAACCACAGACTTAGAAATCGTCAGCTCATATACAGTGCATAAAATATATTTATATATATATACCCTTATACACCATTTTAATAAAAAATATCACAAAATTTTTCTAAGTCTCTCGGGAAGAGTGAAAGACGCGCACGTTCATTTTCAGAGCTCCTAGACCTTCCTATAAGAAGTTAGCTAAAAAGTAGCTTCGAAAAACGCTTAGGTTAAGTTTCAGAGTTGCTTCTAATGTACCAAAGCTGGACTTAGACATAATTTCACTCTCACAACATTATGGCTGGTTGGAGACAGTCCGAACCACAAGTACCGGGTCCATGGTTCTGGCCGTATACTGGGGGGACGGGGACGACTCCCATTAACCCCTGACTATACCGGGGATACACTTATCACAATGCCTTTCTGGTCTGTGCTGAAGCAGGGCATTCTGGCAGGCAAGTGGCTTGACCTTTATTAGTGAGCCTGGTTACCCCCTCTCGGAACCACAGACTTAGAAATCGCCAGCTCATATACAGTGCATAAAATATATTTATATATATATACCCTTATACACCATTTTAATAAAACATATCACAAAATTCTTCTAAGTCCCTCGGGAAGAGTGAAAGACGCGCACGTTCATTTTCAGAGCTCCTAGACCTTCCTATAAGAAGTTAGCCAAAAAGTAGCTTCGAAAAACGCTTAGGTTAAGTTTCAGAGTTGCTTCTAATGTACCAAAGCTGGACTTAGACATAATTTCACTCTCACAACATTATTGCTGGTTGGAGACAGTCCGAACCACAAGTACCGGGTCCATGGTTCTGGCCGTATACTGGGGGGACGGGGACGACTCCCATTAACCCCTGACTATACCGGGGATACGCTTATCACAATGCCTTTCTGGTCTGTGCTGAAGCAGGGCATTCTGGCAGCCAAGTGCTTGACCTTTATTAGTGAGCCTGGTTACCCCCTCTCGGAACCACAGACTTAGAAATCGCCAGCTCATATACAGTGCATAAAATATATTTATATATATACCCTTATACACCATTTTAATAAAAAATATCACAAAATTCTTCTAAGTCTCTCGGGAAGAGTTAAAGACGCACACGTTCATTTTCAGAGCTCCTAGACCTTCCTATAAGAAGTTAGCTAAAAAGTAGCTTCGAAAAACGCTTAGGTTAAGTTTCAGAGTTGCTTCTAATGTACCAAAGCTGGACTTAGACATAATTTCACTCTCACAACATTATGGCTGGTTGGAGACAGTCCGAACCACAAGTACCGAGTCCATGGTTCTGGCCGTATACTGGGGGGACGGGGACGACTCCCATTAACCCCTGACTATACCGGGGATACGCTTATCACAATGCCTTTCTGTTCTGTGCTGAAGCAGGGCATTCTGGCAGCCAAGTGGCTTGACCTTTATTAGTGAGCCTGGTTACCCCCTCTCGGAACCACAGACTTAGAAATCGCCAGCTCATATACAGTGCATAAAATATATTTATATATATACCCTTATACACCATTTTAATAAAAAATATCACAAAATTCTTCTAAGTCTCTCGGGAAGAGTGAAAGAAGCGCACGTTCATTTTCAGAGCTCCTAGACCTTCCTATAAGAAGTTAGCTAAAAAGTAGCTTCGAAAAACGCTTAGGTTAAGTTTCAGAGTTGCTTCTAATGTACCAAAGCTGGACTTAGACATAATTTCACTCTCACAACATTATGGCTGGTTGGAGAGGGTCCGAACCACAAGTACCGGGTCCATGGTTCTGGCCGTATACTGGGGGGACGGGGACGACTCTCATTAACCCCTGAATATACCGGGGATACGCTTATCACAATGCCTTTCTGGTCTGTGCTGAAGCAGGGCATTCTGGCAGCCAAGTGGCTTGACCTTTATTAGTGAGCCTGGTTACCCCCTCTCGGAACCACAGACTTAGAAATCGCCAGCTCATATACAGTGCATAAAATATATTTATATATATACCCTTATACACCATTTTAATAAAAAATATCACAAAATTCTTCTAAGTCTCTCGGGAAGAGTGAAAGACGCGCACGTTCATTTTCAGAGCTCCTAGACCTTCTTATAAGAAGTTAGCTAAAAAGTAGCTTCGAAAAACGCTTAGGTTAAGTTTCAGAGTTGCTTCTAATGTACCAAAGCTGGACTTAGACATAATTTCACTCTCACAACATTATGGCTGGTTGGAGAGGGTCCGAACCACAAGTACCGGGTCCATGGCTCTGGCCGTATACTGGGGGGACGGGGACGACTCCAATTAACCCCTGACTATACCGGGGATACGCTTATCACAATGCCTTTCTGGTCTGTGCTGAAGCAGGGCATTCTGGCAGCCAAGTGGCTTGACCTTTATTAGTGAGCCTGGTTACCCCCTCTCGGAACCACAGACTTAGAAATCGCCAGCTCATATACAGTGCATAAAATATATTTATATATATACCCTTATACACCATTTTAATAAAAAATATCACAAAATTCTTCTAAGTCTCTCTGGAAGAGTGAGAGACACGCACGTTCATTTTTAGAGCTCCTAGACCTTCCTATAAGAAGTTAGCTAAAAAGTAGCTTCGAAAAACGCTTAGGTTAAGTTTCAGAGTTGCTTCTAATGTACCAAAGCTGGACTTAGACATAATTTCACTCTCACAACATTATGGCTGGTTGGAGAGGGTCCGAACCACAAGTACCGGGTCCATGGTTCTGGCCGTATACTGGGGGGACGGGGACGACTCCCATTAACCCCTGACTATACCGGGGATACGCTTATCACAATGTCTTTCTGGTCTGTGCTGAAGCAGGGCATTCTGGCAGCCAAGTGGCTTGACCTTTATTAGTGAGCCTGGTTACCCCCTCTCGGAACCACAGACTTAGAAATCGTCAGCTCATATACAGTGCATAAAATATATTTATATATATATACCCTTATACACCATTTTAATAAAAAATATCACAAAATTTTTCTAAGTCTCTCGGGAAGAGTGAAAGACGCGCACGTTCATTTTCAGAGCTCCTAGACCTTCCTATAAGAAGTTAGCTAAAAAGTAGCTTCGAAAAACGCTTAGGTTAAGTTTCAGAGTTGCTTCTAATGTACCAAAGCTGGACTTAGACATAATTTCACTCTCACAACATTATGGCTGGTTGGAGACAGTCCGAACCACAAGTACCGGGTCCATGGTTCTGGCCGTATACTGGGGGGACGGGGACGACTCCCATTAACCCCTGACTATACCGGGGATACACTTATCACAATGCCTTTCTGGTCTGTGCTGAAGCAGGGCATTCTGGCAGGCAAGTGGCTTGACCTTTATTAGTGAGCCTGGTTACCCCCTCTCGGAACCACAGACTTAGAAATCGCCAGCTCATATACAGTGCATAAAATATATTTATATATATATACCCTTATACACCATTTTAATAAAACATATCACAAAATTCTTCTAAGTCCCTCGGGAAGAGTGAAAGACGCGCACGTTCATTTTCAGAGCTCCTAGACCTTCCTATAAGAAGTTAGCCAAAAAGTAGCTTCGAAAAACGCTTAGGTTAAGTTTCAGAGTTGCTTCTAATGTACCAAAGCTGGACTTAGACATAATTTCACTCTCACAACATTATTGCTGGTTGGAGACAGTCCGAACCACAAGTACCGGGTCCATGGTTCTGGCCGTATACTGGGGGGACGGGGACGACTCCCATTAACCCCTGACTATACCGGGGATACGCTTATCACAATGCCTTTCTGGTCTGTGCTGAAGCAGGGCATTCTGGCAGGCAAGTGGCTTGACCTTTATTAGTGAGCCTGGTTACCCCCTCTCGGAACCACAGACTTAGAAATCGCCAGCTCATATACAGTGCATAAAATATATTTACCCTTATACACCATTTTAATAAAAAATATCACAAAATTCTTCTAAGTCCCTCGGGAAGAGTGAAAGACGCGCACGTTCATTTTCAGAGCTCCTAGACCTTCCTATAAGAAGTTAGCCAAAAAGTAGCTTCGAAAAACGCTTAGGTTAAGTTTCAGAGTTGCTTCTAATGTACCAAAGCTGGACTTAGACATAATTTCACTCTCACAACATTATGGCTGGTTGGAGACAGTCCGAACCACAAGTACCGGGTCCATGGTTCTGGCCGTATACTGGGGGGACGGGGACGACTCCCATTAACCCCTGACTATACCGGGGATACGCTTATCACAATGTCTTTCTGGTCTGTGCTGAAGCAGGGCATTCTGGCAGCCAAGTGGCTTGACCTTTATTAGTGAGCCTGGTTACCCCCTCTCGGAACCACAGACTTAGAAATCGTCAGCTCATATACAGTGCATAAAATATATTTATATATATATACCCTTATACACCATTTTAATAAAAAATATCACAAAATTTTTCTAAGTCTCTCGGGAAGAGTGAAAGACGCGCACGTTCATTTTCAGAGCTCCTAGACCTTCCTATAAGAAGTTAGCTAAAAAGTAGCTTCGAAAAACGCTTAGGTTAAGTTTCAGAGTTGCTTCTAATGTACCAAAGCTGGACTTAGACATAATTTCACTCTCACAACATTATGGCTGGTTGGAGACAGTCCGAACCACAAGTACCGGGTCCATGGTTCTGGCCGTATACTGGGGGGACGGGGACGACTCCCATTAACCCCTGACTATACCGGGGATACACTTATCACAATGCCTTTCTGGTCTGTGCTGAAGCAGGGCATTCTGGCAGGCAAGTGGCTTGACCTTTATTAGTGAGCCTGGTTACCCCCTCTCGGAACCACAGACTTAGAAATCGCCAGCTCATATACAGTGCATAAAATATATTTATATATATATACCCTTATACACCATTTTAATAAAACATATCACAAAATTCTTCTAAGTCCCTCGGGAAGAGTGAAAGACGCGCACGTTCATTTTCAGAGCTCCTAGACCTTCCTATAAGAAGTTAGCCAAAAAGTAGCTTCGAAAAACGCTTAGGTTAAGTTTCAGAGTTGCTTCTAATGTACCAAAGCTGGACTTAGACATAATTTCACTCTCACAACATTATTGCTGGTTGGAGACAGTCCGAACCACAAGTACCGGGTCCATGGTTCTGGCCGTATACTGGGGGGACGGGGACGACTCCCATTAACCCCTGACTATACCGGGGATACGCTTATCACAATGCCTTTCTGGTCTGTGCTGAAGCAGGGCATTCTGGCAGCCAAGTGCTTGACCTTTATTAGTGAGCCTGGTTACCCCCTCTCGGAACCACAGACTTAGAAATCGCCAGCTCATATACAGTGCATAAAATATATTTATATATATACCCTTATACACCATTTTAATAAAAAATATCACAAAATTCTTCTAAGTCTCTCGGGAAGAGTTAAAGACGCACACGTTCATTTTCAGAGCTCCTAGACCTTCCTATAAGAAGTTAGCTAAAAAGTAGCTTCGAAAAACGCTTAGGTTAAGTTTCAGAGTTGCTTCTAATGTACCAAAGCTGGACTTAGACATAATTTCACTCTCACAACATTATGGCTGGTTGGAGACAGTCCGAACCACAAGTACCGAGTCCATGGTTCTGGCCGTATACTGGGGGGACGGGGACGACTCCCATTAACCCCTGACTATACCGGGGATACGCTTATCACAATGCCTTTCTGTTCTGTGCTGAAGCAGGGCATTCTGGCAGCCAAGTGGCTTGACCTTTATTAGTGAGCCTGGTTACCCCCTCTCGGAACCACAGACTTAGAAATCGCCAGCTCATATACAGTGCATAAAATATATTTATATATATACCCTTATACACCATTTTAATAAAAAATATCACAAAATTCTTCTAAGTCTCTCGGGAAGAGTGAAAGAAGCGCACGTTCATTTTCAGAGCTCCTAGACCTTCCTATAAGAAGTTAGCTAAAAAGTAGCTTCGAAAAACGCTTAGGTTAAGTTTCAGAGTTGCTTCTAATGTACCAAAGCTGGACTTAGACATAATTTCACTCTCACAACATTATGGCTGGTTGGAGAGGGTCCGAACCACAAGTACCGGGTCCATGGTTCTGGCCGTATACTGGGGGGACGGGGACGACTCTCATTAACCCCTGAATATACCGGGGATACGCTTATCACAATGCCTTTCTGGTCTGTGCTGAAGCAGGGCATTCTGGCAGCCAAGTGGCTTGACCTTTATTAGTGAGCCTGGTTACCCCCTCTCGGAACCACAGACTTAGAAATCGCCAGCTCATATACAGTGCATAAAATATATTTATATATATACCCTTATACACCATTTTAATAAAAAATATCACAAAATTCTTCTAAGTCTCTCGGGAAGAGTGAAAGACGCGCACGTTCATTTTCAGAGCTCCTAGACCTTCTTATAAGAAGTTAGCTAAAAAGTAGCTTCGAAAAACGCTTAGGTTAAGTTTCAGAGTTGCTTCTAATGTACCAAAGCTGGACTTAGACATAATTTCACTCTCACAACATTATGGCTGGTTGGAGAGGGTCCGAACCACAAGTACCGGGTCCATGGCTCTGGCCGTATACTGGGGGGACGGGGACGACTCCAATTAACCCCTGACTATACCGGGGATACGCTTATCACAATGCCTTTCTGGTCTGTGCTGAAGCAGGGCATTCTGGCAGCCAAGTGGCTTGACCTTTATTAGTGAGCCTGGTTACCCCCTCTCGGAACCACAGACTTAGAAATCGCCAGCTCATATACAGTGCATAAAATATATTTATATATATACCCTTATACACCATTTTAATAAAAAATATCACAAAATTCTTCTAAGTCTCTCTGGAAGAGTGAGAGACACGCACGTTCATTTTTAGAGCTCCTAGACCTTCCTATAAGAAGTTAGCTAAAAAGTAGCTTCGAAAAACGCTTAGGTTAAGTTTCAGAGTTGCTTCTAATGTACCAAAGCTGGACTTAGACATAATTTCACTCTCACAACATTATGGCTGGTTGGAGAGGGTCCGAACCACAAGTACCGGGTCCATGGTTCTGGCCGTATACTGGGGGGACGGGGACGACTCCCATTAACCCCTGACTATACCGGGGATACGCTTATCACAATGTCTTTCTGGTCTGTGCTGAAGCAGGGCATTCTGGCAGCCAAGTGGCTTGACCTTTATTAGTGAGCCTGGTTACCCCCTCTCGGAACCACAGACTTAGAAATCGTCAGCTCATATACAGTGCATAAAATATATTTATATATATATACCCTTATACACCATTTTAATAAAAAATATCACAAAATTTTTCTAAGTCTCTCGGGAAGAGTGAAAGACGCGCACGTTCATTTTCAGAGCTCCTAGACCTTCCTATAAGAAGTTAGCTAAAAAGTAGCTTCGAAAAACGCTTAGGTTAAGTTTCAGAGTTGCTTCTAATGTACCAAAGCTGGACTTAGACATAATTTCACTCTCACAACATTATGGCTGGTTGGAGACAGTCCGAACCACAAGTACCGGGTCCATGGTTCTGGCCGTATACTGGGGGGACGGGGACGACTCCCATTAACCCCTGACTATACCGGGGATACACTTATCACAATGCCTTTCTGGTCTGTGCTGAAGCAGGGCATTCTGGCAGGCAAGTGGCTTGACCTTTATTAGTGAGCCTGGTTACCCCCTCTCGGAACCACAGACTTAGAAATCGCCAGCTCATATACAGTGCATAAAATATATTTATATATATATACCCTTATACACCATTTTAATAAAACATATCACAAAATTCTTCTAAGTCCCTCGGGAAGAGTGAAAGACGCGCACGTTCATTTTCAGAGCTCCTAGACCTTCCTATAAGAAGTTAGCCAAAAAGTAGCTTCGAAAAACGCTTAGGTTAAGTTTCAGAGTTGCTTCTAATGTACCAAAGCTGGACTTAGACATAATTTCACTCTCACAACATTATTGCTGGTTGGAGACAGTCCGAACCACAAGTACCGGGTCCATGGTTCTGGCCGTATACTGGGGGGACGGGGACGACTCCCATTAACCCCTGACTATACCGGGGATACGCTTATCACAATGCCTTTCTGGTCTGTGCTGAAGCAGGGCATTCTGGCAGGCAAGTGGCTTGACCTTTATTAGTGAGCCTGGTTACCCCCTCTCGGAACCACAGACTTAGAAATCGCCAGCTCATATACAGTGCATAAAATATATTTACCCTTATACACCATTTTAATAAAAAATATCACAAAATTCTTCTAAGTCCCTCGGGAAGAGTGAAAGACGCGCACGTTCATTTTCAGAGCTCCTAGACCTTCCTATAAGAAGTTAGCCAAAAAGTAGCTTCGAAAAACGCTTAGGTTAAGTTTCAGAGTTGCTTCTAATGTACCAAAGCTGGACTTAGACATAATTTCACTCTCACAACATTATGGCTGGTTGGAGACAGTCCGAACCACAAGTACCGGGTCCATGGTTCTGGCCGTATACTGGGGGGACGGGGACGACTCCCATTAACCCCTGACTATACCGGGGATACGCTTATCACAATGCCTTTCTGGTCTGTGCTGAAGCAGGGCATTCTGGCAGCCAAGTGCTTGACCTTTATTAGTGAGCCTGGTTACCCCCTCTCGGAACCACAGACTTAGAAATCGCCAGCTCATATACAGTGCATAAAATATATTTATATATATACCCTTATACACCATTTTAATAAAAAATATCACAAAATTCTTCTAAGTCTCTCGGGAAGAGTTAAAGACGCACACGTTCATTTTCAGAGCTCCTAGACCTTCCTATAAGAAGTTAGCTAAAAAGTAGCTTCGAAAAACGCTTAGGTTAAGTTTCAGAGTTGCTTCTAATGTACCAAAGCTGGACTTAGACATAATTTCACTCTCACAACATTATGGCTGGTTGGAGAGGGTCCGAACCACAAGTACCGGGTCCATGGTTCTGGCCGTATACTGGGGGGACGGGGACGACTCCCATTAACCCCTGAATATACCGGGGATACATTATCACAATGCCTTTCTGGTCTGTGCTGAAGCAGGGCATTCTGGCAGCCAAGTGGCTTGACCTTTATTAGTGAGCCTGGTTACCCCCTCTCGGAACCACAGACTTAGAAATCGCCAGCTCATATACAGTGCATAAAATATATTTATATATATATACCCTTATACACCATTTTAATAAAAAATATCACAAAATTCTTCTAAGTCTCTCGGGAAGAGTGAAAGACGCGCACGTTCATTTTCAGAGCTCCTAGACCTTCTTATAAGAAGTTAGCTAAAAAGTAGCTTCGAAAAACGCTTAGGTTAAGTTTCAGAGTTGCTTCTAATGTACCAAAGCTGGACTTAGACATAATTTCACTCTCACAACATTATGGCTGGTTGGAGAGGGTCCGAACCACAAGTACCGGGTCCATTGCTCTGGCCGTATACTGGGGGGACGGGGACGACTCCAATTAACCCCTGACTATACCGGGGATACGCTTATCACAATGCCTTTCTGGTCTGTGCTGAAGCAGGGCATTCTGGCAGCCAAGTGGCTTGACCTTTATTAGTGAGCCTGGTTACCCCCTCTCGGAACCACAGACTTAGAAATCGCCAGCTCATATACAGTGCATAAAATATATTTATATATATACCCTTATACACCATTTTAATAAAAAATATCACAAAATTCTTCTAAGTCTCTCTGGAAGAGTGAGAGACACGCACGTTCATTTTTAGAGCTCCTAGACCTTCCTATAAGAAGTTAGCTAAAAAGTAGCTTCGAAAAACGCTTAGGTTAAGTTTCAGAGTTGCTTCTAATGTACCAAAGCTGGACTTAGACATAATTTCACTCTCACAACATTTTCTGGTTGGAGACAGTCCGAACCACAAGTACCGGGTCCATGGTTCTGGCCGTATACTGGGGGGACGGGGACGACTCCCATTAACCCCTGACTATACCGGGGATACGCTTATCACAATGCCTTTCTGGTCTGTGCTGAAGCAGGGCATTCTGGCAGCCAAGTGGCTTGACCTTTATTAGTGAGCCTGGTTACCCCCTCTCGGAACCACAGACTTAGAAATCGCCAGGTCATATACAGTGCATAAAATATATTTATATATATACCCTTATACACCATTTTAATAAAAAATATCACAAAATTCTTCTAAGTCTCTCGGGAAGAGTGAAAGAAGCGCACGTTCATTTTCAGAGCTCCTAGACCTTCCTATAAGAAGTTAGCTAAAAAGTAGCTTCGAAAAACGCTTAGGTTAAGTTTCAGAGTTGCTTCTAATGTACCAAAGCTGGACTTAGACATAATTTCACTCTCACAACATTATGGCTGGTTGGAGAGGGTCCGAACCACAAGTACCGGGTCCATGGTTCTGGCCGTATACTGGGGGGACGGGGACGACTCCCATTAACCCCTGACTATACCGGGGATACGCTTATCACAATGTCTTTCTGGTCTGTGCTGAAGCAGGGCATTCTGGCAGCCAAGTGGCTTGACCTTTATTAGTGAGCCTGGTTACCCCCTCTCGGAACCACAGACTTAGAAATCGTCAGCTCATATACAGTGCATAAAATATATTTATATATATATACCCTTATACACCATTTTAATAAAAAATATCACAAAATTTTTCTAAGTCTCTCGGGAAGAGTGAAAGACGCGCACGTTCATTTTCAGAGCTCCTAGACCTTCCTATAAGAAGTTAGCCAAAAAGTAGCTTTGAAAAACGCTTAGGTTAAGTTTCAGAGTTGCTTCTAATGTACCAAAGCTGGACTTAGACATAATTTCACTCTCACAACATTATGGCTGGTTGGAGAGGGTCTGAACCACAAGTACCGGGTCCATGGCTCTGGCCGTATACTGGGGGGACGGGGACGACTCCCATTAACCCCTGACTATACCGGGGATACGCTTATCACAATGTCTTTCTGGTCTGTGCTGAAGCAGGGCATTCTGGCAGCCAAGTGGCTTGACCTTTATTAGTGAGCCTGGTTACCCCCTCTCGGAACCACAGACTTAGAAATCGTCAGCTCATATACAGTGCATAAAATATATTTATATATATATACCCTTATACACCATTTTAATAAAAAATATCACAAAATTTTTCTAAGTCTCTCGGGAAGAGTGAAAGACGCGCACGTTCATTTTCAGAGCTCCTAGACCTTCCTATAAGAAGTTAGCTAAAAAGTAGCTTCGAAAAACGCTTAGGTTACGTTTCAGAGTTGCTTCTAATGTACCAAAGCTGGACTTAGACATAATTTCACTCTCACAACATTATGGCTGGTTGGAGACAGTCCGAACCACAAGTACCGGGTCCATGGTTCTGGCCGTATACTGGGGGGACGGGGACGACTCCCATTAACCCCTGACTATACCGGGGATACGCTTATCACAATGCCTTTCTGGTCTGTGCTGAAGCAGGGCATTCTGGCAGCCAAGTGCTTGACCTTTATTAGTGAGCCTGGTTACCCCCTCTCGGAACCACAGACTTAGAAATCGCCAGCTCATATACAGTGCATAAAATATATTTATATATATACCCTTATACACCATTTTAATAAAAAATATCACAAAATTCTTCTAAGTCTCTCGGGAAGAGTTAAAGACGCACACGTTCATTTTCAGAGCTCCTAGACCTTCCTATAAGAAGTTAGCTAAAAAGTAGCTTCGAAAAACGCTTAGGTTAAGTTTCAGAGTTGCTTCTAATGTACCAAAGCTGGACTTAGACATAATTTCACTCTCACAACATTATGGCTGGTTGGAGAGGGTCCGAACCACAAGTACCGGGTCCATGGTTCTGGCCGTATACTGGGGGGACGGGGACGACTCCCATTAACCCCTGAATATACCGGGGATACATTATCACAATGCCTTTCTGGTCTGTGCTGAAGCAGGGCATTCTGGCAGCCAAGTGGCTTGACCTTTATTAGTGAGCCTGGTTACCCCCTCTCGGAACCACAGACTTAGAAATCGCCAGCTCATATACAGTGCATAAAATATATTTATATATATATACCCTTATACACCATTTTAATAAAAAATATCACAAAATTCTTCTAAGTCTCTCGGGAAGAGTGAAAGACGCGCACGTTCATTTTCAGAGCTCCTAGACCTTCTTATAAGAAGTTAGCTAAAAAGTAGCTTCGAAAAACGCTTAGGTTAAGTTTCAGAGTTGCTTCTAATGTACCAAAGCTGGACTTAGACATAATTTCACTCTCACAACATTATGGCTGGTTGGAGAGGGTCCGAACCACAAGTACCGGGTCCATTGCTCTGGCCGTATACTGGGGGGACGGGGACGACTCCAATTAACCCCTGACTATACCGGGGATACGCTTATCACAATGCCTTTCTGGTCTGTGCTGAAGCAGGGCATTCTGGCAGCCAAGTGGCTTGACCTTTATTAGTGAGCCTGGTTACCCCCTCTCGGAACCACAGACTTAGAAATCGCCAGCTCATATACAGTGCATAAAATATATTTATATATATACCCTTATACACCATTTTAATAAAAAATATCACAAAATTCTTCTAAGTCTCTCTGGAAGAGTGAGAGACACGCACGTTCATTTTTAGAGCTCCTAGACCTTCCTATAAGAAGTTAGCTAAAAAGTAGCTTCGAAAAACGCTTAGGTTAAGTTTCAGAGTTGCTTCTAATGTACCAAAGCTGGACTTAGACATAATTTCACTCTCACAACATTTTCTGGTTGGAGACAGTCCGAACCACAAGTACCGGGTCCATGGTTCTGGCCGTATACTGGGGGGACGGGGACGACTCCCATTAACCCCTGACTATACCGGGGATACGCTTATCACAATGCCTTTCTGGTCTGTGCTGAAGCAGGGCATTCTGGCAGCCAAGTGGCTTGACCTTTATTAGTGAGCCTGGTTACCCCCTCTCGGAACCACAGACTTAGAAATCGCCAGGTCATATACAGTGCATAAAATATATTTATATATATACCCTTATACACCATTTTAATAAAAAATATCACAAAATTCTTCTAAGTCTCTCGGGAAGAGTGAAAGAAGCGCACGTTCATTTTCAGAGCTCCTAGACCTTCCTATAAGAAGTTAGCTAAAAAGTAGCTTCGAAAAACGCTTAGGTTAAGTTTCAGAGTTGCTTCTAATGTACCAAAGCTGGACTTAGACATAATTTCACTCTCACAACATTATGGCTGGTTGGAGAGGGTCCGAACCACAAGTACCGGGTCCATGGTTCTGGCCGTATACTGGGGGGACGGGGACGACTCCCATTAACCCCTGACTATACCGGGGATACGCTTATCACAATGTCTTTCTGGTCTGTGCTGAAGCAGGGCATTCTGGCAGCCAAGTGGCTTGACCTTTATTAGTGAGCCTGGTTACCCCCTCTCGGAACCACAGACTTAGAAATCGTCAGCTCATATACAGTGCATAAAATATATTTATATATATATACCCTTATACACCATTTTAATAAAAAATATCACAAAATTTTTCTAAGTCTCTCGGGAAGAGTGAAAGACGCGCACGTTCATTTTCAGAGCTCCTAGACCTTCCTATAAGAAGTTAGCCAAAAAGTAGCTTTGAAAAACGCTTAGGTTAAGTTTCAGAGTTGCTTCTAATGTACCAAAGCTGGACTTAGACATAATTTCACTCTCACAACATTATGGCTGGTTGGAGAGGGTCTGAACCACAAGTACCGGGTCCATGGCTCTGGCCGTATACTGGGGGGACGGGGACGACTCCCATTAACCCCTGACTATACCGGGGATACGCTTATCACAATGTCTTTCTGGTCTGTGCTGAAGCAGGGCATTCTGGCAGCCAAGTGGCTTGACCTTTATTAGTGAGCCTGGTTACCCCCTCTCGGAACCACAGACTTAGAAATCGTCAGCTCATATACAGTGCATAAAATATATTTATATATATATACCCTTATACACCATTTTAATAAAAAATATCACAAAATTTTTCTAAGTCTCTCGGGAAGAGTGAAAGACGCGCACGTTCATTTTCAGAGCTCCTAGACCTTCCTATAAGAAGTTAGCTAAAAAGTAGCTTCGAAAAACGCTTAGGTTACGTTTCAGAGTTGCTTCTAATGTACCAAAGCTGGACTTAGACATAATTTCACTCTCACAACATTATGGCTGGTTGGAGAGGGTCCGAACCACAAGTACCGGGTCCATGGTTCTGGCCGTATACTGGGGGGACGGGGACGACTCCCATTAACCCCTGACTATACCGGGGATACGCTTATCACAATGTCTTTCTGGTCTGTGCTGAAGCAGGGCATTCTGGCAGCCAAGTGGCTTGACCTTTATTAGTGAGCCTGGTTACCCCCTCTCGGAACCACAGACTTAGAAATCGTCAGCTCATATACAGTGCATAAAATATATTTATATATATACTGTATACCCTTATACACCATTTTAATAAAAAATATCACAAAATTCTTCCAAGTCTCTCGGGAAGAGTGAAAGACGCGCACGTTCATTTTCAGAGCTCCTAGACCTTCCTATAAGAAGTTAGCTAAAAAGTAGCTTCGAAAAACGCTTAGGTTAAGTTTCAGAGTTGCTTCTAATGTACCAAAGCTGGACTTAGACATAATTTCACTCTCACAACATTATGGCTGGTTGGAGAGGGTCCGAACCACAAGTACCGGGTCCATGTTTCTGGCCGTATACTGGGGGGACGTGGACGACTCCCATTAACCCCTGACTATACCGGGGATACGCTTATCACAATGCCTTTCTGGTCTGTGCTGAAGCAGGGCATTCTGGCAGCCAAGTGGCTTGACCTTTATTAGTGAGCCTGGTTACCCCCTCTCGGAACCACAGACTTAGAAATCGTCAGCTCATATACAGTGCATAAAATATATTTATATATATATATACCCTTATACACCATTTTAATAAAAAATATCACAAAATTCTTCTAAGTCTCTCTGGAAGAGTGAGAGACACGCACGTTCATTTTTAGAGCTCCTAGACCTTCCTATAAGAAGTTAGCTAAAAAGTAGCTTCGAAAAACGCTTAGGTTATGTTTCAGAGTTGCTTCTAATGTACCAAAGCTGGACTTAGACATAATTTCACTCTCACAACATTATGGCTGGTTGGAGAGGGTCCGAACCACAAGTACCGGGTCCATGGTTCTGGCCGTATACTGGGGGGACGGGGACGACTCCCATTAACCCCTGACTATACCGGGGAAACGCTTATCACAATGCCTTTCTGGTCTGTGCTGAAGCAGGGCATTCTGGCAGCCAAGTGGCTTGACCTTTATTAGTGAGCCTGGTTACCCCCTCTCGGAACCACAGACTTAGAAATCGTCAGCTCATATACAGTGCATAAAATATATTTATATATATATACCCTTATACACCATTTTAATAAAAAATATCACAAAATTTTTCTAAGTCTCTCGGGAAGAGTGAAAGACGCGCACATTCATTTTCAGAGCTCCTAGACCTTCCTATAAGAAGTTAGCTAAAAAGTAGCTTCGAAAAACGCTTAGGTTAAGTTTCAGAGTTGCTTCTAATGTACCAAAGCTGGACTTAGACATAATTTCACTCTCACAACATTATGGCTGGTTGGAGAGGGTCCGAACCACAAGTACCGGGTCCATGGTTCTGGCCGTATACTGGGGGGACGGGGACGACTCCCATTAACCCCTGACTATACCGGGGATACGCTTATCACAATGCCTTTCTGGTCTGTGCTGAAGCAGGGCATTCTGGCAGCCAAGTGGCTTGACCTTTATTAGTGAGCCTGGTTACCCCCTCTCGGAACCACAGACTTAGAAATCGCCAGCTCATATACAGTGCATAAAATATATTTATATATATACCCTTATACACCATTTTAATAAAAAATATCACAAAATTCTTCTAAGTCCCTCGGGAAGAGTGAAAGACGCTCACGTTCATTTTCAGAGCTCCTAGACCTTCCTATAAGAAGTTAGCCAAAAAGTAGCTTCGAAAAACGCTTAGGTTAAGTTTCAGAGTTGCTTCTAATGTACCAAAGCTGGACTTAGACATAATTTCACTCTCACAACATTATGGCTGGTTGGAGACAGTCCGAACCACAAGTACCGGGTCCATGGTTCTGGCCGTATACTGGGGGGACGTGGACGACTCCCATTAACCCCTGACTATACCGGGGATACGCTTATCACAATGCCTTTCTGGTCTGTGCTGAAGCAGGGCATTCTGGCAGCCAAGTGGCTTGACCTTTATTAGTGAGCCTGGTTACCCCCTCTCGGAACCACAGACTTAGAAATCGTCAGCTCATATACAGTGCATAAAATATATTTATATATATATACCCTTATACACCATTTTAATAAAAAATATCACAAAATTCTTCCAAGTCTCTCGGGAAGAGTGAAAGACGCGCACGTTCATTTTCAGAGCTCCTAGACCTTCCTATAAGAAGTTAGCTAAAAAGTAGCTTCGAAAAACGCTTAGGTTAAGTTTCAGAGTTGCTTCTAATGTACCAAAGCTGGACTTAGACATAATTTCACTCTCACAACATTATGGCTGGTTGGAGAGGGTCCGAACCACAAGTACCGGGTCCATGTTTCTGGCCGTATACTGGGGGGACGTGGACGACTCCCATTAACCCCTGACTATACCGGGGATACGCTTATCACAATGCCTTTCTGGTCTGTGCTGAAGCAGGGCATTCTGGCAGCCAAGTGGCTTGACCTTTATTAGTGAGCCTGGTTACCCCCTCTCGGAACCACAGACTTAGAAATCGTCAGCTCATATACAGTGCATAAAATATATTTATATATATATATACCCTTATACACCATTTTAATAAAAAATATCACAAAATTCTTCTAAGTCTCTCTGGAAGAGTGAGAGACACGCACGTTCATTTTTAGAGCTCCTAGACCTTCCTATAAGAAGTTAGCTAAAAAGTAGCTTCGAAAAACGCTTAGGTTAAGTTTCAGAGTTGCTTCTAATGTACCAAAGCTGGACTTAGACATAATTTCACTCTCACAACATTATGGCTGGTTGGAGACAGTCCGAACCACAAGTACCGGGTCCATGGTTCTGGCCGTATACTGGGGGGACGGGGACGACTCCCATTAACCCCTGACTATACCGGGGAAACGCTTATCACAATGCCTTTCTGGTCTGTGCTGAAGCAGGGCATTCTGGCAGGCAAGTGGCTTGACCTTTATTAGTGAGCCTGGTTACCCCCTCTCGGAACCACAGACTTAGAAATCGCCAGCTCATATACAGTGCATAAAATATATTTATATATATACCCTTATACACCATTTTAATAAAAAATATCACAAAATTCTTCTAAGTTTCTCGGGAAGAGTGAAAGACGCGCACGTTCATTTTCAGAGCTCCTAGACCTTCTTATAAGAAGTTAGCTAAAAAGTAGCTTCGAAAAACGCTTAGGTTAAGTTTCAGAGTTGCTTCTAATGTACCAAAGCTGGACTTAGACATAATTTCACTCTCACAACATTATGGCTGGTTGGAGAGGGTCCGAACCACAAGTACCGGGTCCATGGCTCTGGCCGTATACTGGGGGGACGGGGACGACTCCAATTAACCCCTGACTATACCGGGGATACGCTTATCACAATGCCTTTCTGGTCTGTGCTGAAGCAGGGCATTCTGGCAGCCAAGTGGCTTGACCTTTATTAGTGAGCCTGGTTACCCCCTCTCGGAACCACAGACTTAGAAATCGCCAGCTCATATACAGTGCATAAAATATATTTATATATATACCCTTATACACCATTTTAATAAAAAATATCACAAAATTCTTCTAAGTCCCTCGGGAAGAGTGAAAGACGCTCACGTTCATTTTCAGAGCTCCTAGACCTTCCTATAAGAAGTTAGCCAAAAAGTAGCTTCGAAAAACGCTTAGGTTAAGTTTCAGAGTTGCTTCTAATGTACCAAAGCTGGACTTAGACATAATTTCACTCTCACAACATTATGGCTGGTTGGAGACAGTCCGAACCACAAGTACCGGGTCCATGGTTCTGGCCGTATACTGGGGGGACGTGGACGACTCCCATTAACCCCTGACTATACCGGGGATACGCTTATCACAATGCCTTTCTGGTCTGTGCTGAAGCAGGGCATTCTGGCAGCCAAGTGGCTTGACCTTTATTAGTGAGCCTGGTTACCCCCTCTCGGAACCACAGACTTAGAAATCGTTAGCTCATATACAGTGCATAAAATATATTTATATATATATACCCTTATACACCATTTTAATAAAAAATATCACAAAATTCTTCCAAGTCTCTCGGGAAGAGTGAAAGACGCGCACGTTCATTTTCAGAGCTCCTAGACCTTCCTATAAGAAGTTAGCTAAAAAGTAGCTTCGAAAAACGCTTAGGTTAAGTTTCAGAGTTGCTTCTAATGTACCAAAGCTGGACTTAGACATAATTTCACTCTCACAACATTATGGCTGGTTGGAGAGGGTCCGAACCACAAGTACCGGGTCCATGTTTCTGGCCGTATACTGGGGGGACGTGGACGACTCCCATTAACCCCTGACTATACCGGGGATACGCTTATCACAATGCCTTTCTGGTCTGTGCTGAAGCAGGGCATTCTGGCAGCCAAGTGGCTTGACCTTTATTAGTGAGCCTGGTTACCCCCTCTCGGAACCACAGACTTAGAAATCGTCAGCTCATATACAGTGCATAAAATATATTTATATATATATATACCCTTATACACCATTTTAATAAAAAATATCACAAAATTCTTCTAAGTCTCTCTGGAAGAGTGAGAGACACGCACGTTCATTTTTAGAGCTCCTAGACCTTCCTATAAGAAGTTAGCTAAAAAGTAGCTTCGAAAAACGCTTAGGTTAAGTTTCAGAGTTGCTTCTAATGTACCAAAGCTGGACTTAGACATAATTTCACTCTCACAACATTATGGCTGGTTGGAGACAGTCCGAACCACAAGTACCGGGTCCATGGTTCTGGCCGTATACTGGGGGGACGGGGACGACTCCCATTAACCCCTGACTATACCGGGGAAACGCTTATCACAATGCCTTTCTGGTCTGTGCTGAAGCAGGGCATTCTGGCAGGCAAGTGGCTTGACCTTTATTAGTGAGCCTGGTTACCCCCTCTCGGAACCACAGACTTAGAAATCGCCAGCTCATATACAGTGCATAAAATATATTTATATATATACCCTTATACACCATTTTAATAAAAAATATCACAAAATTCTTCTAAGTTTCTCGGGAAGAGTGAAAGACGCGCACGTTCATTTTCAGAGCTCCTAGACCTTCTTATAAGAAGTTAGCTAAAAAGTAGCTTCGAAAAACGCTTAGGTTAAGTTTCAGAGTTGCTTCTAATGTACCAAAGCTGGACTTAGACATAATTTCACTCTCACAACATTATGGCTGGTTGGAGAGGGTCCGAACCACAAGTACCGGGTCCATGGCTCTGGCCGTATACTGGGGGGACGGGGACGACTCCAATTAACCCCTGACTATACCGGGGATACGCTTATCACAATGCCTTTCTGGTCTGTGCTGAAGCAGGGCATTCTGGCAGCCAAGTGGCTTGACCTTTATTAGTGAGCCTGGTTACCCCCTCTCGGAACCACAGACTTAGAAATCGCCAGCTCATATACAGTGCATAAAATATATTTATATATATACCCTTATACACCATTTTAATAAAAAATATCACAAAATTCTTCTAAGTCCCTCGGGAAGAGTGAAAGACGCTCACGTTCATTTTCAGAGCTCCTAGACCTTCCTATAAGAAGTTAGCCAAAAAGTAGCTTCGAAAAACGCTTAGGTTAAGTTTCAGAGTTGCTTCTAATGTACCAAAGCTGGACTTAGACATAATTTCACTCTCACAACATTATGGCTGGTTGGAGAGGGTCCGAACCACAAGTACCGGGTCCATGGCTCTGGCCGTATACTGGGGGGACGGGGACGACTCCCATTAACCCCTGACTATACCGGGGATACGCTTATCACAATGCCTTTCTGGTCTGTGCTGAAGCAGGGCATTCTGGCAGCCAAGTGGCTTGACCTTTATTAGTGAGCCTGGTTACCCGCTCTCGGAACCACAGACTTAGAAATCGCCAGCTCATATACAGTGCATAAAATATATTTATATATATACCCTTATACACCATTTTAATAAAAAATATCACAAAATTCTTCTAAGTCTCTCTGGAAGAGTGAGAGACACGCACGTTCATTTTTAGAGCTCCTAGACCTTCCTATAAGAAGTTAGCTAAAAAGTAGCTTCGAAAAACGCTTAGGTTAAGTTTCAGAGTTGCTTCTAATGTACCAAAGCTGGACTTAGACATAATTTCACTCTCACAACATTATGGCTGGTTGGAGAGGGTCCGAACCACAAGTACCGGGTCCATGGTTCTGGCCGTATACTGGGGGGACGGGGACGACTCCCATTAACCCCTGACTATACCGGGGATACGCTTATCACAATGCCTTTCTGGTCTGTGCTGAAGCAGGGCATTCTGGCAGCCAAGTGGCTTGACCTTTATTAGTGAGCCTGGTTACCCCCTCTCGGAACCACAGACTTAGAAATCGTCAGCTCATATACAGTGCATAAAATATATTTATATATATTGTGACAGAAACCAGGGGATGGTAATAAATTCCGTATATAGGGCTCCCAGGATACTAGACAGTTTCTATCCTGTTTGGCCTGGGAGTGCAGCCTTATAATACATACACTCCATCCCACAGTTTGGCAAGCGCTGGAACTGAGGGATGAGAGATCCAGACCAGAGTTTGTCTGCTGCCTGATTTCTGTCACCTGTCATGCTAATTAGGAATCAGGTATGAAAGACTGATTTCCTGTTTGCTCTGGTCTCCCCACAAGAGCCAGGAGGCTGGAAGGCTGCTGAACTACAGAGGGGAGAAGCCTCTTCCCCAAACAGGTTCAATCTTTCTGTTCATTTGTGTAAGACTGCAAAAGTACCATGTTTTGATGTTGGAAGTGGAAAAGCCACTTCCAACCCTGAGTCAGGGATATCTAAGTTAAGTTATCGCTCAGGTGAGCAGCTTTTGTTTTGATCTGTTTTCTGTTGTATGCACTGTGGCAGTCTCAGTGCCTGGGACTGAATAAACCAGGCATAGCCTGTTTAAAGGAACAGTACGTGACGCCTCATCATTTAACCTACCCTAAAAGACCGTGTTCTAAACTGTCCCGGACAAACGACGGAGCCCCGGAGTAAGCCGTTTGTCACATATGGTGGAGAATGCGGGCAGAGCACTAGGGGGTCTGCGGGTTGAAGAACTTTGAAAAAAAAAAAAAAAAAAAAGTTTTTTCCATCCTCTGCAAACAAGATGGAAGACGTGGTGGGTGCGCTGGTACGCAATGTCGCTGCCCAGAAAGACGCGAATGAAACCCAGCAACAGCTGTTAATAGCCCAGCAAGAAACTAATGCAAACCAGCAGCAGACGAATGCAGCCCATCAACAGCTGCTAATAGCCCAGCAAGAGATTAATGCCAACCAGCAACAGGCGAATGCCAACCTGCAACAGGCGAATGCAAACCAGCAACAGACGAATGAAGCCCTGCAAAACGCGAATGCAAACCAGCAAGAGACAAACCGCTTGCTGAGAGAGGAGCAACAGCGGTTCGCTCAGGGCTTACAGCAGGAACTTGAGATCCTGAGGGGGACTATCAGTAACCTTCCACTGGCAGCGGCAGCCCCAGTTCCGAAAATGACCAGGGCAAGCCACTACCTTCAGAAGATGGGACCCTCGGATGATGTGGAAGCCTATCTTCTTACGTTTGAACGCACGGCACAGAGAGAGGGATGGCCAGAAGCTGAGTGGGCTGGTCTAATTGCACCCTTCCTAAGCGGCGAACCCCAGAAGGCTTACTTTGATCTAGAGCCAGCCGAAGCTAACGTCTATGCAAAATTGAAGTTCGAGATCCTCGCCCGCCTCGGCGTAACCACGGCTGTTCGCGCCCAAAGGTTTCACGCATGGTCCTTCACGATGGATAAAGCCACCCGAAGCCAGATGTATGACCTCATCCACCTCGCCCGGAAGTGGCTACAACCCGAGATCAACTCAGCCAGCCACATCGTGGAACGGTTGGTCATGGACCAGTTCTTGAGGAAACTTCCCTCTGCCTTACGCCGTTGGGTCAGTCGGAGTGACCCCCACAATGCGGATGAGCTTGTGGCCCTCGTAGAAAGGTACAATGCAGCAGAAGAGCACCCGCAACCCACAGTCGTGGAGCAACCCCACTACCCGAGGTTCCAGGACTCTTCCAGAGACGGTAAAAGGGTACCGGGGTTAAGGGGCGCTGAAGAGCGGCGACCACCTTCACGCAGCACCAGCAACAGTGGTTCGCACACTAAGGGCAATAGCCAACATGGGGAGCCGGGAAAAGGCTCTAAGTGGGACACAGACTATGTACCTAAATGTGTAAATTGTCATGAGAGGGGCCACACAGCAAAAATCTGCCCACTAAATTATGAGCCCATGCAATGCAACAGCGTGGAACCTTATTCGCTGTTGTCCCAATGTATGGGCCCTAGCCCAGAGGACCCCTTGAATAACCATCTGTGGGCATTTGTAAAGGTTAATGGTAAGAGGGTTCGGGCACTTCTTGACTCTGGGAGCATGGTCACACTAGTGTCCGAATACCTCTTGCCCATTAAGAAGAAACAGGGAAACAGTTCACAAAGAGTGGCAATGTGTTGTATACATGGGGATAATCATGAATATTCCACTGTTGATGTTTTTTTTGAAACAGAGTTTGGTTCTTTAGATTTCAAGGTGGGTATTGTACCCAAACTGGCACATGATGTGTTAATAGGGACCGACTTTCCCCATTTTCTAAAAATGTGGTCCCCCACTCAGAATAGCGCCCAGAGTTCAATAGCGGACCATAACGAAGTATTAGAAGAAACAAATCCTTTCCCTTTTTCAGAAATGGAGGTTGACGAGGGCCCAAATAAGAAGGGGGAAAAGGAGGAGTGCTGTAAAATTCCCTTCCCCATCACTACTTTGGTAGGGAATACCCCAAATCAAGATGTTGAGCAGACACTTACCACCCCAGAACCGGATAAGACCCTCGCTGACCTAGAGGTCAGTCCTGGGAGTTTTAAGAAGGCCCAGTGGGAGGACCCCACATTAGCGGTAGCAAGGGGAAATATACGGGACCAGAATAGTACTCCTGGCCAACCAGATAGGTCACTTGCTTACCCCTACTTCGAGGTAGAGAACGACCTAGAATATCGGGTTGATAAAAGGAAATCAGTTACAACTAAACAATTGTTGGTACCACGGACATTCCGTAACGTAGTATTACACCTCGCACATAGTCATCCATTGGGGGGACACCTAGGGGTGGAAAAGACAAAAGAAAAGGTTCTCCGAAGCTTCTATTGGCCTGGGGTTCTGGCAGAAATTACGAATTATTGTTCCTCATGCCCAGAATGTCAGAACACCGCCCCGTTCAAGGCGTACCGCAACCCATTGGTACCCCTTCCCATAATAGAGGTACCATTTGACCGGATTGCTATGGATCTAGTAGGACCCCTAATAAAGTCTGCTAGGGGACATCAGCATATATTGGTAATATTAGATTATGCCACCCAATATCCGGAGGCAGTTCCCCTACGTAGCACCTCAGCTAAAAACATAGCAAAAGAGTTAGTAGTTCTGTTTTCCCGGGTCGGGATTCCTAAAGAGATTCTATCTGACCAGGGAACACCATTTATGTCCCAAGTAACGAAAGAGCTATGTAAACTCCTAAAAATCAAGCATCTCAGAACCTCAGTCTATCATCCACAAACAGATGGTTTAGTGGAAAGGTTCAATAAAACCTTAAAGAGCATGTTACGGCGGGCGGTTGATAAAGATGGGAAAAACTGGGATTGTTTGTTACCGTACCTGTTATTTGCCATTAGGGAAGTTCCCCAATCATCCACAGGCTTCTCCCCGTTTGAACTATTGTATGGCCGACACCCAAGGGGCTTACTGGATATAGCCAAAGAGACTTGGGAACACGAGGTTACCCCTTACAGAAGTGTAATAGAGCATGTTGCCCAGATGCAGGACCGCATTGCTGCAGTCCTACCCATAGTGAGGGAACACATGGAGAAAGCTCAAGAAGCACAGAGGAATACATATAATAAGGGTGCTAGGGTCAGAATTTTTTCTCCAGGTGATAGGGTACTAGTTCTGGTTCCCACCATGGAGAGTAAATTCCTTGCTAAATGGCATGGGCCATATGAGGTCTTGGAAAGAGTGGGAGAAGTAAATTATAAGGTAAGACAGCCAGGTAGGAGGAAACCTGAGCAAATTTACCATATAAACCTACTCAAGCCCTGGAAAGATAGAGAAGTCTTGTTAACCCTAGTACCCCCAGGTCCGTCAGAGAATCAAGAAACTGACCCAGAGGTTAGCATAGCTGAAACACTGTCTGTTCATCAGAAACGAGAGGTTCAGAATTTAGTGAAAAGAAACAAAGAAATCTTCTCTATACGGCCAGGTAGAACTAGCGTAATTGAACATGACTTAGTCTCTGAACCGGGGGTCCGAGTTAACCTTAAACCGTACCGAATCCCAGAGGCCAAAAGAAAGGCTATAAGTTTAGAGGTTAAAAAAATGCTAAAACTAGGTGTAATTGAGGAATCCCAAAGTGGGTGGAACAGCCCTATAGTCTTAGTCCCAAAGCCAGATGGTACAACAAGGTTTTGTAATGACTACCGGAAACTAAACGCGGTGTCAAAATTTGATACTTATCCTATGCCCAGGGTTGATGAACTTGTAGAGAGACTGGGCAAAGCCCGATATCTCACAACCCTAGACCTAACAAAAGGGTACTGGCAGGTTCCCCTCACAGAAAGGGCAAAAGAAAAGACAGCCTTCTCAACCCCAGACGGCCTCTTTCAGTATAAGGTGTTGCCTTTTGGCTTACATGGAGCTCCCGCCACATTCCAAAGAATGATGGATAAAATTTTAAAACCACATGCTCGGTATGCTGCCGCCTACCTGGATGATGTGGTAATCCATAGTGAAGATTGGCAATCCCACCTTCCAAAGGTCCAAGCTGTGCTTGACGCAGTCCGGTCTGCTGGACTAACTGCTAACCCCGCTAAATGCACTATTGGTCTGGAGGAAGCCAAGTATCTGGGATATTCTATTGGCAGAGGTTTACTCAAACCCCAAACACTCAAAGTGGAGGCGATACAAAATTGGCCAAGGCCAGTTACAAAAAAACAAGCAAGGACCTTTTTGGGCTTAATTGGGTACTATAGAAGGTTTATTCCCAATTTTGCAACTAAGGCAACCCCACTAACTGACCTCACAAAAGCAAGAGGACCGCTAATGGTAAAGTGGTCCCCCGAAACCGAACAGGCCTTTAGAAGCCTGAAAGAAGCTCTCTGTGCCCAACCAGTGTTGGTCACCCCTGACTTCTCCAAAGAGTTCGTAGTCCAAACCGACGCATCTGAGGTAGGGCTGGGGGCGGTACTCTCCCAGGAGTCTCAAGGTGAGGAGCACCCCATCCTTAATTTAAGTAGGAAACTAAATCCCCAGGAGAAAAATTACTCCATAGTAGAGAAAGAGTGTCTCGCAATAAAGTGGGCTGTAGAGACGCTCAAATACTACCTGTTGGGGAGAAAATTCCGGTTGGTCACAGATCATGCACCCCTTACCTGGATGTGTCAAAACAGGGAAAAGAATGCTAGAGTGACCAGGTGGTTCCTAAGCCTACAACCCTTTAAATTTTCTGTGGAACACAGGTCAGGGCACAAACATGGCAATGCTGACGGGTTGTCAAGGATGCACTCCCTAATATCCATGGTCGCTCATCCCTCGAGGTCTGAGCTGGGGGGGAGGATATGTGACAGAAACCAGGGGATGGTAATAAATTCCGTATATAGGGCTCCCAGGATACTAGACAGTTTCTATCCTGTTTGGCCTGGGAGTGCAGCCTTATAATACATACACTCCATCCCACAGTTTGGCAAGCGCTGGAACTGAGGGATGAGAGATCCAGACCAGAGTTTGTCTGCTGCCTGATTTCTGTCACCTGTCATGCTAATTAGGAATCAGGTATGAAAGACTGATTTCCTGTTTGCTCTGGTCTCCCCACAAGAGCCAGGAGGCTGGAAGGCTGCTGAACTACAGAGGGGAGAAGCCTCTTCCCCAAACAGGTTCAATCTTTCTGTTCATTTGTGTAAGACTGCAAAAGTACCATGTTTTGATGTTGGAAGTGGAAAAGCCACTTCCAACCCTGAGTCAGGGATATCTAAGTTAAGTTATCGCTCAGGTGAGCAGCTTTTGTTTTGATCTGTTTTCTGTTGTATGCACTGTGGCAGTCTCAGTGCCTGGGACTGAATAAACCAGGCATAGCCTGTTTAAAGGAACAGTACGTGACGCCTCATCATTTAACCTACCCTAAAAGACCGTGTTCTAAACTGTCCCGGACAAACGACGGAGCCCCGGAGTAAGCCGTTTGTCACAATATATACCCTTATACACCATTTTAATAAAAAATATCACAAAATTTTTCTAAGTCTCTCGGGAAGAGTGAAAGACGCGCACGTTCATTTTCAGAGCTCCTAGACCTTCCTATAAGAAGTTAGCTAAAAAGTAGCTTCGAAAAACGCTTAGGTTAAGTTTCAGAGTTGCTTCTAATGTACCAAAGCTGGACTTAGACATAATTTCACTCTCACAACATTATGGCTGGTTGGAGACAGTCCGAACCACAAGTACCGGGTCCATGGTTCTGGCCGTATACTGGGGGGACGTGGATGACTCCCATTAACCCCTGACTATACCGGGGATACGCTTATCACAATGCCTTTCTGGTCTGTGCTGAAGAAGGGCATTCTGGCAGCCAAGTGGCTTGACCTTTATTAGTGAGCCTGGTTACCCCCTCTCGGAACCACAGACTTAGAAATCGCCAGCTCATATACAGTGCATAAAATATATTTATATATATATATACCCTTATACACCATTTTAATAAAAAATATCACAAAATTCTTCTAAGTCTCTCGGGAAGAGTGAAAGACACGCACGTTCATTTTCAGAGCTCCTAGACCTTCCTATAAGAAGTTAGCTAAAAAGTAGCTTCGAAAAACGCTTAGGTTAAGTTTCAGAGTTGCTTCTAATGTACCAAAGCTGGACTTAGACATAATTTCACTCTCACAACATTATGGCTGGTTGGAGAGGGTCCGAACCACAAGTACCGGGTCCATGTTTCTGGCCGTATACTGGGGGGACGTGGACGACTCCCATTAACCCCTGACTATACCGGGGATACGCTTATCACAATGCCTTTCTGGTCTGTGCTGAAGCAGGGCATTCTGGCAGCCAAGTGGCTTGACCTTTATTAGTGAGCCTGGTTACCCCCTCTCGGAACCACAGACTTAGAAATCGTCAGCTCATATACAGTGCATAAAATATATTTATATATATATACCCTTATACACCATTTTAATAAAAAATATCACAAAATTCTTCTAAGTCTCTCTGGAAGAGTGAGAGACACGCACGTTCATTTTTAGAGCTCCTAGACCTTCCTATAAGAAGTTAGCTAAAAAGTAGCTTCGAAAAACGCTTAGGTTAAGTTTCAGAGTTGCTTCTAATGTACCAAAGCTGGACTTAGACATAATTTCACTCTCACAACATTATGGCTGGTTGGAGAGGGTCCGAACCACAAGTACCGGGTCCATGGTTCTGGCCGTATACTGGGGGGACGTGGACGACTCCCATTAACCCCTGACTATACCGGGGATACGCTTATCACAATGCCTTTCTGGTCTGTGCTGAAGCAGGGCATTCTGGCAGCCAAGTGGCTTGACCTTTATTAGTGAGCCTGGTTACCCCCTCTCGGAACCACAGACTTAGAAATCGTCAGCTCATATACAGTGCATAAAATATATTTATATATATATACCCTTATACACCATTTTAATAAAAAATATCACAAAATTCTTCTAAGTCTCTCTGGAAGAGTGAGAGACACGCACGTTCATTTTTAGAGCTCCTAGACCTTCCTATAAGAAGTTAGCTAAAAAGTAGCTTCGAAAAACGCTTAGGTTAAGTTTCAGAGTTGCTTCTAATGTACCAAAGCTGGACTTAGACATAATTTCACTCTCACAACATTATGGCTGGTTGGAGAGGGTCCGAACCACAAGTACCGGGTCCATGGTTCTGGCCGTATACTGGGGGGACGGGGACGACTCCCATTAACCCCTGACTATACCGGGGATACGCTTATCACAATGCCTTTCTGGTCTGTGCTGAAGAAGGGCATTCTGGCAGCCAAGTGGCTTGACCTTTATTAGTGAGCCTGGTTACCCCCTCTCGGAACCACAGACTTAGAAATCGCCAGCTCATATACAGTGCATAAAATATATTTATATATATATACCCTTATACACCATTTTAATAAAAAATATCACAAAATTCTTCTAAGTCTCTCGGGAAGAGTAAAAGACACGCACCTTCATTTTTAGAGCTCCTAGACCTTCCTATAAGAAGTTAGCTAAAAAGTAGCTTCGAAAAACGCTTAGGTTAAGTTTCAGAGTTGCTTCTAATGTACCAAAGCTGGACTTAGACATAATTTCACTCTCACAACATTATGGCTGGTTGGAGAGGGTCCGAACCACAAGTACCGGGTCCATGGTTCTGGCCGTATACTGGGGGGACGGGGACGACTCCCATTAACCCCTGACTATACCGGGGATACGCTTATCACAATGCCTTTCTGGTCTGTGCTGAAGCAGGGCATTCTGGCAGCCAAGTGGCTTGACCTTTATTAGTGAGCCTGGTTACCCCCTCTCGGAACCACAGACTTAGAAATCGTCAGCTCATATACAGTGCATAAAATATATTTATATATATACCCTTATACACCATTTTAATAAAAAATATCACAAAATTCTTCTAAGTCCCTCGGGAAGAGTGAAAGACGCGCACGTTCATTTTCAGAGCTCCTAGACCTTCCTATAAGAAGTTAGCTAAAAAGTAGCTTCGAAAAACGCTTAGGTTAAGTTTCAGAGTTGCTTCTAATGTACCAAAGCTGGACTTAGACATAATTTCACTCTCACAACATTATGGCTGGTTGGAGACAGTCCGAACCACAAGTACCGGGTCCATGGTTCTGGCCGTATACTGGGGGGACGGGGACGACTCCCATTAACCCCTGACTATACCGGGGATACGCTTATCACAATGCCTTTCTGGTCTGTGCTGAAGCAGGGCATTCTGGCAGCCAAGTGGCTTGACCTTTATTAGTGAGCCTGGTTACCCCCTCTCGGAACCACAGACTTAGAAATCGCCAGCTCATATACAGTGCATAAAATATATTTATATATATACCCTTATACACCATTTTAATAAAAAAAATCACAAAATTCTTCTAAGTACCTCGGGAAGAGTGAAAGACGCGCACGTTCATTTTCAGAGCTCCTAGACCTTCCTATAAGAAGTTAGCCAAAAAGTAGCTTCGAAAAACGCTTAGGTTAAGTTTCAGAGTTGCTTCTAATGTACCAAAGCTGGACTTAGACATAATTTCACTCTCACAACATTATGGCTGGTTGGAGACAGTCCGAACCACAAGTACCGGGTCCATGGTTCTGGCCGTATACTGGGGGGACGGGGACGACTCCCATTAACCCCTGACTATACCGGGGATACGCTTATCACAATGCCTTTCTGGTCTGTGCTGAAGCAGGACATTCTGGCAGCCAAGTGGCTTGACCTTTATTAGTGAGCCTGGTTACCCCCTCTCGGAACCACAGACTTAGAAATCGCCAGCTCATATACAGTGCATAAAATATATTTATATATATACCCTTATACACCATTTTAATAAAAAATATCACAAAATTCTTCTAAGTCCCTCGGGAAGAGTGAAAGACGCGCACGTTCATTTTCAGAGCTCCTAGACCTTCCTATAAGAAGTTAGCTAAAAAGTAGCTTCGAAAAACGCTTAGGTTAAGTTTCAGAGTTGCTTCTAATGTACCAAAGCTGGACTTAGACATAATTTCACTCTCACAACATTATGGCTGGTTGGAGACAGTCCGAACCACAAGTACCGGGTCCATGGTTCTGGCCGTATACTGGGGGGACGGGGACGACTCCCATTAACCCCTGACTATACCGGGGATACGCTTATCACAATGCCTTTCTGGTCTGTGCTGAAGCAGGGCATTCTGGCAGCCAAGTGGCTTGACCTTTATTAGTGAGCCTGGTTACCCCCTCTCGGAACCACAGACTTAGAAATCGCCAGCTCATATACAGTGCATAAAATATATTTATATATATACCCTTATACACCATTTTAATAAAAAATATCACAAAATTCTTCTAAGTACCTCGGGAAGAGTGAAAGACGCGCACGTTCATTTTCAGAGCTCCTAGACCTTCCTATAAGAAGTTAGCCAAAAAGTAGCTTCGAAAAACGCTTAGGTTAAGTTTCAGAGTTGCTTCTAATGTACCAAAGCTGGACTTAGACATAATTTCACTCTCACAACATTATGGCTGGTTGGAGACAGTCCGAACCACAAGTACCGGGTCCATGGTTCTGGCCGTATACTGGGGGGACGGGGACGACTCCCATTAACCCCTGACTATACCGGGGATACGCTTATCACAATGACTTTCTGGTCTGTGCTGAAGCAGGGCATTCTGGCAGGCAAGTGGCTTGACCTTTATTAGTGAGCCTGGTTACCCCCTCTCGGAACCACAGACTTAGAAATCGCCAGCTCATATACAGTGCATAAAATATATTTATATATATACCCTTATACACCATTTTAATAAAAAATATCACAAAATTCTTCTAAGTCCCTCGGGAAGAGTGAAAGACGCGCACGTTCATTTTCAGAGCTCCTAGACCTTCCTATAAGAAGTTAGCCAAAAAGTAGCTTCGAAAAACACTTAGGTTAAGTTTCAGAGTTGCTTCTAATGTACCAAAGCTGGACTTAGACATAATTTCACTCTCACAACATTATGGCTGGTTGGAGACAGTCCGAACCACAAGTACCGAGTCCATGGTTCTGGCCGTATACTGGGGGGACGGGGACGACTCCCATTAACCCCTGACTATACCGGGGATACGCTTATCACAATGCCTTTCTGGTCTGTGCTGAAGCAGGGCATTCTGGCAGCCAAGTGGCTTGACCTTTATTAGTGAGCCTGGTTACCCCCTCTCGGAACCACAGACTTAGAAATCGCCAGCTCATATACAGTGCATAAAATATATTTATATATATACCCTTATACACCATTTTAATAAAAAATATCACAAAATTCTTCTAAGTCCCTCGGGAAGAGTGAAAGACGCGCACGTTCATTTTCAGAGCTCCTAGACCTTCCTATAAGAAGTTAGCCAAAAAGTAGCTTCGAAAAACGCTTAGGTTAAGTTTCAGAGTTGCTTCTAATGTACCAAAGCTGGACTTAGACATAATTTCACTCTCACAACATTATGGCTGGTTGGAGACAGTCCGAACCACAAGTACCGGGTCCATGGTTCTGGCCGTATACTGGGGGGACGGGGACGACTCCCATTAACCCCTGACTATACCGGGGATACGCTTATCACAATGCCTTTCTGGTCTGTGCTGAAGCAGGGCATTCTGGCAGCCAAGTGGCTTGACCTTTATTAGTGAGCCTGGTTACCCCCTCTCGGAACCACAGACTTAGAAATCGCCAGCTCATATACAGTGCATAAAATATATTTATATATATACCCTTATACACCATTTTAATAAAAAATATCACAAAATTCTTCTAAGTCCCTCGGGAAGAGTAAAAGACGCGCACGTTCATTTTCAGAGCTCCTAGACCTTCCTATAAGAAGTTAGCGAAAAAGTAGCTTCGAAAAACGCTTAGGTTAAGTTTCAGAGTTGCTTCTAATGTACCAAAGCTGGACTTAGACATAATTTCACTCTCACAACATTATGGCTGGTTGGAGACAGTCCGAACCACAAGTACCGGGTCCATGGTTCTGGCCGTATACTGGGGGGACGGGGACGACTCCCATTAACCCCTGACTATACCGGGGATACGCTTATCACAATGCCTTTCTGGTCTGTGCTGAAGCAGGGCATTCTGGCAGCCAAGTGGCTTGACCTTTATTAGTGAGCCTGGTTACCCCCTCTCGGAACCACAGACTTAGAAATCGCCAGCTCATATACAGTGCATAAAATATATTTATATATATACCCTTATACACCATTTTAATAAAAAATATCACAAAATTCTTCTAAGTCCCTCGGGAAGAGTGAAAGACGCGCACGTTCATTTTCAGAGCTCCTAGACCTTCCTATAAGAAGTTAGCTAAAAAGTAGCTTCGAAAAACGCTTAGGTTAAGTTTCAGAGTTGCTTCTAATGTACCAAAGCTGGACTTAGACATAATTTCACTCTCACAACATTATGGCTGGTTGGAGACAGTCCGAACCACAAGTACCGGGTCCATGGTTCTGGCCGTATACTGGGGGGACGGGGACGACTCCCATTAACCCCTGACTATACCGGGGATACGCTTATCACAATGCCTTTCTGGTCTGTGCTGAAGCAGGGCATTCTGGCAGCCAAGTGGCTTGACCTTTATTAGTGAGCCTGGTTACCCCCTCTCGGAACCACAGACTTAGAAATCGCCAGCTCATATACAGTGCATAAAATATATTTATATATATACCCTTATACACCATTTTAATAAAAAATATCACAAAATTCTTCTAAGTACCTCGGGAAGAGTGAAAGACGCGCACGTTCATTTTCAGAGCTCCTAGACATTCCTATAAGAAGTTAGCCAAAAAGTAGCTTCGAAAAACGCTTAGGTTAAGTTTCAGAGTTGCTTCTAATGTACCAAAGCTGGACTTAGACATAATTTCACTCTCACAACATTATGGCTGGTTGGAGACAGTCCGAACCACAAGTACCGGGTCCATGGTTCTGGCCGTATACTGGGGGGACGGGGACGACTCCCATTAACCCCTGACTATACCGGGGATACGCTTATCACAATGCCTTTCTGGTCTGTGCTGAAGCAGGGCATTCTGGCAGCCAAGTGGCTTGACCTTTATTAGTGAGCCTGGTTACCCCCTCTCGGAACCACAGACTTAGAAATCGCCAGCTCATATACAGTGCATAAAATATATTTATATATATACCCTTATACACCATTTTAATAAAAAATATCACAAAATTCTTCTAAGTCCCTCGGGAAGAGTAAAAGACGCGCACGTTCATTTTCAGAGCTCCTAGACCTTCCTATAAGAAGTTAGCGAAAAAGTAGCTTCGAAAAACGCTTAGGTTAAGTTTCAGAGTTGCTTCTAATGTACCAAAGCTGGACTTAGACATAATTTCACTCTCACAACATTATGGCTGGTTGGAGACAGTCCGAACCACAAGTACCGGGTCCATGGTTCTGGCCGTATACTGGGGGGACGGGGACGACTCCCATTAACCCCTGACTATACCGGGGATACGCTTATCACAATGACTTTCTGGTCTGTGCTGAAGCAGGGCATTCTGGCAGGCAAGTGGCTTGACCTTTATTAGTGAGCCTGGTTACCCCCTCTCGGAACCACAGACTTAGAAATCGCCAGCTCATATACAGTGCATAAAATATATTTATATATATACCCTTATACACCATTTTAATAAAAAATATCACAAAATTCTTCAAAGTCCCTCGGGAAGAGTGAAAGACGCGCACGTTCATTTTCAGAGCTCCTAGACCTTCCTATAAGAAGTTAGCTAAAAAGTAGCTTCGAAAAACGCTTAGGTTAAGTTTCAGAGTTGCTTCTAATGTACCAAAGCTGGACTTAGACATAATTTCACTCTCACAACATTATGGCTGGTTGGAGACAGTCCGAACCACAAGTACCGGGTCCATGGTTCTGGCCGTATACTGGGGGGACGGGGACGACTCCCATTAACCCCTGACTATACCGGGGATACGCTTATCACAATGCCTTTCTGGTCTGTGCTGAAGCAGGGCATTCTGGCAGCCAAGTGGCTTGACCTTTATTAGTGAGCCTGGTTACCCCCTCTCGGAACCACAGACTTAGAAATCGCCAGCTCATATACAGTGCATAAAATATATTTATATATATATACCCTTATACACCATTTTAATAAAAAATATCACAAAATTCTTCTAAGTCCCTCGGGAAGAGTAAAAGACGCGCACGTTCATTTTCAGAGCTCCTAGACCTTCCTATAAGAAGTTAGCCAAAAAGTAGCTTCGAAAAACGCTTAGGTTAAGTTTCAGAGTTGCTTCTAATGTACCAAAGCTGGACTTAGACATAATTTCACTCTCACAACATTATGGCTGGTTGGAGACAGTCCGAACCACAAGTACCGGGTCCATGGTTCTGGCCGTATACTGGGGGGACGGGGATGACCCCCATTAACCCCTGACTATACCGGGGATACGCTTATCACAATGCCTTTCTGGTCTGTGCTGAAGCAGGGCATTCTGGCAGCCAAGTGGCTTGACCTTTATTAGTGAGCCTGGTTACCCCCTCTCGGAACCACAGACTTAGAAATCGCCAGCTCATATACAGTGCATAAAATATATTTATATATATACCCTTATACACCATTTTAATAAAAAATATCACAAAATTCTTCTAAGTACCTCGGGAAGAGTGAAAGACGCGCACGTTCATTTTCAGAGCTCCTAGACCTTCCTATAAGAAGTTAGCCAAAAAGTAGCTTCGAAAAACGCTTAGGTTAAGTTTCAGAGTTGCTTCTAATGTACCAAAGCTGGACTTAGACATAATTTCACTCTCACAACATTATGGCTGGTTGGAGACAGTCCGAACCACAAGTACCGGGTCCATGGTTCTGGCCGTATACTGGGGGGACGGGGATGACTCCCATTAACCCCTGACTATACCGGGGATACGCTTATCACAATGCCTTTCTGGTCTGTGCTGAAGCAGGGCATTCTGGCAGCCAAGTGGCTTGACCTTTATTAGTGAGCCTGGTTACCCCCTCTCGGAACCACAGACTTAGAAATCGCCAGCTCATATACAGTGCATAAAATATATTTATATATATACCCTTATACACCATTTTAATAAAAAATATCACAAAATTCTTCTAAGTCCCTCGGGAAGAGTGAAAGACGCGCACGTTCATTTTCAGAGCTCCTAGACCTTCCTATAAGAAGTTAGCTAAAAAGTAGCTTCGAAAAACGCTTAGGTTAAGTTTCAGAGTTGCTTCTAATGTACCAAAGCTGGACTTAGACATAATTTCACTCTCACAACATTATGGCTGGTTGGAGACAGTCCGAACCACAAGTACCGGGTCCATGGTTCTGGCCGTATACTGGGGGGACGGGGACGACTCCCATTAACCCCTGACTATACCGGGGATACGCTTATCACAATGCCTTTCTGGTCTGTGCTGAAGCAGGGCATTCTGGCAGCCAAGTGGCTTGACCTTTATTAGTGAGCCTGGTTACCCCCTCTCGGAACCACAGACTTAGAAATCGCCAGCTCATATACAGTGCATAAAATATATTTATATATATACCCTTATACACCATTTTAATAAAAAATATCACAAAATTCTTCTAAGTCCCTCGGGAAGAGTAAAAGACGCGCACGTTCATTTTCAGAGCTCCTAGACCTTCCTATAAGAAGTTAGCTAAAAAGTAGCTTCGAAAAACGCTTAGGTTAAGTTTCAGAGTTGCTTCTAATGTACCAAAGCTGGACTTAGACATAATTTCACTCTCACAACATTATGGCTGGTTGGAGACAGTCCGAACCACAAGTACCGGGTCCATGGTTCTGGCCGTATACTGGGGGGACGGGGACGACTCCCATTAACCCCTGACTATACCGGGGATACGCTTATCACAATGACTTTCTGGTCTGTGCTGAAGCAGGGCATTCTGGCAGGCAAGTGGCTTGACCTTTATTAGTGAGCCTGGTTACCCCCTCTCGGAACCACAGACTTAGAAATCGCCAGCTCATATACAGTGCATAAAATATATTTATATATATACCCTTATACACCATTTTAATAAAAAATATCACAAAATTCTTCTAAGTCCCTCGGGAAGAGTGAAAGACGCGCACGTTCATTTTCAGAGCTCCTAGACCTTCCTATAAGAAGTTAGCTAAAAAGTAGCTTCGAAAAACGCTTAGGTTAAGTTTCAGAGTTGCTTCTAATGTACCAAAGCTGGACTTAGACATAATTTCACTCTCACAACATTATGGCTGGTTGGAGACAGTCCGAACCACAAGTACCGGGTCCAAGGTTCTGGCCGTATACTGGGGGGACGGGGATGACTCCCATTAACCCCTGACTATACCGGGGATACGCTTATCACAATGCCTTTCTGGTCTGTGCTGAAGCAGGGCATTCTGGCAGCCAAGTGGCTTGACCTTTATTAGTGAGCCTGGTTACCCCCTCTCGGAACCACAGACTTAGAAATCGCCAGCTCATATACAGTGCATAAAATATATTTATATATATACCCTTATACACCATTTTAATAAAAAATATCACAAAATTCTTCTAAGTACCTCGGGAAGAGTGAAAGACGCGCACGTTCATTTTCAGAGCTCCTAGACCTTCCTATAAGAAGTTAGCCAAAAAGTAGCTTCGAAAAACGCTTAGGTTAAGTTTCAGAGTTGCTTCTAATGTACCAAAGCTGGACTTAGACATAATTTCACTCTCACAACATTATGGCTGGTTGGAGACAGTCCGAACCACAAGTACCGGGTCCATGGTTCTGGCCGTATACTGGGGGGACGGGGATGACTCCCATTAACCCCTGACTATACCGGGGATACGCTTATCACAATGCCTTTCTGGTCTGTGCTGAAGCAGGGCATTCTGGCAGCCAAGTGGCTTGACCTTTATTAGTGAGCCTGGTTACCCCCTCTCGGAACCACAGACTTAGAAATCGCCAGCTCATATACAGTGCATAAAATATATTTATATATATACCCTTATACACCATTTTAATAAAAAATATCACAAAATTCTTCTAAGTCCCTCGGGAAGAGTGAAAGACGCGCACGTTCATTTTCAGAGCTCCTAGACCTTCCTATAAGAAGTTAGCTAAAAAGTAGCTTCGAAAAACGCTTAGGTTAAGTTTCAGAGTTGCTTCTAATGTACCAAAGCTGGACTTAGACATAATTTCACTCTCACAACATTATGGCTGGTTGGAGACAGTCCGAACCACAAGTACCGGGTCCAAGGTTCTGGCCGTATACTGGGGGGACGGGGACGACTCCCATTAACCCCTGACTATACCGGGGATACGCTTATCACAATGCCTTTCTGGTCTGTGCTGAAGCAGGGCATTCTGGCAGCCAAGTGGCTTGACCTTTATTAGTGAGCCTGGTTACCCCCTCTCGGAACCACAGACTTAGAAATCGCCAGCTCATATACAGTGCATAAAATATATTTATATATATACCCTTATACACCATTTTAATAAAAAATATCACAAAATTCTTCTAAGTCCCTCGGGAAGAGTAAAAGACGCGCACGTTCATTTTCAGAGCTCCTAGACCTTCCTATAAGAAGTTAGCTAAAAAGTAGCTTCGAAAAACGCTTAGGTTAAGTTTCAGAGTTGCTTCTAATGTACCAAAGCTGGACTTAGACATAATTTCACTCTCACAACATTATGGCTGGTTGGAGACAGTCCGAACCACAAGTACCGGGTCCATGGTTCTGGCCGTATACTGGGGGGACGGGGACGACTCCCATTAACCCCTGACTATACCGGGGATACGCTTATCACAATGACTTTCTGGTCTGTGCTGAAGCAGGGCATTCTGGCAGGCAAGTGGCTTGACCTTTATTAGTGAGCCTGGTTACCCCCTCTCGGAACCACAGACTTAGAAATCGCCAGCTCATATACAGTGCATAAAATATATTTATATATATACCCTTATACACCATTTTAATAAAAAATATCACAAAATTCTTCTAAGTCCCTCGGGAAGAGTGAAAGACGCGCACGTTCATTTTCAGAGCTCCTAGACCTTCCTATAAGAAGTTAGCTAAAAAGTAGCTTCGAAAAACGCTTAGGTTAAGTTTCAGAGTTGCTTCTAATGTACCAAAGCTGGACTTAGACATAATTTCACTCTCACAACATTATGGCTGGTTGGAGACAGTCCGAACCACAAGTACCGGGTCCAAGGTTCTGGCCGTATACTGGGGGGACGGGGACGACTCCCATTAACCCCTGACTATACCGGGGATACGCTTATCACAATGCCTTTCTGGTCTGTGCTGAAGCAGGGCATTCTGGCAGCCAAGTGGCTTGACCTTTATTAGTGAGCCTGGTTACCCCCTCTCGGAACCACAGACTTAGAAATCGTCAGCTCATATACAGTGCATAAAATATATTTATATATATACCCTTATACACCATTTTAATAAAAAATATCACAAAATTCTTCTAAGTCCCTCGGGAAGAGTGAAAGACGCGCACGTTCATTTTCAGAGCTCCTAGACCTTCCTATAAGAAGTTAGCTAAAAAGTAGCTTCGAAAAACGCTTAGGTTAAGTTTCAGAGTTGCTTCTAATGTACCAAAGCTGGACTTAGACATAATTTCACTCTCACAACATTATGGCTGGTTGGAGACAGTCCGAACCACAAGTACCGGGTCCAAGGTTCTGGCCGTATACTGGGGGGACGGGGATGACTCCCATTAACCCCTGACTATACCGGGGATACGCTTATCACAATGCCTTTCTGGTCTGTGCTGAAGCAGGGCATTCTGGCAGCCAAGTGGCTTGACCTTTATTAGTGAGCCTGGTTACCCCCTCTCGGAACCACAGACTTAGAAATCGCCAGCTCATATACAGTGCATAAAATATATTTATATATATACCCTTATACACCATTTTAATAAAAAATATCACAAAATTCTTCTAAGTACCTCGGGAAGAGTGAAAGACGCGCACGTTCATTTTCAGAGCTCCTAGACCTTCCTATAAGAAGTTAGCCAAAAAGTAGCTTCGAAAAACGCTTAGGTTAAGTTTCAGAGTTGCTTCTAATGTACCAAAGCTGGACTTAGACATAATTTCACTCTCACAACATTATGGCTGGTTGGAGACAGTCCGAACCACAAGTACCGGGTCCATGGTTCTGGCCGTATACTGGGGGGACGGGGACGACTCCCATTAACCCCTGACTATACCGGGGATACGCTTATCACAATGCCTTTCTGGTCTGTGCTGAAGCAGGGCATTCTGGCAGCCAAGTGGCTTGACCTTTATTAGTGAGCCTGGTTACCCCCTCTCGGAACCACAGACTTAGAAATCGCCAGCTCATATACAGTGCATAAAATATATTTATATATATACCCTTATACACCATTTTAATAAAAAATATCACAAAATTCTTCTAAGTCCCTCGGGAAGAGTAAAAGACGCGCACGTTCATTTTCAGAGCTCCTAGACCTTCCTATAAGAAGTTAGCTAAAAAGTAGCTTCGAAAAACGCTTAGGTTAAGTTTCAGAGTTGCTTCTAATGTACCAAAGCTGGACTTAGACATAATTTCACTCTCACAACATTATGGCTGGTTGGAGACAGTCCGAACCACAAGTACCGGGTCCATGGTTCTGGCCGTATACTGGGGGGACGGGGACGACTCCCATTAACCCCTGACTATACCGGGGATACGCTTATCACAATGACTTTCTGGTCTGTGCTGAAGCAGGGCATTCTGGCAGGCAAGTGGCTTGACCTTTATTAGTGAGCCTGGTTACCCCCTCTCGGAACCACAGACTTAGAAATCGCCAGCTCATATACAGTGCATAAAATATATTTATATATATACCCTTATACACCATTTTAATAAAAAATATCACAAAATTCTTCTAAGTCCCTCGGGAAGAGTGAAAGACGCGCACGTTCATTTTCAGAGCTCCTAGACCTTCCTATAAGAAGTTAGCTAAAAAGTAGCTTCGAAAAACGCTTAGGTTAAGTTTCAGAGTTGCTTCTAATGTACCAAAGCTGGACTTAGACATAATTTCACTCTCACAACATTATGGCTGGTTGGAGACAGTCCGAACCACAAGTACCGGGTCCAAGGTTCTGGCCGTATACTGGGGGGACGGGGACGACTCCCATTAACCCCTGACTATACCGGGGATACGCTTATCACAATGCCTTTCTGGTCTGTGCTGAAGCAGGGCATTCTGGCAGCCAAGTGGCTTGACCTTTATTAGTGAGCCTGGTTACCCCCTCTCGGAACCACAGACTTAGAAATCGTCAGCTCATATACAGTGCATAAAATATATTTATATATATACCCTTATACACCATTTTAATAAAAAATATCACAAAATTCTTCTAAGTCCCTCGGGAAGAGTGAAAGACGCGCACGTTCATTTTCAGAGCTCCTAGACCTTCCTATAAGAAGTTAGCTAAAAAGTAGCTTCGAAAAACGCTTAGGTTAAGTTTCAGAGTTGCTTCTAATGTACCAAAGCTGGACTTAGACATAATTTCACTCTCACAACATTATGGCTGGTTGGAGACAGTCCGAACCACAAGTACCGGGTCCATGGTTCTGGCCGTATACTGGGGGGACGGGGACGACTCCCATTAACCCCTGACTATACCGGGGATACGCTTATCACAATGCCTTTCTGGTCTGTGCTGAAGCAGGGCATTCTGGCAGCCAAGTGGCTTGACCTTTATTAGTGAGCCTGGTTACCCCCTCTCGGAACCACAGACTTAGAAATCGCCAGCTCATATACAGTGCATAAAATATATTTATATATATACCCTTATACACCATTTTAATAAAAAAAAATCACAAAATTCTTCTAAGTACCTCGGGAAGAGTGAAAGACGCGCACGTTCATTTTCAGAGCTCCTAGACCTTCCTATAAGAAGTTAGCCAAAAAGTAGCTTCGAAAAACGCTTAGGTTAAGTTTCAGAGTTGCTTCTAATGTACCAAAGCTGGACTTAGACATAATTTCACTCTCACAACATTATGGCTGGTTGGAGACAGTCCGAACCACAAGTACCGGGTCCATGGTTCTGGCCGTATACTGGGGGGACGGGGACGACTCCCATTAACCCCTGACTATACCGGGGATACGCTTATCACAATGCCTTTCTGGTCTGTGCTGAAGCAGGACATTCTGGCAGCCAAGTGGCTTGACCTTTATTAGTGAGCCTGGTTACCCCCTCTCGGAACCACAGACTTAGAAATCGCCAGCTCATATACAGTGCATAAAATATATTTATATATATACCCTTATACACCATTTTAATAAAAAATATCACAAAATTCTTCTAAGTCCCTCGGGAAGAGTGAAAGACGCGCACGTTCATTTTCAGAGCTCCTAGACCTTCCTATAAGAAGTTAGCTAAAAAGTAGCTTCGAAAAACGCTTAGGTTAAGTTTCAGAGTTGCTTCTAATGTACCAAAGCTGGACTTAGACATAATTTCACTCTCACAACATTATGGCTGGTTGGAGACAGTCCGAACCACAAGTACCGGGTCCATGGTTCTGGCCGTATACTGGGGGGACGGGGACGACTCCCATTAACCCCTGACTATACCGGGGATACGCTTATCACAATGCCTTTCTGGTCTGTGCTGAAGCAGGGCATTCTGGCAGCCAAGTGGCTTGACCTTTATTAGTGAGCCTGGTTACCCCCTCTCGGAACCACAGACTTAGAAATCGCCAGCTCATATACAGTGCATAAAATATATTTATATATATACCCTTATACACCATTTTAATAAAAAATATCACAAAATTCTTCTAAGTACCTCGGGAAGAGTGAAAGACGCGCACGTTCATTTTCAGAGCTCCTAGACCTTCCTATAAGAAGTTAGCCAAAAAGTAGCTTCGAAAAACGCTTAGGTTAAGTTTCAGAGTTGCTTCTAATGTACCAAAGCTGGACTTAGACATAATTTCACTCTCACAACATTATGGCTGGTTGGAGACAGTCCGAACCACAAGTACCGGGTCCATGGTTCTGGCCGTATACTGGGGGGACGGGGACGACTCCCATTAACCCCTGACTATACCGGGGATACGCTTATCACAATGACTTTCTGGTCTGTGCTGAAGCAGGGCATTCTGGCAGGCAAGTGGCTTGACCTTTATTAGTGAGCCTGGTTACCCCCTCTCGGAACCACAGACTTAGAAATCGCCAGCTCATATACAGTGCATAAAATATATTTATATATATACCCTTATACACCATTTTAATAAAAAATATCACAAAATTCTTCTAAGTCCCTCGGGAAGAGTGAAAGACGCGCACGTTCATTTTCAGAGCTCCTAGACCTTCCTATAAGAAGTTAGCCAAAAAGTAGCTTCGAAAAACACTTAGGTTAAGTTTCAGAGTTGCTTCTAATGTACCAAAGCTGGACTTAGACATAATTTCACTCTCACAACATTATGGCTGGTTGGAGACAGTCCGAACCACAAGTACCGAGTCCATGGTTCTGGCCGTATACTGGGGGGACGGGGACGACTCCCATTAACCCCTGACTATACCGGGGATACGCTTATCACAATGCCTTTCTGGTCTGTGCTGAAGCAGGGCATTCTGGCAGCCAAGTGGCTTGACCTTTATTAGTGAGCCTGGTTACCCCCTCTCGGAACCACAGACTTAGAAATCGCCAGCTCATATACAGTGCATAAAATATATTTATATATATACCCTTATACACCATTTTAATAAAAAATATCACAAAATTCTTCTAAGTCCCTCGGGAAGAGTGAAAGACGCGCACGTTCATTTTCAGAGCTCCTAGACCTTCCTATAAGAAGTTAGCCAAAAAGTAGCTTCGAAAAACGCTTAGGTTAAGTTTCAGAGTTGCTTCTAATGTACCAAAGCTGGACTTAGACATAATTTCACTCTCACAACATTATGGCTGGTTGGAGACAGTCCGAACCACAAGTACCGGGTCCATGGTTCTGGCCGTATACTGGGGGGACGGGGACGACTCCCATTAACCCCTGACTATACCGGGGATACGCTTATCACAATGCCTTTCTGGTCTGTGCTGAAGCAGGGCATTCTGGCAGCCAAGTGGCTTGACCTTTATTAGTGAGCCTGGTTACCCCCTCTCGGAACCACAGACTTAGAAATCGCCAGCTCATATACAGTGCATAAAATATATTTATATATATACCCTTATACACCATTTTAATAAAAAATATCACAAAATTCTTCTAAGTCCCTCGGGAAGAGTAAAAGACGCGCACGTTCATTTTCAGAGCTCCTAGACCTTCCTATAAGAAGTTAGCGAAAAAGTAGCTTCGAAAAACGCTTAGGTTAAGTTTCAGAGTTGCTTCTAATGTACCAAAGCTGGACTTAGACATAATTTCACTCTCACAACATTATGGCTGGTTGGAGACAGTCCGAACCACAAGTACCGGGTCCATGGTTCTGGCCGTATACTGGGGGGACGGGGACGACTCCCATTAACCCCTGACTATACCGGGGATACGCTTATCACAATGCCTTTCTGGTCTGTGCTGAAGCAGGGCATTCTGGCAGCCAAGTGGCTTGACCTTTATTAGTGAGCCTGGTTACCCCCTCTCGGAACCACAGACTTAGAAATCGCCAGCTCATATACAGTGCATAAAATATATTTATATATATACCCTTATACACCATTTTAATAAAAAATATCACAAAATTCTTCTAAGTCCCTCGGGAAGAGTGAAAGACGCGCACGTTCATTTTCAGAGCTCCTAGACCTTCCTATAAGAAGTTAGCTAAAAAGTAGCTTCGAAAAACGCTTAGGTTAAGTTTCAGAGTTGCTTCTAATGTACCAAAGCTGGACTTAGACATAATTTCACTCTCACAACATTATGGCTGGTTGGAGACAGTCCGAACCACAAGTACCGGGTCCATGGTTCTGGCCGTATACTGGGGGGACGGGGACGACTCCCATTAACCCCTGACTATACCGGGGATACGCTTATCACAATGCCTTTCTGGTCTGTGCTGAAGCAGGGCATTCTGGCAGCCAAGTGGCTTGACCTTTATTAGTGAGCCTGGTTACCCCCTCTCGGAACCACAGACTTAGAAATCGCCAGCTCATATACAGTGCATAAAATATATTTATATATATACCCTTATACACCATTTTAATAAAAAATATCACAAAATTCTTCTAAGTACCTCGGGAAGAGTGAAAGACGCGCACGTTCATTTTCAGAGCTCCTAGACCTTCCTATAAGAAGTTAGCCAAAAAGTAGCTTCGAAAAACGCTTAGGTTAAGTTTCAGAGTTGCTTCTAATGTACCAAAGCTGGACTTAGACATAATTTCACTCTCACAACATTATGGCTGGTTGGAGACAGTCCGAACCACAAGTACCGGGTCCATGGTTCTGGCCGTATACTACGGGGACGGGGACGACTCCCATTAACCCCTGACTATACCGGGGATACGCTTATCACAATGCCTTTCTGGTCTGTGCTGAAGCAGGGCATTCTGGCAGCCAAGTGGCTTGACCTTTATTAGTGAGCCTGGTTACCCCCTCTCGGAACCACAGACTTAGAAATCGCCAGCTCATATACAGTGCATAAAATATATTTATATATATACCCTTATACACCATTTTAATAAAAAATATCACAAAATTCTTCTAAGTCCCTCGGGAAGAGTAAAAGACGCGCACGTTCATTTTCAGAGCTCCTAGACCTTCCTATAAGAAGTTAGCGAAAAAGTAGCTTCGAAAAACGCTTAGGTTAAGTTTCAGAGTTGCTTCTAATGTACCAAAGCTGGACTTAGACATAATTTCACTCTCACAACATTATGGCTGGTTGGAGACAGTCCGAACCACAAGTACCGGGTCCATGGTTCTGGCCGTATACTGGGGGGACGGGGACGACTCCCATTAACCCCTGACTATACCGGGGATACGCTTATCACAATGACTTTCTGGTCTGTGCTGAAGCAGGGCATTCTGGCAGGCAAGTGGCTTGACCTTTATTAGTGAGCCTGGTTACCCCCTCTCGGAACCACAGACTTAGAAATCGCCAGCTCATATACAGTGCATAAAATATATTTATATATATACCCTTATACACCATTTTAATAAAAAATATCACAAAATTCTTCAAAGTCCCTCGGGAAGAGTGAAAGACGCGCACGTTCATTTTCAGAGCTCCTAGACCTTCCTATAAGAAGTTAGCTAAAAAGTAGCTTCGAAAAACGCTTAGGTTAAGTTTCAGAGTTGCTTCTAATGTACCAAAGCTGGACTTAGACATAATTTCACTCTCACAACATTATGGCTGGTTGGAGACAGTCCGAACCACAAGTACCGGGTCCATGGTTCTGGCCGTATACTGGGGGGACGGGGACGACTCCCATTAACCCCTGACTATACCGGGGATACGCTTATCACAATGCCTTTCTGGTCTGTGCTGAAGCAGGGCATTCTGGCAGCCAAGTGGCTTGACCTTTATTAGTGAGCCTGGTTACCCCCTCTCGGAACCACAGACTTAGAAATCGCCAGCTCATATACAGTGCATAAAATATATTTATATATATATACCCTTATACACCATTTTAATAAAAAATATCACAAAATTCTTCTAAGTCCCTCGGGAAGAGTAAAAGACGCGCACGTTCATTTTCAGAGCTCCTAGACCTTCCTATAAGAAGTTAGCCAAAAAGTAGCTTCGAAAAACGCTTAGGTTAAGTTTCAGAGTTGCTTCTAATGTACCAAAGCTGGACTTAGACATAATTTCACTCTCACAACATTATGGCTGGTTGGAGACAGTCCGAACCACAAGTACCGGGTCCATGGTTCTGGCCGTATACTGGGGGGACGGGGATGACCCCCATTAACCCCTGACTATACCGGGGATACGCTTATCACAATGCCTTTCTGGTCTGTGCTGAAGCAGGGCATTCTGGCAGCCAAGTGGCTTGACCTTTATTAGTGAGCCTGGTTACCCCCTCTCGGAACCACAGACTTAGAAATCGCCAGCTCATATACAGTGCATAAAATATATTTATATATATACCCTTATACACCATTTTAATAAAAAATATCACAAAATTCTTCTAAGTACCTCGGGAAGAGTGAAAGACGCGCACGTTCATTTTCAGAGCTCCTAGACCTTCCTATAAGAAGTTAGCCAAAAAGTAGCTTCGAAAAACGCTTAGGTTAAGTTTCAGAGTTGCTTCTAATGTACCAAAGCTGGACTTAGACATAATTTCACTCTCACAACATTATGGCTGGTTGGAGACAGTCCGAACCACAAGTACCGGGTCCATGGTTCTGGCCGTATACTGGGGGGACGGGGATGACTCCCATTAACCCCTGACTATACCGGGGATACGCTTATCACAATGCCTTTCTGGTCTGTGCTGAAGCAGGGCATTCTGGCAGCCAAGTGGCTTGACCTTTATTAGTGAGCCTGGTTACCCCCTCTCGGAACCACAGACTTAGAAATCGCCAGCTCATATACAGTGCATAAAATATATTTATATATATACCCTTATACACCATTTTAATAAAAAATATCACAAAATTCTTCTAAGTCCCTCGGGAAGAGTGAAAGACGCGCACGTTCATTTTCAGAGCTCCTAGACCTTCCTATAAGAAGTTAGCTAAAAAGTAGCTTCGAAAAACGCTTAGGTTAAGTTTCAGAGTTGCTTCTAATGTACCAAAGCTGGACTTAGACATAATTTCACTCTCACAACATTATGGCTGGTTGGAGACAGTCCGAACCACAAGTACCGGGTCCAAGGTTCTGGCCGTATACTGGGGGGACGGGGATGACTCCCATTAACCCCTGACTATACCGGGGATACGCTTATCACAATGCCTTTCTGGTCTGTGCTGAAGCAGGGCATTCTGGCAGCCAAGTGGCTTGACCTTTATTAGTGAGCCTGGTTACCCCCTCTCGGAACCACAGACTTAGAAATCGCCAGCTCATATACAGTGCATAAAATATATTTATATATATACCCTTATACACCATTTTAATAAAAAATATCACAAAATTCTTCTAAGTCCCTCGGGAAGAGTGAAAGACGCGCACGTTCATTTTCAGAGCTCCTAGACCTTCCTATAAGAAGTTAGCCAAAAAGTAGCTTCGAAAAACGCTTAGGTTAAGTTTCAGAGTTGCTTCTAATGTACCAAAGCTGGACTTAGACATAATTTCACTCTCACAACATTATGGCTGGTTGGAGACAGTCCGAACCACAAGTACCGGGTCCATGGTTCTGGCCGTATACTGGGGGGACGGGGACGACTCCCATTAACCCCTGACTATACCGGGGATACGCTTATCACAATGCCTTTCTGGTCTGTGCTGAAGCAGGGCATTCTGGCAGCCAAGTGGCTTGACCTTTATTAGTGAGCCTGGTTACCCCCTCTCGGAACCACAGACTTAGAAATCGCCAGCTCATATACAGTGCATAAAATATATTTATATATATACCCTTATACACCATTTTAATAAAAAATATCACAAAATTCTTCTAAGTCCCTCGGGAAGAGTAAAAGACGCGCACGTTCATTTTCAGAGCTCCTAGACCTTCCTATAAGAAGTTAGCTAAAAAGTAGCTTCGAAAAACGCTTAGGTTAAGTTTCAGAGTTGCTTCTAATGTACCAAAGCTGGACTTAGACATAATTTCACTCTCACAACATTATGGCTGGTTGGAGACAGTCCGAACCACAAGTACCGGGTCCAAGGTTCTGGCCGTATACTGGGGGGACGGGGATGACTCCCATTAACCCCTGACTATACCGGGGATACGCTTATCACAATGCCTTTCTGGTCTGTGCTGAAGCAGGGCATTCTGGCAGCCAAGTGGCTTGACCTTTATTAGTGAGCCTGGTTACCCCCTCTCGGAACCACAGACTTAGAAATCGCCAACTCATATACAGTGCATAAAATATATTTATATATATACCCTTATACACCATTTTAATAAAAAATATCACAAAATTCTTCTAAGTACCTCGGGAAGAGTGAAAGACGCGCACGTTCATTTTCAGAGCTCCTAGACCTTCCTATAAGAAGTTAGCCAAAAAGTAGCTTCGAAAAACGCTTAGGTTAAGTTTCAGAGTTGCTTCTAATGTACCAAAGCTGGACTTAGACATAATTTCACTCTCACAACATTATGGCTGGTTGGAGACAGTCCGAACCACAAGTACCGGGTCCATGGTTCTGGCCGTATACTGGGGGGACGGGGATGACTCCCATTAACCCCTGACTATACCGGGGATACGCTTATCACAATGCCTTTCTGGTCTGTGCTGAAGCAGGGCATTCTGGCAGCCAAGTGGCTTGACCTTTATTAGTGAGCCTGGTTACCCCCTCTCGGAACCACAGACTTAGAAATCGCCAGCTCATATACAGTGCATAAAATATATTTATATATATACCCTTATACACCATTTTAATAAAAAATATCACAAAATTCTTCTAAGTCCCTCGGGAAGAGTGAAAGACGCGCACGTTCATTTTCAGAGCTCCTAGACCTTCCTATAAGAAGTTAGCTAAAAAGTAGCTTCGAAAAACGCTTAGGTTAAGTTTCAGAGTTGCTTCTAATGTACCAAAGCTGGACTTAGACATAATTTCACTCTCACAACATTATGGCTGGTTGGAGACAGTCCGAACCACAAGTACCGGGTCCAAGGTTCTGGCCGTATACTGGGGGGACGGGGATGACTCCCATTAACCCCTGACTATACCGGGGATACGCTTATCACAATGCCTTTCTGGTCTGTGCTGAAGCAGGGCATTCTGGCAGCCAAGTGGCTTGACCTTTATTAGTGAGCCTGGTTACCCCCTCTCGGAACCACAGACTTAGAAATCGCCAGCTCATATACAGTGCATAAAATATATTTATATATATACCCTTATACACCATTTTAATAAAAAATATCACAAAATTCTTCTAAGTACCTCGGGAAGAGTGAAAGACGCGCACGTTCATTTTCAGAGCTCCTAGACCTTCCTATAAGAAGTTAGCCAAAAAGTAGCTTCGAAAAACGCTTAGGTTAAGTTTCAGAGTTGCTTCTAATGTACCAAAGCTGGACTTAGACATAATTTCACTCTCACAACATTATGGCTGGTTGGAGACAGTCCGAACCACAAGTACCGGGTCCATGGTTCTGGCCGTATACTGGGGGGACGGGGACGACTCCCATTAACCCCTGACTATACCGGGGATACGCTTATCACAATGCCTTTCTGGTCTGTGCTGAAGCAGGGCATTCTGGCAGCCAAGTGGCTTGACCTTTATTAGTGAGCCTGGTTACCCCCTCTCGGAACCACAGACTTAGAAATCGCCAGCTCATATACAGTGCATAAAATATATTTATATATATACCCTTATACACCATTTTAATAAAAAATATCACAAAATTCTTCTAAGTCCCTCGGGAAGAGTAAAAGACGCGCACGTTCATTTTCAGAGCTCCTAGACCTTCCTATAAGAAGTTAGCTAAAAAGTAGCTTCGAAAAACGCTTAGGTTAAGTTTCAGAGTTGCTTCTAATGTACCAAAGCTGGACTTAGACATAATTTCACTCTCACAACATTATGGCTGGTTGGAGACAGTCCGAACCACAAGTACCGGGTCCATGGTTCTGGCCGTATACTGGGGGGACGGGGACGACTCCCATTAACCCCTGACTATACCGGGGATACGCTTATCACAATGACTTTCTGGTCTGTGCTGAAGCAGGGCATTCTGGCAGGCAAGTGGCTTGACCTTTATTAGTGAGCCTGGTTACCCCCTCTCGGAACCACAGACTTAGAAATCGCCAGCTCATATACAGTGCATAAAATATATTTATATATATACCCTTATACACCATTTTAATAAAAAATATCACAAAATTCTTCTAAGTCCCTCGGGAAGAGTGAAAGACGCGCACGTTCATTTTCAGAGCTCCTAGACCTTCCTATAAGAAGTTAGCCAAAAAGTAGCTTCGAAAAACACTTAGGTTAAGTTTCAGAGTTGCTTCTAATGTACCAAAGCTGGACTTAGACATAATTTCACTCTCACAACATTATGGCTGGTTGGAGAGAGTCCGAACCACAAGTACCGGGTCCATGGTTCTGGCCGTATACTGGGGGGACGGGGACGACTCCCATTAACCCCTGACTATACCGGGGATACGCTTATCACAATGCCTTTCTGGTCTGTGCTGAAGCAGGGCATTCTGGCAGCCAAGTGGCTTGACCTTTATTAGTGAGCCTGGTTACCCCCTCTCGGAACCACAGACTTAGAAATCGCCAGCTCATATACAGTGCATAAAATATATTTATATATATACCCTTATACACCATTTTAATAAAAAATATCACAAAATTCTTCTAAGTCCCTCGGGAAGAGTGAAAGACGCGCACGTTCATTTTCAGAGCTCCTAGACCTTCCTATAAGAAGTTAGCCAAAAAGTAGCTTCGAAAAACGCTTAGGTTAAGTTTCAGAGTTGCTTCTAATGTACCAAAGCTGGACTTAGACATAATTTCACTCTCACAACATTATGGCTGGTTGGAGACAGTCCGAACCACAAGTACCGGGTCCATGGTTCTGGCCGTATACTGGGGGGACGGGGACGACTCCCATTAACCCCTGACTATACCGGGGATACGCTTATCACAATGCCTTTCTGGTCTGTGCTGAAGCAGGGCATTCTGGCAGCCAAGTGGCTTGACCTTTATTAGTGAGCCTGGTTATCCCCTCTCGGAACCACAGACTTAGAAATCGCCAGCTCATATACAGTGCATAAAATATATTTATATATATACCCTTATACACCATTTTAATAAAAAATATCACAAAATTCTTCTAAGTCCCTCGGGAAGAGTAGAAGACGCGCACGTTCATTTTCAGAGCTCCTAGACCTTCCTATAAGAAGTTAGCTAAAAAGTAGCTTCGAAAAACGCTTAGGTTAAGTTTCAGAGTTGCTTCTAATGTACCAAAGCTGGACTTAGACATAATTTCACTCTCACAACATTATGGCTGGTTGGAGACAGTCCGAACCACAAGTACCGGGTCCATGGTTCTGGCCGTATACTGGGGGGACGGGGACGACTCCCATTAACCCCTGACTATACCGGGGATACGCTTATCACAATGACTTTCTGGTCTGTGCTGAAGCAGGGCATTCTGGCAGCCAAGTGGCTTGACCTTTATTAGTGAGCCTGGTTACCCCCTCTCGGAACCACAGACTTAGAAATCGCCAGCTCATATACAGTGCATAAAATATATTTATATATATACCCTTATACACCATTTTAATAAAAAATATCACAAAATTCTTCTAAGTCCCTCGGGAAGAGTAAAAGACGCGCACGTTCATTTTCAGAGCTCCTAGACCTTCCTATAAGAAGTTAGCTAAAAAGTAGCTTCGAAAAACGCTTAGGTTAAGTTTCAGAGTTGCTTCTAATGTACCAAAGCTGGACTTAGACATAATTTCACTCTCACAACATTATGGCTGGTTGGAGACAGTCCGAACCACAAGTACCGGGTCCATGGTTCTGGCCGTATACTGGGGGGACGGGGACGACTCCCATTAACCCCTGACTATACCGGGGATACGCTTATCACAATGACTTTCTGGTCTGTGCTGAAGCAGGGCATTCTGGCAGGCAAGTGGCTTGACCTTTATTAGTGAGCCTGGTTACCCCCTCTCGGAACCACAGACTTAGAAATCGCCAGCTCATATACAGTGCATAAAATATATTTATATATATACCCTTATACACCATTTTAATAAAAAATATCACAAAATTCTTCTAAGTCCCTCGGGAAGAGTGAAAGACGCGCACGTTCATTTTCAGAGCTCCTAGACCTTCCTATAAGAAGTTAGCCAAAAAGTAGCTTCGAAAAACACTTAGGTTAAGTTTCAGAGTTGCTTCTAATGTACCAAAGCTGGACTTAGACATAATTTCACTCTCACAACATTATGGCTGGTTGGAGAGAGTCCGAACCACAAGTACCGGGTCCATGGTTCTGGCCGTATACTGGGGGGACGGGGACGACTCCCATTAACCCCTGACTATACCGGGGATACGCTTATCACAATGCCTTTCTGGTCTGTGCTGAAGCAGGGCATTCTGGCAGCCAAGTGGCTTGACCTTTATTAGTGAGCCTGGTTACCCCCTCTCGGAACCACAGACTTAGAAATCGCCAGCTCATATACAGTGCATAAAATATATTTATATATATACCCTTATACACCATTTTAATAAAAAATATCACAAAATTCTTCTAAGTCCCTCGGGAAGAGTGAAAGACGCGCACGTTCATTTTCAGAGCTCCTAGACCTTCCTATAAGAAGTTAGCCAAAAAGTAGCTTCGAAAAACGCTTAGGTTAAGTTTCAGAGTTGCTTCTAATGTACCAAAGCTGGACTTAGACATAATTTCACTCTCACAACATTATGGCTGGTTGGAGACAGTCCGAACCACAAGTACCGGGTCCATGGTTCTGGCCGTATACTGGGGGGACGGGGACGACACCCATTAACCCCTGACTATACCGGGGATACGCTTATCACAATGCCTTTCTGGTCTGTGCTGAAGCAGGGCATTCTGGCAGCCAAGTGGCTTGACCTTTATTAGTGAGCCTGGTTATCCCCTCTCGGAACCACAGACTTAGAAATCGCCAGCTCATATACAGTGCATAAAATATATTTATATATATACCCTTATACACCATTTTAATAAAAAATATCACAAAATTCTTCTAAGTCCCTCGGGAAGAGTAAAAGACGCGCACGTTCATTTTCAGAGCTCCTAGACCTTCCTATAAGAAGTTAGCGAAAAAGTAGCTTCGAAAAACGCTTAGGTTAAGTTTCAGAGTTGCTTCTAATGTACCAAAGCTGGACTTAGACATAATTTCACTCTCACAACATTATGGCTGGTTGGAGACAGTCCGAACCACAAGTACCGGGTCCATGGTTCTGGCCGTATACTGGGGGGACGGGGACGACTCCCATTAACCCCTGACTATACCGGGGATACGCTTATCACAATGACTTTCTGGTCTGTGCTGAAGCAGGGCATTCTGGCAGCCAAGTGGCTTGACCTTTATTAGTGAGCCTGGTTACCCCCTCTCGGAAACACAGACTTAGAAATCGCCAGCTCATATACAGTGCATAAAATATATTTATATATATACCCTTATACACCATTTTAATAAAAAATATCACAAAATTCTTCTAAGTCTCTCGGGAAGAGTGAAAGACGCGCACGTTCATTTTCAGAGCTCCTAGACCTTCCTATAAGAAGTTAGCTAAAAAGTAGCTTCGAAAAACGCTTAGGTTAAGTTTCAGAGTTGCTTCTAATGTACCAAAGCTGGACTTAGACATAATTTCACTCTCACAACATTATGGCTGGTTGGAGACAGTCCGAACCACAAGTACCGGGTCCATGGTTCTGGCCGTATACTGGGGGGACGGGGACGACTCCCATTAACCCCTGACTATACCGGGGATACGCTTATCACAATGCCTTTCTGGTCTGTGCTGAAGCAGGGCATTCTGGCAGCCAAGTGGCTTGACCTTTATTAGTGAGCCTGGTTACCCCCTCTCGGAACCACAGACTTAGAAATCGCCAGCTCATATACAGTGCATAAAATATATTTATATATATACCCTTATACACCATTTTAATAAAAAATATCACAAAATTCTTCTAAGTCCCTCGGGAAGAGTGAAAGACGCGCAGGTTCATTTTCAGAGCTCCTAGACCTTCCTATAAGAAGTTAGCTAAAAAGTAGCTTCGAAAAACGCTTAGGTTAAGTTTCAGAGTTGCTTCTAATGTACCAAAGCTGGACTTAGACATAATTTCACTCTCACAACATTATGGCTGGTTGGAGACAGTCCGAACCACAAGTACCGGGTCCATGGTTCTGGCCGTATACTGGGGGGACGGGGATGACTCCCATTAACCCCTGACTATACCGGGGATACGCTTATCACAATGCCTTTCTGGTCTGTGCTGAAGCAGGGCATTCTGGCAGCCAAGTGGCTTGACCTTTATTAGTGAGCCTGGTTACCCCCTCTCGGAACCACAGACTTAGAAATCGCCAGCTCATATACAGTGCATAAAATATATTTATATATATACCCTTATACACCATTTTAATAAAAAATATCACAAAATTCTTCTAAGTCCCTCGGGAAGAGTGAAAGACGCGCACGTTCATTTTCAGAGCTCCTAGACCTTCCTATAAGAAGTTAGCTAAAAAGTAGCTTCGAAAAACGCTTAGGTTAAGTTTCAGAGTTGCTTCTAATGTACCAAAGCTGGACTTAGACATAATTTCACTCTCACAACATTATGGCTGGTTGGAGACAGTCCGAACCACAAGTACCGGGTCCATGGTTCTGGCCGTATACTGGGGGGACGGGGACGACTCCCATTAACCCCTGACTATACCGGGGATACGCTTATCACAATGCCTTTCTGGTCTGTGCTGAAGCAGGGCATTCTGGCAGCCAAGTGGCTTGACCTTTATTAGTGAGCCTGGTTACCCCCTCTCGGAACCACAGACTTAGAAATCGCCAGCTCATATACAGTGCATAAAATATATTTATATATATACCCTTATACACCATTTTAATAAAAAATATCACAAAATTCTTCTAAGTCCCTCGGGAAGAGTGAAAGACGCGCAGGTTCATTTTCAGAGCTCCTAGACCTTCCTATAAGAAGTTAGCTAAAAAGTAGCTTCGAAAAACGCTTAGGTTAAGTTTCAGAGTTGCTTCTAATGTACCAAAGCTGGACTTAGACATAATTTCACTCTCACAACATTATGGCTGGTTGGAGACAGTCCGAACCACAAGTACCGGGTCCATGGTTCTTGCCGTATACTGGGGGGACGGGGATGACTCCCATTAACCCCTGACTATACCGGGGATACGCTTATCACAATGCCTTTCTGGTCTGTGCTGAAGCAGGGCATTCTGGCAGCCAAGTGGCTTGACCTTTATTAGTGAGCCTGGTTACCCCCTCTCGGAACCACAGACTTAGAAATCGCCAGCTCATATACAGTGCATAAAATATATTTATATATATACCCTTATACACCATTTTAATAAAAAATATCACAAAATTCTTCTAAGTCTCTCGGGAAGAGTGAAAGACGCGCACGTTCATTTTCAGAGCTCCTAGACCTTCCTATAAGAAGTTAGCTAAAAAGTAGCTTCGAAAAACGCTTAGGTTAAGTTTCAGAGTTGCTTCTAATGTACCAAAGCTGGACTTAGACATAATTTCACTCTCACAACATTATGGCTGGTTGGAGACAGTCCGAACCACAAGTACCGGGTCCATGGTTCTGGCCGTATACTGGGGGGACGGGGACGACTCCCATTAACCCCTGACTATACCGGGGATACGCTTATCACAATGCCTTTCTGGTCTGTGCTGAAGCAGGGCATTCTGGCAGCCAAGTGGCTTGACCTTTATTAGTGAGCCTGGTTACCCCCTCTCGGAACCACAGACTTAGAAATCGCCAGCTCATATACAGTGCATAAAATATATTTATATATATACCCTTATACACCATTTTAATAAAAAATATCACAAAATTCTTCTAAGTCCCTCGGGAAGAGTGAAAGACGCGCACGTTCATTTTCAGAGCTCCTAGACCTTCCTATAAGAAGTTAGCCAAAAAGTAGCTTCGAAAAACGCTTAGGTTAAGTTTCAGAGTTGCTTCTAATGTACCAAAGCTGGACTTACTGTAGACATAATTTCACTCTCACAACATTATGGCTGGTTGGAGACAGTCCGAACCACAAGTACCGGGTCCATGTTTCTGGCCGTATACTGGGGGGACGGGGATGACTCCCATTAACCCCTGACTATACCGGGGATACGCTTATCACAATGCCTTTCTGGTCTGTGCTGAAGCAGGGCATTCTGGCAGCCAAGTGGCTTGACCTTTATTAGTGAGCCTGGTTACCCCCTCTCGGAACCACAGACTTAGAAATCGCCAGCTCATATACAGTGCATAAAATATATTTATATATATACCCTTATACACCATTTTAATAAAAAATATCACAAAATTCTTCTAAGTCCCTCGGGAAGAGTAAAAGACGCGCACGTTCATTTTCAGAGCTCCTAGACCTTCCTATAAGAAGTTAGCGAAAAAGTAGCTTCGAAAAACGCTTAGGTTAAGTTTCAGAGTTGCTTCTAATGTACCAAAGCTGGACTTAGACATAATTTCACTCTCACAACATTATGGCTGGTTGGAGACAGTCCGAACCACAAGTACCGGGTCCATGGTTCTGGCCGTATACTGGGGGGACGGGGACGACTCCCATTAACCCCTGACTATACCGGGGATACGCTTATCACAATGACTTTCTGGTCTGTGCTGAAGCAGGGCATTCTGGCAGCCAAGTGGCTTGACCTTTATTAGTGAGCCTGGTTACCCCCTCTCGGAACCACAGACTTAGAAATCGCCAGCTCATATACAGTGCATAAAATATATTTATATATATACCCTTATACACCATTTTAATAAAAAATATCACAAAATTCTTCTAAGTCTCTCGGGAAGAGTGAAAGACGCGCACGTTCATTTTCAGAGCTCCTAGACCTTCCTATAAGAAGTTAGCTAAAAAGTAGCTTCGAAAAACGCTTAGGTTAAGTTTCAGAGTTGCTTCTAATGTACCAAAGCTGGACTTAGACATAATTTCACTCTCACAACATTATGGCTGGTTGGAGACAGTCCGAACCACAAGTACCGGGTCCATGGTTCTGGCCGTATACTGGGGGGACGGGGACGACTCCCATTAACCCCTGACTATACCGGGGATACGCTTATCACAATGCCTTTCTGGTCTGTGCTGAAGCAGGGCATTCTGGCAGCCAAGTGGCTTGACCTTTATTAGTGAGCCTGGTTACCCCCTCTCGGAACCACAGACTTAGAAATCGCCAGCTCATATACAGTGCATAAAATATATTTATATATATACCCTTATACACCATTTTAATAAAAAATATCACAAAATTCTTCTAAGTCCCTCGGGAAGAGTGAAAGACGCGCAGGTTCATTTTCAGAGCTCCTAGACCTTCCTATAAGAAGTTAGCTAAAAAGTAGCTTCGAAAAACGCTTAGGTTAAGTTTCAGAGTTGCTTCTAATGTACCAAAGATGGACTTAGACATAATTTCACTCTCACAACATTATGGCTGGTTGGAGACAGTCCGAACCACAAGTACCGGGTCCATGGTTCTTGCCGTATACTGGGGGGACGGGGATGACTCCCATTAACCCCTGACTATACCGGGGATACGCTTATCACAATGCCTTTCTGGTCTGTGCTGAAGCAGGGCATTCTGGCAGCCAAGTGGCTTGACCTTTATTAGTGAGCCTGGTTACCCCCTCTCGGAACCACAGACTTAGAAATCGCCAGCTCATATACAGTGCATAAAATATATTTATATATATACCCTTATACACCATTTTAATAAAAAATATCACAAAATTCTTCTAAGTCCCTCGGGAAGAGTGAAAGACGCGCACGTTCATTTTCAGAGCTCCTAGACCTTCCTATAAGAAGTTAGCTAAAAAGTAGCTTCGAAAAACGCTTAGGTTAAGTTTCAGAGTTGCTTCTAATGTACCAAAGCTGGACTTAGACATAATTTCACTCTCACAACATTATGGCTGGTTGGAGACAGTCCGAACCACAAGTACCGGGTCCATGGTTCTGGCCGTATACTGGGGGGACGGGGACGACTCCCATTAACCCCTGACTATACCGGGGATACGCTTATCACAATGCCTTTCTGGTCTGTGCTGAAGCAGGGCATTCTGGCAGCCAAGTGGCTTGACCTTTATTAGTGAGCCTGGTTACCCCCTCTCGGAACCACAGACTTAGAAATCGCCAGCTCATATACAGTGCATAAAATATATTTATATATATACCCTTATACACCATTTTAATAAAAAATATCACAAAATTCTTCTAAGTCCCTCGGGAAGAGTGAAAGACGCGCACGTTCATTTTCAGAGCTCCTAGACCTTCCTATAAGAAGTTAGCTAAAAAGTAGCTTCGAAAAACGCTTAGGTTAAGTTTCAGAGTTGCTTCTAATGTACCAAAGCTGGACTTAGACATAATTTCACTCTCACAACATTATGGCTGGTTGGATAGGGTCCGAACCACAAGTACCGGGTCCATGGTTCTGGCCGTATACTGGGGGGACGGGGACGACTCCCATTAACCCCTGACTATACCGGGGATACGCTTATCACAATGCCTTTCTGGTCTGTGCTGAAGCAGGGCATTCTGGCAGCCAAGTGGCTTGACCTTTATTAGTGAGCCTGGTTACCCCCTCTCGGAACCACAGACTTAGAAATCGCCAGCTCATATACAGTGCATAAAATATATTTATATATATACCCTTATACACCATTTTAATAAAAAATATCACAAAATTCTTCTAAGTCCCTCGGGAAGAGTGAAAGACGCGCACGTTCATTTTCAGAGCTCCTAGACCTTCCTATAAGAAGTTAGCTAAAAAGTAGCTTCGAAAAACGCTTAGGTTAAGTTTCAGAGTTGCTTCTAATGTACCAAAGCTGGACTTAGACATAATTTCACTCTCACAACATTATGGCTGGTTGGAGACAGTCCGAACCACAAGTACCGGGTCCATGGTTCTGGCCGTATACTGGGGGGACGGGGACGACTCCCATTAACCCCTGACTATACCGGGGATACGCTTATCACAATGCCTTTCTGGTCTGTGCTGAAGCAGGGCATTCTGGCAGCCAAGTGGCTTGACCTTTATTAGTGAGCCTGGTTACCCCCTCTCGGAACCACAGACTTAGAAATCGCCAGCTCATATACAGTGCATAAAATATATTTATATATATACCCTTATACACCATTTTAATAAAAAATATCACAAAATTCTTCTAAGTCCCTCGGGAAGAGTGAAAGACGCGCACGTTCATTTTCAGAGCTCCTAGACCTTCCTATAAGAAGTTAGCTAAAAAGTAGCTTCGAAAAACGCTTAGGTTAAGTTTCAGAGTTGCTTCTAATGTACCAAAGCTGGACTTAGACATAATTTCACTCTCACAACATTATGGCTGGTTGGAGACAGTCCGAACCACAAGTACCGGGTCCATGGTTCTGGCCGTATACTGGGGGGACGGGGACGACTCCCATTAACCCCTGACTATACCGGGGATACGCTTATCACAATGCCTTTCTGGTCTGTGCTGAAGCAGGGCATTCTGGCAGCCAAGTGGCTTGACCTTTATTAGTGAGCCTGGTTACCCCCTCTCGGAACCACAGACTTAGAAATCGCCAGCTCATATACAGTGCATAAAATATATTTATATATATACCCTTATACACCATTTTAATAAAAAATATCACAAAATTCTTCTAAGTCCCTCGGGAAGAGTGAAAGACGCGCACGTTCATTTTCAGAGCTCCTAGACCTTCCTATAAGAAGTTAGCTAAAAAGTAGCTTCGAAAAACGCTTAGGTTAAGTTTCAGAGTTGCTTCTAATGTACCAAAGCTGGACTTAGACATAATTTCACTCTCACAACATTATGGCTGGTTGGAGACAGTCCGAACCACAAGTACCGGGTCCATGGTTCTGGCCGTATACTGGGGGGACGGGGACGACTCCCATTAACCCCTGACTATACCGGGGATACGCTTATCACAATGCCTTTCTGGTCTGTGCTGAAGCAGGGCATTCTGGCAGCCAAGTGGCTTGACCTTTATTAGTGAGCCTGGTTACCCCCTCTCGGAACCACAGACTTAGAAATCGCCAGCTCATATACAGTGCATAAAATATATTTATATATATACCCTTATACACCATTTTAATAAAAAATATCACAAAATTCTTCTAAGTCCCTCGGGAAGAGTGAAAGACGCGCACGTTCATTTTCAGAGCTCCTAGACCTTCCTATAAGAAGTTAGCTAAAAAGTAGCTTCGAAAAACGCTTAGGTTAAGTTTCAGAGTTGCTTCTAATGTACCAAAGCTGGACTTAGACATAATTTCACTCTCACAACATTATGGCTGGTTGGAGACAGTCCGAACCACAAGTACCGGGTCCATGGTTCTGGCCGTATACTGGGGGGACGGGGACGACTCCCATTAACCCCTGACTATACCGGGGATACGCTTATCACAATGACTTTCTGGTCTGTGCTGAAGCAGGGCATTCTGGCAGCCAAGTGGCTTGACCTTTATTAGTGAGCCTGGTTACCCCCTCTCGGAACCACAGACTTAGAAATCGCCAGCTCATATACAGTGCATAAAATATATTTATATATATACCCTTATACACCATTTTAATAAAAAATATCACAAAATTCTTCTAAGTCCCTCGGGAAGAGTGAAAGACGCGCACGTTCATTTTCAGAGCTCCTAGACCTTCCTATAAGAAGTTAGCTAAAAAGTAGCTTCGAAAAACGCTTAGGTTAAGTTTCAGAGTTGCTTCTAATGTACCAAAGCTGGACTTAGACATAATTTCACTCTCACAACATTATGGCTGGTTGGAGACAGTCCGAACCACAAGTACCGGGTCCATGGTTCTGGCCGTATACTGGGGGGACGGGGACGACTCCCATTAACCCCTGACTATACCGGGGATACGCTTATCACAATGCCTTTCTGGTCTGTGCTGAAGCAGGGCATTCTGGCAGCCAAGTGGCTTGACCTTTATTAGTGAGCCTGGTTACCCCCTCTCGGAACCACAGACTTAGAAATCGCCAGCTCATATACAGTGCATAAAATATATTTATATATATACCCTTATACACCATTTTAATAAAAAATATCACAAAATTCTTCTAAGTCCCTCGGGAAGAGTGAAAGACGCGCACGTTCATTTTCAGAGCTCCTAGACCTTCCTATAAGAAGTTAGCTAAAAAGTAGCTTCGAAAAACGCTTAGGTTAAGTTTCAGAGTTGCTTCTAATGTACCAAAGCTGGACTTAGACATAATTTCACTCTCACAACATTATGGCTGGTTGGAGACAGTCCGAACCACAAGTACCGGGTCCATGGTTCTGGCCGTATACTGGGGGGACGGGGACGACTCCCATTAACCCCTGACTATACCGGGGATACGCTTATCACAATGACTTTCTGGTCTGTGCTGAAGCAGGGCATTCTGGCAGCCAAGTGGCTTGACCTTTATTAGTGAGCCTGGTTACCCCCTCTCGGAACCACAGACTTAGAAATCGCCAGCTCATATACAGTGCATAAAATATATTTATATATATACCCTTATACACCATTTTAATAAAAAATATCACAAAATTCTTCTAAGTCCCTCGGGAAGAGTGAAAGACGCGCACGTTCATTTTCAGAGCTCCTAGACCTTCCTATAAGAAGTTAGCTAAAAAGTAGCTTCGAAAAACGCTTAGGTTAAGTTTCAGAGTTGCTTCTAATGTACCAAAGCTGGACTTAGACATAATTTCACTCTCACAACATTATGGCTGGTTGGAGACAGTCCGAACCACAAGTACCGGGTCCATGGTTCTGGCCGTATACTGGGGGGACGGGGACGACTCCCATTAACCCCTGACTATACCGGGGATACGCTTATCACAATGCCTTTCTGGTCTGTGCTGAAGCAGGGCATTCTGGCAGCCAAGTGGCTTGACCTTTATTAGTGAGCCTGGTTACCCCCTCTCGGAACCACAGACTTAGAAATCGCCAGCTCATATACAGTGCATAAAATATATTTATATATATACCCTTATACACCATTTTAATAAAAAGTATCACAAAATTCTTCTAAGTCCCTCGGGAAGAGTGAAAGACGTGCACGTTCATTTTCAGAGCTCCTAGACCTTCCTATAAGAAGTTAGCTAAAAAGTAGCTTCGAAAAACGCTTAGGTTAAGTTTCAGAGTTGCTTCTAATGTACCAAAGCTAGACTTAGACATAATTTCACTCTCACAACATTATGGCTGGTTGGAGACAGTCCGAACCACAAGTACCGGGTCCATGGTTCTGGCTGTATACTGGGGGGACGGGGACGACTCCCATTAACCCCTGACTATACCGGGGATACGCTTATCACAATGACTTTCTGGTCTGTGCTGAAGCAGGGCATTCTGGCAGGCAAGTGGCTTGACCTTTATTAGTGAGCCTGGTTACCCCCTCTCGGAACCACAGACTTAGAAATCGCCAGCTCATATACAGTGCATAAAATATATTTATATATATACCCTTATACACCATTTTAATAAAAAATATCACAAAATTCTTCTAAGTCCCTCGGGAAGAGTGAAAGACGCGCAGGTTCATTTTCAGAGCTCCTAGACCTTCCTATAAGAAGTTAGCTAAAAAGTAGCTTCGAAAAACGCTTAGGTTAAGTTTCAGAGTTGCTTCTAATGTACCAAAGCTGGACTTAGACATAATTTCACTCTCACAACATTATGGCTGGTTGGAGACAGTCCGAACCACAAGTACCGGGTCCATGGTTCTGGCCGTATACTGGGGGGACGGGGACGACTCCCATTAACCCCTGACTATACCGGGGATACGCTTATCACAATGCCTTTCTGGTCTGTGCTGAAGCAGGGCATTCTGGCAGCCAAGTGGCTTGACCTTTATTAGTGAGCCTGGTTACCCCCTCTCGGAACCACAGACTTAGAAATCGCCAGCTCATATACAGTGCATAAAATATATTTATATATATACCCTTATACACCATTTTAATAAAAAATATCACAAAATTCTTCTAAGTCCCTCGGGAAGAGTGAAAGACGCGCACGTTCATTTTCAGAGCTCCTAGACCTTCCTATAAGAAGTTAGCTAAAAAGTAGCTTCGAAAAACGCTTAGGTTAAGTTTCAGAGTTGCTTCTAATGTACCAAAGCTGGACTTAGACATAATTTCACTCTCACAACATTATGGCTGGTTGGAGACAGTCCGAACCACAAGTACCGGGTCCATGGTTCTGGCCGTATACTGGGGGGACGGGGACGACTCCCATTAACCCCTGACTATACCGGGGATACGCTTATCACAATGCCTTTCTGGTCTGTGCTGAAGCAGGGCATTCTGGCAGCCAAGTGGCTTGACCTTTATTAGTGAGCCTGGTTACCCCCTCTCGGAACCACAGACTTAGAAATCGCCAGCTCATATACAGTGCATAAAATATATTTATATATATACCCTTATACACCATTTTAATAAAAAGTATCACAAAATTCTTCTAAGTCCCTCGGGAAGAGTGAAAGACGTGCACGTTCATTTTCAGAGCTCCTAGACCTTCCTATAAGAAGTTAGCCAAAAAGTAGCTTCGAAAAACGCTTAGGTTAAGTTTCAGAGTTGCTTCTAATGTACCAAAGCTGGACTTAGACATCATTTCACTCTCACAACATTATGGCTGGTTGGAGACAGTCCGAACCACAAGTACCGGGTCCATGGTTCTTGCCGTATACTGGGGGGACGGGGATGACTCCCATTAACCCCTGACTATACCGGGGATACGCTTATCACAATGCCTTTCTGGTCTGTGCTGAAGCAGGGCATTCTGGCAGCCAAGTGGCTTGACCTTTATTAGTGAGCCTGGTTACCCCCTCTCGGAACCACAGACTTAGAAATCGCCAGCTCATATACAGTGCATAAAATATATTTATATATATACCCTTATACACCATTTTAATAAAAAATATCACAAAATTCTTCTAAGTCCCTCGGGAAGAGTGAAAGACGCGCACGTTCATTTTCAGAGCTCCTAGACCTTCCTATAAGAAGTTAGCTAAAAAGTAGCTTCGAAAAACGCTTAGGTTAAGTTTCAGAGTTGCTTCTAATGTACCAAAGCTGGACTTAGACATAATTTCACTCTCACAACATTATGGCTGGTTGGAGACAGTCCGAACCACAAGTACCGGGTCCATGGTTCTGGCCGTATACTGGGGGGACGGGGACGACTCCCATTAACCCCTGACTATACCGGGGATACGCTTATCACAATGCCTTTCTGGTCTGTGCTGAAGCAGGGCATTCTGGCAGCCAAGTGGCTTGACCTTTATTAGTGAGCCTGGTTACCCCCTCTCGGAACCACAGACTTAGAAATCGCCAGCTCATATACAGTGCATAAAATATATTTATATATATACCCTTATACACCATTTTAATAAAAAATATCACAAAATTCTTCTAAGTCCCTCGGGAAGAGTGAAAGACGCGCACGTTCATTTTCAGAGCTCCTAGACCTTCCTATAAGAAGTTAGCTAAAAAGTAGCTTCGAAAAACGCTTAGGTTAAGTTTCAGAGTTGCTTCTAATGTACCAAAGCTGGACTTAGACATAATTTCACTCTCACAACATTATGGCTGGTTGGAGACAGTCCGAACCACAAGTACCGGGTCCATGGTTCTGGCCGTATACTGGGGGGACGGGGACGACTCCCATTAACCCCTGACTATACCGGGGATACGCTTATCACAATGCCTTTCTGGTCTGTGCTGAAGCAGGGCATTCTGGCAGCCAAGTGGCTTGACCTTTATTAGTGAGCCTGGTTACCCCCTCTCGGAACCACAGACTTAGAAATCGCCAGCTCATATACAGTGCATAAAATATATTTATATATATACCCTTATACACCATTTTAATAAAAAATATCACAAAATTCTTCTAAGTCCCTCGGGAAGAGTGAAAGACGCGCACGTTCATTTTCAGAGCTCCTAGACCTTCCTATAAGAAGTTAGCTAAAAAGTAGCTTCGAAAAACGCTTAGGTTAAGTTTCAGAGTTGCTTCTAATGTACCAAAGCTGGACTTAGACATAATTTCACTCTCACAACATTATGGCTGGTTGGAGACAGTCCGAACCACAAGTACCGGGTCCATGGTTCTGGCCGTATACTGGGGGGACAGGGACGACTCCCATTAACCCCTGACTATACCGGGGATACGCTTATCACAATGCCTTTCTGGTCTGTGCTGAAGCAGGGCATTCTGGCAGCCAAGTGGCTTGACCTTTATTAGTGAGCCTGGTTACCCCCTCTCGGAACCACAGACTTAGAAATCGCCAGCTCATATACAGTGCATAAAATATATTTATATATATACCCTTATACACCATTTTAATAAAAAGTATCACAAAATTCTTCTAAGTCCCTCGGGAAGAGTGAAAGACGTGCACGTTCATTGTCAGAGCTCCTAGACCTTCCTATAAGAAGTTAGCTAAAAAGTAGCTTCGAAAAACGCTTAGGTTAAGTTTCAGAGTTGCTTCTAATGTACCAAAGCTGGACTTAGACATAATTTCACTCTCACAACATTATGGCTGGTTGGAGACAGTCCGAACCACAAGTACCGGGTCCATGGTTCTGGCCGTATACTGGGGGGACAGGGACGACTCCCATTAACCCCTGACTATACCGGGGATACGCTTATCACAATGCCTTTCTGGTCTGTGCTGAAGCAGGGCATTCTGGCAGCCAAGTGGCTTGACCTTTATTAGTGAGCCTGGTTACCCCCTCTCGGAACCACAGACTTAGAAATCGCCAGCTCATATACAGTGCATAAAATATATTTATATATATACCCTTATACACCATTTTAATAAAAAGTATCACAAAATTCTTCTAAGTCCCTCGGGAAGAGTGAAAGACGTGCACGTTCATTGTCAGAGCTCCTAGACCTTCCTATAAGAAGTTAGCTAAAAAGTAGCTTCGAAAAACGCTTAGGTTAAGTTTCAGAGTTGCTTCTAATGTACCAAAGCTAGACTTAGACATAATTTCACTCTCACAACATTATGGCTGGTTGGAGACAGTCCGAACCACAAGTACCGGGTCCATGGTTCTGGCTGTATACTGGGGGGACGGGGACGACTCCCATTAACCCCTGACTATACCGGGGATACGCTTATCACAATGACTTTCTGGTCTGTGCTGAAGCAGGGCATTCTGGCAGGCAAGTGGCTTGACCTTTATTAGTGAGCCTGGTTACCCCCTCTCGGAACCACAGACTTAGAAATCGCCAGCTCATATACAGTGCATAAAATATATTTATATATATACCCTTATACACCATTTTAATAAAAAGTATCACAAAATTCTTCTAAGTCCCTCGGGAAGAGTGAAAGACGTGCACGTTCATTTTCAGAGCTCCTAGACCTTCCTATAAGAAGTTAGCTAAAAAGTAGCTTCGAAAAACGCTTAGGTTAAGTTTCAGAGTTGCTTCTAATGTACCAAAGCTAGACTTAGACATAATTTCACTCTCACAACATTATGGCTGGTTGGAGACAGTCCGAACCACAAGTACCGGGTCCATGGTTCTGGCTGTATACTGGGGGGACGGGGACGACTCCCATTAACCCCTGACTATACCGGGGATACGCTTATCACAATGACTTTCTGGTCTGTGCTGAAGCAGGGCATTCTGGCAGGCAAGTGGCTTGACCTTTATTAGTGAGCCTGGTTACCCCCTCTCGGAACCACAGACTTAGAAATCGCCAGCTCATATACAGTGCATAAAATATATTTATATATATACCCTTATACACCATTTTAATAAAAAATATCACAAAATTCTTCTAAGTCCCTCGGGAAGAGTGAAAGACGCGCAGGTTCATTTTCAGAGCTCCTAGACCTTCCTATAAGAAGTTAGCTAAAAAGTAGCTTCGAAAAACGCTTAGGTTAAGTTTCAGAGTTGCTTCTAATGTACCAAAGCTGGACTTAGACATAATTTCACTCTCACAACATTATGGCTGGTTGGAGACAGTCCGAACCACAAGTACCGGGTCCATGGTTCTGGCCGTATACTGGGGGGACGGGGACGACTCCCATTAACCCCTGACTATACCGGGGATACGCTTATCACAATGCCTTTCTGGTCTGTGCTGAAGCAGGGCATTCTGGCAGCCAAGTGGCTTGACCTTTATTAGTGAGCCTGGTTACCCCCTCTCGGAACCACAGACTTAGAAATCGCCAGCTCATATACAGTGCATAAAATATATTTATATATATACCCTTATACACCATTTTAATAAAAAATATCACAAAATTCTTCTAAGTCCCTCGGGAAGAGTGAAAGACGCGCACGTTCATTTTCAGAGCTCCTAGACCTTCCTATAAGAAGTTAGCTAAAAAGTAGCTTCGAAAAACGCTTAGGTTAAGTTTCAGAGTTGCTTCTAATGTACCAAAGCTGGACTTAGACATAATTTCACTCTCACAACATTATGGCTGGTTGGAGACAGTCCGAACCACAAGTACCGGGTCCATGGTTCTGGCCGTATACTGGGGGGACGGGGACGACTCCCATTAACCCCTGACTATACCGGGGATACGCTTATCACAATGCCTTTCTGGTCTGTGCTGAAGCAGGGCATTCTGGCAGCCAAGTGGCTTGACCTTTATTAGTGAGCCTGGTTACCCCCTCTCGGAACCACAGACTTAGAAATCGCCAGCTCATATACAGTGCATAAAATATATTTATATATATACCCTTATACACCATTTTAATAAAAAGTATCACAAAATTCTTCTAAGTCCCTCGGGAAGAGTGAAAGACGTGCACGTTCATTTTCAGAGCTCCTAGACCTTCCTATAAGAAGTTAGCCAAAAAGTAGCTTCGAAAAACGCTTAGGTTAAGTTTCAGAGTTGCTTCTAATGTACCAAAGCTGGACTTAGACATAATTTCACTCTCACAACATTATGGCTGGTTGGAGACAGTCCGAACCACAAGTACCGGGTCCATGGTTCTTGCCGTATACTGGGGGGACGGGGATGACTCCCATTAACCCCTGACTATACCGGGGATACGCTTATCACAATGCCTTTCTGGTCTGTGCTGAAGCAGGGCATTCTGGCAGCCAAGTGGCTTGACCTTTATTAGTGAGCCTGGTTACCCCCTCTCGGAACCACAGACTTAGAAATCGCCAGCTCATATACAGTGCATAAAATATATTTATATATATACCCTTATACACCATTTTAATAAAAAATATCACAAAATTCTTCTAAGTCCCTCGGGAAGAGTGAAAGACGCGCACGTTCATTTTCAGAGCTCCTAGACCTTCCTATAAGAAGTTAGCTAAAAAGTAGCTTCGAAAAACGCTTAGGTTAAGTTTCAGAGTTGCTTCTAATGTACCAAAGCTGGACTTAGACATAATTTCACTCTCACAACATTATGGCTGGTTGGAGACAGTCCGAACCACAAGTACCGGGTCCATGGTTCTGGCCGTATACTGGGGGGACGGGGACGACTCCCATTAACCCCTGACTATACCGGGGATACGCTTATCACAATGCCTTTCTGGTCTGTGCTGAAGCAGGGCATTCTGGCAGCCAAGTGGCTTGACCTTTATTAGTGAGCCTGGTTACCCCCTCTCGGAACCACAGACTTAGAAATCGCCAGCTCATATACAGTGCATAAAATATATTTATATATATACCCTTATACACCATTTTAATAAAAAATATCACAAAATTCTTCTAAGTCCCTCGGGAAGAGTGAAAGACGCGCACGTTCATTTTCAGAGCTCCTAGACCTTCCTATAAGAAGTTAGCTAAAAAGTAGCTTCGAAAAACGCTTAGGTTAAGTTTCAGAGTTGCTTCTAATGTACCAAAGCTGGACTTAGACATAATTTCACTCTCACAACATTATGGCTGGTTGGAGACAGTCCGAACCACAAGTACCGGGTCCATGGTTCTGGCCGTATACTGGGGGGACGGGGACGACTCCCATTAACCCCTGACTATACCGGGGATACGCTTATCACAATGACTTTCTGGTCTGTGCTGAAGCAGGGCATTCTGGCAGCCAAGTGGCTTGACCTTTATTAGTGAGCCTGGTTACCCCCTCTCGGAACCACAGACTTAGAAATCGCCAGCTCATATACAGTGCATAAAATATATTTATATATATACCCTTATACACCATTTTAATAAAAAATATCACAAAATTCTTCTAAGTCCCTCGGGAAGAGTGAAAGACGCGCACGTTCATTTTCAGAGCTCCTAGACCTTCCTATAAGAAGTTAGCTAAAAAGTAGCTTCGAAAAACGCTTAGGTTAAGTTTCAGAGTTGCTTCTAATGTACCAAAGCTGGACTTAGACATAATTTCACTCTCACAACATTATGGCTGGTTGGAGACAGTCCGAACCACAAGTACCGGGTCCATGGTTCTGGCCGTATACTGGGGGGACGGGGACGACTCCCATTAACCCCTGACTATACCGGGGATACGCTTATCACAATGCCTTTCTGGTCTGTGCTGAAGCAGGGCATTCTGGCAGCCAAGTGGCTTGACCTTTATTAGTGAGCCTGGTTACCCCCTCTCGGAACCACAGACTTAGAAATCGCCAGCTCATATACAGTGCATAAAATATATTTATATATATACCCTTATACACCATTTTAATAAAAAGTATCACAAAATTCTTCTAAGTCCCTCGGGAAGAGTGAAAGACGTGCACGTTCATTTTCAGAGCTCCTAGACCTTCCTATAAGAAGTTAGCTAAAAAGTAGCTTCGAAAAACGCTTAGGTTAAGTTTCAGAGTTGCTTCTAATGTACCAAAGCTAGACTTAGACATAATTTCACTCTCACAACATTATGGCTGGTTGGAGACAGTCCGAACCACAAGTACCGGGTCCATGGTTCTGGCTGTATACTGGGGGGACGGGGACGACTCCCATTAACCCCTGACTATACCGGGGATACGCTTATCACAATGACTTTCTGGTCTGTGCTGAAGCAGGGCATTCTGGCAGGCAAGTGGCTTGACCTTTATTAGTGAGCCTGGTTACCCCCTCTCGGAACCACAGACTTAGAAATCGCCAGCTCATATACAGTGCATAAAATATATTTATATATATACCCTTATACACCATTTTAATAAAAAATATCACAAAATTCTTCTAAGTCCCTCGGGAAGAGTGAAAGACGCGCACGTTCATTTTCAGAGCTCCTAGACCTTCCTATAAGAAGTTAGCTAAAAAGTAGCTTCGAAAAACGCTTAGGTTAAGTTTCAGAGTTGCTTCTAATGTACCAAAGCTGGACTTAGACATAATTTCACTCTCACAACATTATGGCTGGTTGGAGACAGTCCGAACCACAAGTACCGGGTCCATGGTTCTGGCCGTATACTGGGGGGACGGGGACGACTCCCATTAACCCCTGACTATACCGGGGATACGCTTATCACAATGCCTTTCTGGTCTGTGCTGAAGCAGGGCATTCTGGCAGCCAAGTGGCTTGACCTTTATTAGTGAGCCTGGTTACCCCCTCTCGGAACCACAGACTTAGAAATCGCCAGCTCATATACAGTGCATAAAATATATTTATATATATACCCTTATACACCATTTTAATAAAAAATATCACAAAATTCTTCTAAGTCCCTCGGGAAGAGTGAAAGACGCGCACGTTCATTTTCAGAGCTCCTAGACCTTCCTATAAGAAGTTAGCTAAAAAGTAGCTTCGAAAAACGCTTAGGTTAAGTTTCAGAGTTGCTTCTAATGTACCAAAGCTGGACTTAGACATAATTTCACTCTCACAACATTATGGCTGGTTGGAGACAGTCCGAACCACAAGTAACGGGTCCATGGTTCTGGCCGTATACTGGGGGGACGGGGACGACTCCCATTAACCCCTGACTATACCGGGGATACGCTTATCACAATGCCTTTCTGGTCTGTGCTGAAGCAGGGCATTCTGGCAGCCAAGTGGCTTGACCTTTATTAGTGAGCCTGGTTACCCCCTCTCGGAACCACAGACTTAGAAATCGCCAGCTCATATACAGTGCATAAAATATATTTATATATATACCCTTATACACCATTTTAATAAAAAATATCACAAAATTCTTCTAAGTCCCTCGGGAAGAGTGAAAGACGCGCACGTTCATTTTCAGAGCTCCTAGACCTTCCTATAAGAAGTTAGCTAAAAAGTAGCTTCGAAAAACGCTTAGGTTAAGTTTCAGAGTTGCTTCTAATGTACCAAAGCTGGACTTAGACATAATTTCACTCTCACAACATTATGGCTGGTTGGAGACAGTCCGAACCACAAGTACCGGGTCCATGGTTCTGGCCGTATACTGGGGGGACGGGGACGACTCCCATTAACCCCTGACTATACCGGGGATACGCTTATCACAATGCCTTTCTGGTCTGTGCTGAAGCAGGGCATTCTGGCAGCCAAGTGGCTTGACCTTTATTAGTGAGCCTGGTTACCCCCTCTCGGAACCACAGACTTAGAAATCGCCAGCTCATATACAGTGCATAAAATATATTTATATATATACCCTTATACACCATTTTAATAAAAAGTATCACAAAATTCTTCTAAGTCCCTCGGGAAGAGTGAAAGACGTGCACGTTCATTTTCAGAGCTCCTAGACCTTCCTATAAGAAGTTAGCTAAAAAGTAGCTTCGAAAAACGCTTAGGTTAAGTTTCAGAGTTGCTTCTAATGTACCAAAGCTAGACTTAGACATAATTTCACTCTCACAACATTATGGCTGGTTGGAGACAGTCCGAACCACAAGTACCGGGTCCATGGTTCTGGCCGTATACTGGGGGGACGGGGACGACTCCCATTAACCCCTGACTATACCGGGGATACGCTTATCACAATGACTTTCTGGTCTGTGCTGAAGCAGGGCATTCTGGCAGGCAAGTGGCTTGACCTTTATTAGTGAGCCTGGTTACCCCCTCTCGGAACCACAGACTTAGAAATCGCCAGCTCATATACAGTGCATAAAATATATTTATATATATACCCTTATACACCATTTTAATAAAAAATATCACAAAATTCTTCTAAGTCCCTCGGGAAGAGTGAAAGACGCGCAGGTTCATTTTCAGAGCTCCTAGACCTTCCTATAAGAAGTTAGCTAAAAAGTAGCTTCGAAAAACGCTTAGGTTAAGTTTCAGAGTTGCTTCTAATGTACCAAAGCTGGACTTAGACATAATTTCACTCTCACAACATTATGGCTGGTTGGAGACAGTCCGAACCACAAGTACCGGGTCCATGGTTCTGGCCGTATACTGGGGGGACGGGGACGACTCCCATTAACCCCTGACTATACCGGGGATACGCTTATCACAATGCCTTTCTGGTCTGTGCTGAAGCAGGGCATTCTGGCAGCCAAGTGGCTTGACCTTTATTAGTGAGCCTGGTTACCCCCTCTCGGAACCACAGACTTAGAAATCGCCAGCTCATATACAGTGCATAAAATATATTTATATATATACCCTTATACACCATTTTAATAAAAAATATCACAAAATTCTTCTAAGTCCCTCGGGAAGAGTGAAAGACGCGCACGTTCATTTTCAGAGCTCCTAGACCTTCCTATAAGAAGTTAGCCAAAAAGTAGCTTCGAAAAACGCTTAGGTTAAGTTTCAGAGTTGCTTCTAATGTACCAAAGCTGGACTTAGACATAATTTCACTCTCACAACATTATGGCTGGTTGGAGACAGTCCGAACCACAAGTACCGGGTCCATGGTTCTTGCCGTATACTGGGGGGACGGGGATGACTCCCATTAACCCCTGACTATACCGGGGATACGCTTATCACAATGCCTTTCTGGTCTGTGCTGAAGCAGGGCATTCTGGCAGCCAAGTGGCTTGACCTTTATTAGTGAGCCTGGTTACCCCCTCTCGGAACCACAGACTTAGAAATCGCCAGCTCATATACAGTGCATAAAATATATTTATATATATACCCTTATACACCATTTTAATAAAAAATATCACAAAATTCTTCTAAGTCCCTCGGGAAGAGTGAAAGACGCGCACGTTCATTTTCAGAGCTCCTAGACCTTCCTATAAGAAGTTAGCTAAAAAGTAGCTTCGAAAAACGCTTAGGTTAAGTTTCAGAGTTGCTTCTAATGTACCAAAGCTGGACTTAGACATAATTTCACTCTCACAACATTATGGCTGGTTGGAGACAGTCCGAACCACAAGTACCGGGTCCATGGTTCTGGCCGTATACTGGGGGGACGGGGACGACTCCCATTAACCCCTGACTATACCGGGGATACGCTTATCACAATGCCTTTCTGGTCTGTGCTGAAGCAGGGCATTCTGGCAGCCAAGTGGCTTGACCTTTATTAGTGAGCCTGGTTACCCCCTCTCGGAACCACAGACTTAGAAATCGCCAGCTCATATACAGTGCATAAAATATATTTATATATATACCCTTATACACCATTTTAATAAAAAATATCACAAAATTCTTCTAAGTCCCTCGGGAAGAGTGAAAGACGCGCACGTTCATTTTCAGAGCTCCTAGACCTTCCTATAAGAAGTTAGCTAAAAAGTAGCTTCGAAAAACGCTTAGGTTAAGTTTCAGAGTTGCTTCTAATGTACCAAAGCTAGACTTAGACATAATTTCACTCTCACAACATTATGGCTGGTTGGAGACAGTCCGAACCACAAGTACCGGGTCCATGGTTCTGGCTGTATACTGGGGGGACGGGGACGACTCCCATTAACCCCTGACTATACCGGGGATACGCTTATCACAATGACTTTCTGGTCTGTGCTGAAGCAGGGCATTCTGGCAGGCAAGTGGCTTGACCTTTATTAGTGAGCCTGGTTACCCCCTCTCGGAACCACAGACTTAGAAATCGCCAGCTCATATACAGTGCATAAAATATATTTATATATATACCCTTATACACCATTTTAATAAAAAATATCACAAAATTCTTCTAAGTCCCTCGGGAAGAGTGAAAGACGCGCACGTTCATTTTCAGAGCTCCTAGACCTTCCTATAAGAAGTTAGCTAAAAAGTAGCTTCGAAAAACGCTTAGGTTAAGTTTCAGAGTTGCTTCTAATGTACCAAAGCTGGACTTAGACATAATTTCACTCTCACAACATTATGGCTGGTTGGAGACAGTCCGAACCACAAATACCGGGTCCATGGTTCTGGCCGTATACTGGGGGGACGGGGACGACTCCCATTAACCCCTGACTATACCGGGGATACGCTTATCACAATGCCTTTCTGGTCTGTGCTGAAGCAGGGCATTCTGGCAGCCAAGTGGCTTGACCTTTATTAGTGAGCCTGGTTACCCCCTCTCGGAACCACAGACTTAGAAATCGCCAGCTCATATACAGTGCATAAAATATATTTATATATATACCCTTATACACCATTTTAATAAAAAATATCACAAAATTCTTCTAAGTCCCTCGGGAAGAGTGAAAGACGCGCACGTTCATTTTCAGAGCTCCTAGACCTTCCTATAAGAAGTTAGCTAAAAAGTAGCTTCGAAAAACGCTTAGGTTAAGTTTCAGAGTTGCTTCTAATGTACCAAAGCTGGACTTAGACATAATTTCACTCTCACAACATTATGGCTGGTTGGAGACAGTCCGAACCACAAGTACCGGGTCCATGGTTCTGGCCGTATACTGGGGGGACGGGGACGACTCCCATTAACCCCTGACTATACCGGGGATACGCTTATCACAATGCCTTTCTGGTCTGTGCTGAAGCAGGGCATTCTGGCAGCCAAGTGGCTTGACCTTTATTAGTGAGCCTGGTTACCCCGTCTCGGAACCACAGACTTAGAAATCGCCAGCTCATATACAGTGCATAAAATATATTTATATATATACCCTTATACACCATTTTAATAAAAAGTATCACAAAATTCTTCTAAGTCCCTCGGGAAGAGTGAAAGACGTGCACGTTCATTTTCAGAGCTCCTAGACCTTCCTATAAGAAGTTAGCTAAAAAGTAGCTTCGAAAAACGCTTAGGTTAAGTTTCAGAGTTGCTTCTAATGTACCAAAGCTAGACTTAGACATAATTTCACTCTCACAACATTATGGCTGGTTGGAGACAGTCCGAACCACAAGTACCGGGTCCATGGTTCTGGCCGTATACTGGGGGGACGGGGACGACTCCCATTAACCCCTGACTATACCGGGGATACGCTTATCACAATGACTTTCTGGTCTGTGCTGAAGCAGGGCATTCTGGCAGGCAAGTGGCTTGACCTTTATTAGTGAGCCTGGTTACCCCCTCTCGGAACCACAGACTTAGAAATCGCCAGCTCATATACAGTGCATAAAATATATTTATATATATACCCTTATACACCATTTTAATAAAAAATATCACAAAATTCTTCTAAGTCCCTCGGGAAGAGTGAAAGACGCGCAGGTTCATTTTCAGAGCTCCTAGACCTTCCTATAAGAAGTTAGCTAAAAAGTAGCTTCGAAAAACGCTTAGGTTAAGTTTCAGAGTTGCTTCTAATGTACCAAAGCTGGACTTAGACATAATTTCACTCTCACAACATTATGGCTGGTTGGAGACAGTCCGAACCACAAGTACCGGGTCCATGGTTCTGGCCGTATACTGGGGGGACGGGGACGACTCCCATTAACCCCTGACTATACCGGGGATACGCTTATCACAATGCCTTTCTGGTCTGTGCTGAAGCAGGGCATTCTGGCAGCCAAGTGGCTTGACCTTTATTAGTGAGCCTGGTTACCCCCTCTCGGAACCACAGACTTAGAAATCGCCAGCTCATATACAGTGCATAAAATATATTTATATATATACCCTTATACACCATTTTAATAAAAAATATCACAAAATTCTTCTAAGTCCCTCGGGAAGAGTGAAAGACGCGCACGTTCATTTTCAGAGCTCCTAGACCTTCCTATAAGAAGTTAGCCAAAAAGTAGCTTCGAAAAACGCTTAGGTTAAGTTTCAGAGTTGCTTCTAATGTACCAAAGCTGGACTTAGACATAATTTCACTCTCACAACATTATGGCTGGTTGGAGACAGTCCGAACCACAAGTACCGGGTCCATGGTTCTGGCCGTATACTGGGGGGACGGGGATGACTCCCATTAACCCCTGACTATACCGGGGATACGCTTATCACAATGCCTTTCTGGTCTGTGCTGAAGCAGGGCATTCTGGCAGCCAAGTGGCTTGACCTTTATTAGTGAGCCTGGTTACCCCCTCTCGGAACCACAGACTTAGAAATCGCCAGCTCATATACAGTGCATAAAATATATTTATATATATACCCTTATACACCATTTTAATAAAAAATATCACAAAATTCTTCTAAGTCCCTCGGGAAGAGTGAAAGACGCGCACGTTCATTTTCAGAGCTCCTAGACCTTCCTATAAGAAGTTAGCGAAAAAGTAGCTTCGAAAAACGCTTAGGTTAAGTTTCAGAGTTGCTTCTAATGTACCAAAGCTGGACTTAGACATAATTTCACTCTCACAACATTATGGCTGGTTGGAGACAGTCCGAACCACAAGTACCGGGTCCATGGTTCTGGCCGTATACTGGGGGGACGGGGACGACTCCCATTAACCCCTGACTATACCGGGGATACGCTTATCACAATGCCTTTCTGGTCTGTGCTGAAGCAGGGCATTCTGGCAGGCAAGTGGCTTGACCTTTATTAGTGAGCCTGGTTACCCCCTCTCGGAACCACAGACTTAGAAATCGCCAGCTCATATACAGTGCATAAAATATATTTATATATATACCCTTATACACCATTTTAATAAAAAATATCACAAAATTCTTCTAAGTCCCTCGGGAAGAGTGAAAGACGCGCAGGTTCATTTTCAGAGCTCCTAGACCTTCCTATAAGAAGTTAGCTAAAAAGTAGCTTCGAAAAACGCTTAGGTTAAGTTTCAGAGTTGCTTCTAATGTACCAAAGCTGGACTTAGACATAATTTCACTCTCACAACATTATGGCTGGTTGGAGACAGTCCGAACCACAAGTACCGGGTCCATGGTTCTGGCCGTATACTGGGGGGACGGGGACGACTCCCATTAACCCCTGACTATACCGGGGATACGCTTATCACAATGCCTTTCTGGTCTGTGCTGAAGCAGGGCATTCTGGCAGCCAAGTGGCTTGACCTTTATTAGTGAGCCTGGTTACCCCCTCTCGGAACCACAGACTTAGAAATCGCCAGCTCATATACAGTGCATAAAATATATTTATATATATACCCTTATACACCATTTTAATAAAAAATATCACAAAATTCTTCTAAGTCCCTCGGGAAGAGTGAAAGACGCGCACGTTCATTTTCAGAGCTCCTAGACCTTCCTATAAGAAGTTAGCCAAAAAGTAGCTTCGAAAAACGCTTAGGTTAAGTTTCAGAGTTGCTTCTAATGTACCAAAGCTGGACTTAGACATAATTTCACTCTCACAACATTATGGCTGGTTGGAGACAGTCCGAACCACAAGTACCGGGTCCATGGTTCTGGCCGTATACTGGGGGGACGGGGATGACTCCCATTAACCCCTGACTATACCGGGGATACGCTTATCACAATGCCTTTCTGGTCTGTGCTGAAGCAGGGCATTCTGGCAGCCAAGTGGCTTGACCTTTATTAGTGAGCCTGGTTACCCCCTCTCGGAACCACAGACTTAGAAATCGCCAGCTCATATACAGTGCATAAAATATATTTATATATATACCCTTATACACCATTTTAATAAAAAAATATCACAAAATTCTTCTAAGTCCCTCGGGAAGAGTGAAAGACGCGCACGTTCATTTTCAGAGCTCCTAGACCTTCCTATAAGAAGTTAGCTAAAAAGTAGCTTCGAAAAACGCTTAGGTTAAGTTTCAGAGTTGCTTCTAATGTACCAAAGCTAGACTTAGACATAATTTCACTCTCACAACATTATGGCTGGTTGGAGACAGTCCGAACCACAAGTACCGGGTCCATGGTTCTGGCTGTATACTGGGGGGACGGGGACGACTCCCATTAACCCCTGACTATACCGGGGATACGCTTATCACAATGACTTTCTGGTCTGTGCTGAAGCAGGGCATTCTGGCAGGCAAGTGGCTTGACCTTTATTAGTGAGCCTGGTTACCCCCTCTCGGAACCACAGACTTAGAAATCGCCAGCTCATATACAGTGCATAAAATATATTTATATATATACCCTTATACACCATTTTAATAAAAAATATCACAACATTCTTCTAAGTCCCTCGGGAAGAGTGAAAGACGCGCAGGTTCATTTTCAGAGCTCCTAGACCTTCCTATAAGAAGTTAGCTAAAAAGTAGCTTCGAAAAACGCTTAGGTTAAGTTTCAGAGTTGCTTCTAATGTACCAAAGCTGGACTTAGACATAATTTCACTCTCACAACATTATGGCTGGTTGGAGACAGTCCGAACCACAAGTACCGGGTCCATGGTTCTGGCCGTATACTGGGGGGACGGGGACGACTCCCATTAACCCCTGACTATACCGGGGATACGCTTATCACAATGCCTTTCTGGTCTGTGCTGAAGCAGGGCATTCTGGCAGCCAAGTGGCTTGACCTTTATTAGTGAGCCTGGTTACCCCCTCTCGGAACCACAGACTTAGAAATCGCCAGCTCATATACAGTGCATAAAATATATTTATATATATACCCTTATACACCATTTTAATAAAAAATATCACAAAATTCTTCTAAGTCCCTCGGGAAGAGTGAAAGACGCGCACGTTCATTTTCAGAGCTCCTAGACCTTCCTATAAGAAGTTAGCCAAAAAGTAGCTTCGAAAAACGCTTAGGTTAAGTTTCAGAGTTGCTTCTAATGTACCAAAGCTGGACTTAGACATAATTTCACTCTCACAACATTATGGCTGGTTGGAGACAGTCCGAACCACAAGTACCGGGTCCATGGTTCTGGCCGTATACTGGGGGGACGGGGATGACTCCCATTAACCCCTGACTATACCGGGGATACGCTTATCACAATGCCTTTCTGGTCTGTGCTGAAGCAGGGCATTCTGGCAGCCAAGTGGCTTGACCTTTATTAGTGAGCCTGGTTACCCCCTCTCGGAACCACAGACTTAGAAATCGCCAGCTCATATACAGTGCATAAAATATATTTATATATATACCCTTATACACCATTTTAATAAAAAAATATCACAAAATTCTTCTAAGTCCCTCGGGAAGAGTGAAAGACGCGCACGTTCATTTTCAGAGCTCCTAGACCTTCCTATAAGAAGTTAGCTAAAAAGTAGCTTCGAAAAACGCTTAGGTTAAGTTTCAGAGTTGCTTCTAATGTACCAAAGCTAGACTTAGACATAATTTCACTCTCACAACATTATGGCTGGTTGGAGACAGTCCGAACCACAAGTACCGGGTCCATGGTTCTGGCTGTATACTGGGGGGACGGGGACGACTCCCATTAACCCCTGACTATACCGGGGATACGCTTATCACAATGACTTTCTGGTCTGTGCTGAAGCAGGGCATTCTGGCAGGCAAGTGGCTTGACCTTTATTAGTGAGCCTGGTTACCCCCTCTCGGAACCACAGACTTAGAAATCGCCAGCTCATATACAGTGCATAAAATATATTTATATATATACCCTTATACACCATTTTAATAAAAAATATCACAACATTCTTCTAAGTCCCTCGGGAAGAGTGAAAGACGCGCAGGTTCATTTTCAGAGCTCCTAGACCTTCCTATAAGAAGTTAGCTAAAAAGTAGCTTCGAAAAACGCTTAGGTTAAGTTTCAGAGTTGCTTCTAATGTACCAAAGCTGGACTTAGACATAATTTCACTCTCACAACATTATGGCTGGTTGGAGACAGTCCGAACCACAAGTACCGGGTCCATGGTTCTGGCCGTATACTGGGGGGACGGGGACGACTCCCATTAACCCCTGACTATACCGGGGATACGCTTATCACAATGCCTTTCTGGTCTGTGCTGAAGCAGGGCATTCTGGCAGCCAAGTGGCTTGACCTTTATTAGTGAGCCTGGTTACCCCCTCTCGGAACCACAGACTTAGAAATCGCCAGCTCATATACAGTGCATAAAATATATTTATATATATACCCTTATACACCATTTTAATAAAAAATATCACAAAATTCTTCTAAGTCCCTCGGGAAGAGTGAAAGACGCGCACGTTCATTTTCAGAGCTCCTAGACCTTCCTATAAGAAGTTAGCCAAAAAGTAGCTTCGAAAAACGCTTAGGTTAAGTTTCAGAGTTGCTTCTAATGTACCAAAGCTGGACTTAGACATAATTTCACTCTCACAACATTATGGCTGGTTGGAGACAGTCCGAACCACAAGTACCGGGTCCATGGTTCTGGCCGTATACTGGGGGGACGGGGATGACTCCCATTAACCCCTGACTATACCGGGGATACGCTTATCACAATGCCTTTCTGGTCTGTGCTGAAGCAGGGCATTCTGGCAGCCAAGTGGCTTGACCTTTATTAGTGAGCCTGGTTACCCCCTCTCGGAACCACAGACTTAGAAATCGCCAGCTCATATACAGTGCATAAAATATATTTATATATATACCCTTATACACCATTTTAATAAAAAATATCACAAAATTCTTCTAAGTCCCTCGGGAAGAGTGAAAGACGCGCACGTTCATTTTCAGAGCTCCTAGACCTTCCTATAAGAAGTTAGCTAAAAAGTAGCTTCGAAAAACGCTTAGGTTAAGTTTCAGAGTTGCTTCTAATGTACCAAAGCTAGACTTAGACATAATTTCACTCTCACAACATTATGGCTGGTTGGAGACAGTCCGAACCACAAGTACCGGGTCCATGGTTCTGGCTGTATACTGGGGGGACGGGGACGACTCCCATTAACCCCTGACTATACCGGGGATACGCTTATCACAATGACTTTCTGGTCTGTGCTGAAGCAGGGCATTCTGGCAGGCAAGTGGCTTGACCTTTATTAGTGAGCCTGGTTACCCCCTCTCGGAACCACAGACTTAGAAATCGCCAGCTCATATACAGTGCATAAAATATATTTATATATATACCCTTATACACCATTTTAATAAAAAATATCACAACATTCTTCTAAGTCCCTCGGGAAGAGTGAAAGACGCGCAGGTTCATTTTCAGAGCTCCTAGACCTTCCTATAAGAAGTTAGCTAAAAAGTAGCTTCGAAAAACGCTTAGGTTAAGTTTCAGAGTTGCTTCTAATGTACCAAAGCTGGACTTAGACATAATTTCACTCTCACAACATTATGGCTGGTTGGAGACAGTCCGAACCACAAGTACCGGGTCCATGGTTCTGGCCGTATACTGGGGGGACGGGGACGACTCCCATTAACCCCTGACTATACCGGGGATACGCTTATCACAATGCCTTTCTGGTCTGTGCTGAAGCAGGGCATTCTGGCAGCCAAGTGGCTTGACCTTTATTAGTGAGCCTGGTTACCCCCTCTCGGAACCACAGACTTAGAAATCGCCAGCTCATATACAGTGCATAAAATATATTTATATATATACCCTTATACACCATTTTAATAAAAAATATCACAAAATTCTTCTAAGTCCCTCGGGAAGAGTGAAAGACGCGCACGTTCATTTTCAGAGCTCCTAGACCTTCCTATAAGAAGTTAGCCAAAAAGTAGCTTCGAAAAACGCTTAGGTTAAGTTTCAGAGTTGCTTCTAATGTACCAAAGCTGGACTTAGACATAATTTCACTCTCACAACATTATGGCTGGTTGGAGACAGTCCGAACCACAAGTACCGGGTCCATGGTTCTGGCCGTATACTGGGGGGACGGGGATGACTCCCATTAACCCCTGACTATACCGGGGATACGCTTATCACAATGCCTTTCTGGTCTGTGCTGAAGCAGGGCATTCTGGCAGCCAAGTGGCTTGACCTTTATTAGTGAGCCTGGTTACCCCCTCTCGGAACCACAGACTTAGAAATCGCCAGCTCATATACAGTGCATAAAATATATTTATATATATACCCTTATACACCATTTTAATAAAAAATATCACAAAATTCTTCTAAGTCCCTCGGGAAGAGTGAAAGACGCGCACGTTCATTTTCAGAGCTCCTAGACCTTCCTATAAGAAGTTAGCTAAAAAGTAGCTTCGAAAAACGCTTAGGTTAAGTTTCAGAGTTGCTTCTAATGTACCAAAGCTAGACTTAGACATAATTTCACTCTCACAACATTATGGCTGGTTGGAGACAGTCCGAACCACAAGTACCGGGTCCATGGTTCTGGCTGTATACTGGGGGGACGGGGACGACTCCCATTAACCCCTGACTATACCGGGGATACGCTTATCACAATGACTTTCTGGTCTGTGCTGAAGCAGGGCATTCTGGCAGGCAAGTGGCTTGACCTTTATTAGTGAGCCTGGTTACCCCCTCTCGGAACCACAGACTTAGAAATCGCCAGCTCATATACAGTGCATAAAATATATTTATATATATACCCTTATACACCATTTTAATAAAATATATCACAAAATTCTTCTAAGTCCCTCGGGAAGAGTGAAAGACGCGCAGGTTCATTTTCAGAGCTCCTAGACCTTCCTATAAGAAGTTAGCTAAAAAGTAGCTTCGAAAAACGCTTAGGTTAAGTTTCAGAGTTGCTTCTAATGTACCAAAGCTGGACTTAGACATAATTTCACTCTCACAACATTATGGCTGGTTGGAGACAGTCCGAACCACAAGTACCGGGTCCATGGTTCTGGCCGTATACTGGGGGGACGGGGACGACTCCCATTAACCCCTGACTATACCGGGGATACGCTTATCACAATGCCTTTCTGGTCTGTGCTGAAGCAGGGCATTCTGGCAGCCAAGTGGCTTGACCTTTATTAGTGAGCCTGGTTACCCCCTCTCGGAACCACAGACTTAGAAATCGCCAGCTCATATACAGTGCATAAAATATATTTATATATATACCCTTATACACCATTTTAATAAAAAATATCACAAAATTCTTCTAAGTCCCTCGGGAAGAGTGAAAGACGCGCACGTTCATTTTCAGAGCTCCTAGACCTTCCTATAAGAAGTTAGCCAAAAAGTAGCTTCGAAAAACGCTTAGGTTAAGTTTCAGAGTTGCTTCTAATGTACCAAAGCTGGACTTAGACATAATTTCACTCTCACAACATTATGGCTGGTTGGAGACAGTCCGAACCACAAGTACCGGGTCCATGGTTCTTGCCGTATACTGGGGGGACGGGGATGACTCCCATTAACCCCTGACTATACCGGGGATACGCTTATCACAATGCCTTTCTGGTCTGTGCTGAAGCAGGGCATTCTGGCAGCCAAGTGGCTTGACCTTTATTAGTGAGCCTGGTTACCCCCTCTCGGAACCACAGACTTAGAAATCGCCAGCTCATATACAGTGCATAAAATATATTTATATATATACCCTTATACACCATTTTAATAAAAAATATCACAAAATTCTTCTAAGTCCCTCGGGAAGAGTGAAAGACGCGCACGTTCATTTTCAGAGCTCCTAGACCTTCCTATAAGAAGTTAGCTAAAAAGTAGCTTCGAAAAACGCTTAGGTTAAGTTTCAGAGTTGCTTCTAATGTACCAAAGCTGGACTTAGACATAATTTCACTCTCACAACATTATGGCTGGTTGGAGACAGTCCGAACCACAAGTACCAGGTCCATGGTTCTGGCCGTATACTGGGGGGACGGGGACGACTCCCATTAACCCCTGACTATACCGGGGATACGCTTATCACAATGACTTTCTGGTCTGTGCTGAAGCAGGGCATTCTGGCAGGCAAGTGGCTTGACCTTTATTAGTGAGCCTGGTTACCCCCTCTCGGAACCACAGACTTAGAAATCGCCAGCTCATATACAGTGCATAAAATATATTTATATATATACCCTTATACACCATTTTAATAAAAAATATCACAAAATTCTTCTAAGTCCCTCGGGAAGAGTGAAAGACGTGCACGTTCATTTTCAGAGCTCCTAGACCTTCCTATAAGAAGTTAGCCAAAAAGTAGCTTCGAAAAACACTTAGGTTAAGTTTCAGAGTTGCTTCTAATGTACCAAAGCTGGACTTAGACATAATTTCACTCTCACAACATTATGGCTGGTTGGAGACAGTCCGAACCACAAGTACCGTGTCCATGGTTCTGGCCGTATACTGGGGGGACGGGGACGACTCCCATTAACCCCTGACTATACCGGGGATACGCTTATCACAATGCCTTTCTGGTCTGTGCTGAAGCAGGGCATTCTGGCAGCCAAGTGGCTTGACCTTTATTAGTGAGCCTGGTTACCCCCTCTCGGAACCACAGACTTAGAAATCGCCAGCTCATATACAGTGCATAAAATATATTTATATATATACCCTTATACACCATTTTAATAAAAAATATCACAAAATTCTTCTAAGTCCCTCGGGAAGAGTGAAAGACGCGCACGTTCATTTTCAGAGCTCCTAGACCTTCCTATAAGAAGTTAGCCAAAAAGTAGCTTCGAAAAACGCTTAGGTTAAGTTTCAGAGTTGCTTCTAATGTACCAAAGCTGGACTTAGACATAATTTCACTCTCACAACATTATGGCTGGTTGGAGACAGTCCGAACCACAAGTACCGGGTCCATGGTTCTTGCCGTATACTGGGGGGACGGGGATGACTCCCATTAACCCCTGACTATACCGGGGATACGCTTATCACAATGCCTTTCTGGTCTGTGCTGAAGCAGGGCATTCTGGCAGCCAAGTGGCTTGACCTTTATTAGTGAGCCTGGTTACCCCCTCTCGGAACCACAGACTTAGAAATCGCCAGCTCATATACAGTGCATAAAATATATTTATATATATACCCTTATACACCATTTTAATAAAAAATATCACAAAATTCTTCTAAGTCCCTCGGGAAGAGTGAAAGACGCGCACGTTCATTTTCAGAGCTCCTAGACCTTCCTATAAGAAGTTAGCTAAAAAGTAGCTTCGAAAAACGCTTAGGTTAAGTTTCAGAGTTGCTTCTAATGTACCAAAGCTGGACTTAGACATAATTTCACTCTCACAACATTATGGCTGGTTGGAGACAGTCCGAACCACAAGTACCAGGTCCATGGTTCTGGCCGTATACTGGGGGGACGGGGACGACTCCCATTAACCCCTGACTATACCGGGGATACGCTTATCACAATGACTTTCTGGTCTGTGCTGAAGCAGGGCATTCTGGCAGGCAAGTGGCTTGACCTTTATTAGTGAGCCTGGTTACCCCCTCTCGGAACCACAGACTTAGAAATCGCCAGCTCATATACAGTGCATAAAATATATTTATATATATACCCTTATACACCATTTTAATAAAAAATATCACAAAATTCTTCTAAGTCCCTCGGGAAGAGTGAAAGACGCGCAGGTTCATTTTCAGAGCTCCTAGACCTTCCTATAAGAAGTTAGCTAAAAAGTAGCTTCGAAAAACGCTTAGGTTAAGTTTCAGAGTTGCTTCTAATGTACCAAAGCTGGACTTAGACATAATTTCACTCTCACAACATTATGGCTGGTTGGAGACAGTCCGAACCACAAGTACCGGGTCCATGGTTCTGGCCGTATACTGGGGGGACGGGGACGACTCCCATTAACCCCTGACTATACCGGGGATACGCTTATCACAATGCCTTTCTGGTCTGTGCTGAAGCAGGGCATTCTGGCAGCCAAGTGGCTTGACCTTTATTAGTGAGCCTGGTTACCCCCTCTCGGAACCACAGACTTAGAAATCGCCAGCTCATATACAGTGCATAAAATATATTTATATATATACCCTTATACACCATTTTAATAAAAAATATCACAAAATTCTTCTAAGTCCCTCGGGAAGAGTGAAAGACGCGCACGTTCATTTTCAGAGCTCCTAGACCTTCCTATAAGAAGTTAGCCAAAAAGTAGCTTCGAAAAACGCTTAGGTTAAGTTTCAGAGTTGCTTCTAATGTACCAAAGCTGGACTTAGACATAATTTCACTCTCACAACATTATGGCTGGTTGGAGACAGTCCGAACCACAAGTACCGGGTCCATGGTTCTGGCCGTATACTGGGGGGACGGGGATGACTCCCATTAACCCCTGACTATACCGGGGATACGCTTATCACAATGCCTTTCTGGTCTGTGCTGAAGCAGGGCATTCTGGCAGCCAAGTGGCTTGACCTTTATTAGTGAGCCTGGTTACCCCCTCTCGGAACCACAGACTTAGAAATCGCCAGCTCATATACAGTGCATAAAATATATTTATATATATACCCTTATACACCATTTTAATAAAAAAATATCACAAAATTCTTCTAAGTCCCTCGGGAAGAGTGAAAGACGCGCACGTTCATTTTCAGAGCTCCTAGACCTTCCTATAAGAAGTTAGCTAAAAAGTAGCTTCGAAAAACGCTTAGGTTAAGTTTCAGAGTTGCTTCTAATGTACCAAAGCTAGACTTAGACATAATTTCACTCTCACAACATTATGGCTGGTTGGAGACAGTCCGAACCACAAGTACCGGGTCCATGGTTCTGGCTGTATACTGGGGGGACGGGGACGACTCCCATTAACCCCTGACTATACCGGGGATACGCTTATCACAATGACTTTCTGGTCTGTGCTGAAGCAGGGCATTCTGGCAGGCAAGTGGCTTGACCTTTATTAGTGAGCCTGGTTACCCCCTCTCGGAACCACAGACTTAGAAATCGCCAGCTCATATACAGTGCATAAAATATATTTATATATATACCCTTATACACCATTTTAATAAAAAATATCACAACATTCTTCTAAGTCCCTCGGGAAGAGTGAAAGACGCGCAGGTTCATTTTCAGAGCTCCTAGACCTTCCTATAAGAAGTTAGCTAAAAAGTAGCTTCGAAAAACGCTTAGGTTAAGTTTCAGAGTTGCTTCTAATGTACCAAAGCTGGACTTAGACATAATTTCACTCTCACAACATTATGGCTGGTTGGAGACAGTCCGAACCACAAGTACCGGGTCCATGGTTCTGGCCGTATACTGGGGGGACGGGGACGACTCCCATTAACCCCTGACTATACCGGGGATACGCTTATCACAATGCCTTTCTGGTCTGTGCTGAAGCAGGGCATTCTGGCAGCCAAGTGGCTTGACCTTTATTAGTGAGCCTGGTTACCCCCTCTCGGAACCACAGACTTAGAAATCGCCAGCTCATATACAGTGCATAAAATATATTTATATATATACCCTTATACACCATTTTAATAAAAAATATCACAAAATTCTTCTAAGTCCCTCGGGAAGAGTGAAAGACGCGCACGTTCATTTTCAGAGCTCCTAGACCTTCCTATAAGAAGTTAGCCAAAAAGTAGCTTCGAAAAACGCTTAGGTTAAGTTTCAGAGTTGCTTCTAATGTACCAAAGCTGGACTTAGACATAATTTCACTCTCACAACATTATGGCTGGTTGGAGACAGTCCGAACCACAAGTACCGGGTCCATGGTTCTGGCCGTATACTGGGGGGACGGGGATGACTCCCATTAACCCCTGACTATACCGGGGATACGCTTATCACAATGCCTTTCTGGTCTGTGCTGAAGCAGGGCATTCTGGCAGCCAAGTGGCTTGACCTTTATTAGTGAGCCTGGTTACCCCCTCTCGGAACCACAGACTTAGAAATCGCCAGCTCATATACAGTGCATAAAATATATTTATATATATACCCTTATACACCATTTTAATAAAAAATATCACAAAATTCTTCTAAGTCCCTCGGGAAGAGTGAAAGACGCGCACGTTCATTTTCAGAGCTCCTAGACCTTCCTATAAGAAGTTAGCTAAAAAGTAGCTTCGAAAAACGCTTAGGTTAAGTTTCAGAGTTGCTTCTAATGTACCAAAGCTAGACTTAGACATAATTTCACTCTCACAACATTATGGCTGGTTGGAGACAGTCCGAACCACAAGTACCGGGTCCATGGTTCTGGCTGTATACTGGGGGGACGGGGACGACTCCCATTAACCCCTGACTATACCGGGGATACGCTTATCACAATGACTTTCTGGTCTGTGCTGAAGCAGGGCATTCTGGCAGGCAAGTGGCTTGACCTTTATTAGTGAGCCTGGTTACCCCCTCTCGGAACCACAGACTTAGAAATCGCCAGCTCATATACAGTGCATAAAATATATTTATATATATACCCTTATACACCATTTTAATAAAAAATATCACAACATTCTTCTAAGTCCCTCGGGAAGAGTGAAAGACGCGCAGGTTCATTTTCAGAGCTCCTAGACCTTCCTATAAGAAGTTAGCTAAAAAGTAGCTTCGAAAAACGCTTAGGTTAAGTTTCAGAGTTGCTTCTAATGTACCAAAGCTAGACTTAGACATAATTTCACTCTCACAACATTATGGCTGGTTGGAGACAGTCCGAACCACAAGTACCGGGTCCATGGTTCTGGCTGTATACTGGGGGGACGGGGACGACTCCCATTAACCCCTGACTATACCGGGGATACGCTTATCACAATGACTTTCTGGTCTGTGCTGAAGCAGGGCATTCTGGCAGCCAAGTGGCTTGACCTTTATTAGTGAGCCTGGTTACCCCCTCTCGGAACCACAGACTTAGAAATCGCCAGCTCATATACAGTGCATAAAATATATTTATATATATACCCTTATACACCATTTTAATAAAAAATATCACAAAATTCTTCTAAGTCCCTCGGGAAGAGTGAAAGACGCGCACGTTCATTTTCAGAGCTCCTAGACCTTCCTATAAGAAGTTAGCCAAAAAGTAGCTTCGAAAAACGCTTAGGTTAAGTTTCAGAGTTGCTTCTAATGTACCAAAGCTGGACTTAGACATAATTTCACTCTCACAACATTATGGCTGGTTGGAGACAGTCCGAACCACAAGTACCGGGTCCATGGTTCTGGCCGTATACTGGGGGGACGGGGATGACTCCCATTAACCCCTGACTATACCGGGGATACGCTTATCACAATGCCTTTCTGGTCTGTGCTGAAGCAGGGCATTCTGGCAGCCAAGTGGCTTGACCTTTATTAGTGAGCCTGGTTACCCCCTCTCGGAACCACAGACTTAGAAATCGCCAGCTCATATACAGTGCATAAAATATATTTATATATATACCCTTATACACCATTTTAATAAAAAAATATCACAAAATTCTTCTAAGTCCCTCGGGAAGAGTGAAAGACGCGCACGTTCATTTTCAGAGCTCCTAGACCTTCCTATAAGAAGTTAGCTAAAAAGTAGCTTCGAAAAACGCTTAGGTTAAGTTTCAGAGTTGCTTCTAATGTACCAAAGCTAGACTTAGACATAATTTCACTCTCACAACATTATGGCTGGTTGGAGACAGTCCGAACCACAAGTACCGGGTCCATGGTTCTGGCTGTATACTGGGGGGACGGGGACGACTCCCATTAACCCCTGACTATACCGGGGATACGCTTATCACAATGACTTTCTGGTCTGTGCTGAAGCAGGGCATTCTGGCAGGCAAGTGGCTTGACCTTTATTAGTGAGCCTGGTTACCCCCTCTCGGAACCACAGACTTAGAAATCGCCAGCTCATATACAGTGCATAAAATATATTTATATATATACCCTTATACACCATTTTAATAAAAAATATCACAACATTCTTCTAAGTCCCTCGGGAAGAGTGAAAGACGCGCAGGTTCATTTTCAGAGCTCCTAGACCTTCCTATAAGAAGTTAGCTAAAAAGTAGCTTCGAAAAACGCTTAGGTTAAGTTTCAGAGTTGCTTCTAATGTACCAAAGCTGGACTTAGACATAATTTCACTCTCACAACATTATGGCTGGTTGGAGACAGTCCGAACCACAAGTACCGGGTCCATGGTTCTGGCCGTATACTGGGGGGACGGGGACGACTCCCATTAACCCCTGACTATACCGGGGATACGCTTATCACAATGCCTTTCTGGTCTGTGCTGAAGCAGGGCATTCTGGCAGCCAAGTGGCTTGACCTTTATTAGTGAGCCTGGTTACCCCCTCTCGGAACCACAGACTTAGAAATCGCCAGCTCATATACAGTGCATAAAATATATTTATATATATACCCTTATACACCATTTTAATAAAAAATATCACAAAATTCTTCTAAGTCCCTCGGGAAGAGTGAAAGACGCGCACGTTCATTTTCAGAGCTCCTAGACCTTCCTATAAGAAGTTAGCCAAAAAGTAGCTTCGAAAAACGCTTAGGTTAAGTTTCAGAGTTGCTTCTAATGTACCAAAGCTGGACTTAGACATAATTTCACTCTCACAACATTATGGCTGGTTGGAGACAGTCCGAACCACAAGTACCGGGTCCATGGTTCTGGCCGTATACTGGGGGGACGGGGATGACTCCCATTAACCCCTGACTATACCGGGGATACGCTTATCACAATGCCTTTCTGGTCTGTGCTGAAGCAGGGCATTCTGGCAGCCAAGTGGCTTGACCTTTATTAGTGAGCCTGGTTACCCCCTCTCGGAACCACAGACTTAGAAATCGCCAGCTCATATACAGTGCATAAAATATATTTATATATATACCCTTATACACCATTTTAATAAAAAATATCACAAAATTCTTCTAAGTCCCTCGGGAAGAGTGAAAGACGCGCACGTTCATTTTCAGAGCTCCTAGACCTTCCTATAAGAAGTTAGCTAAAAAGTAGCTTCGAAAAACGCTTAGGTTAAGTTTCAGAGTTGCTTCTAATGTACCAAAGCTAGACTTAGACATAATTTCACTCTCACAACATTATGGCTGGTTGGAGACAGTCCGAACCACAAGTACCGGGTCCATGGTTCTGGCTGTATACTGGGGGGACGGGGACGACTCCCATTAACCCCTGACTATACCGGGGATACGCTTATCACAATGACTTTCTGGTCTGTGCTGAAGCAGGGCATTCTGGCAGGCAAGTGGCTTGACCTTTATTAGTGAGCCTGGTTACCCCCTCTCGGAACCACAGACTTAGAAATCGCCAGCTCATATACAGTGCATAAAATATATTTATATATATACCCTTATACACCATTTTAATAAAAAATATCACAACATTCTTCTAAGTCCCTCGGGAAGAGTGAAAGACGCGCAGGTTCATTTTCAGAGCTCCTAGACCTTCCTATAAGAAGTTAGCTAAAAAGTAGCTTCGAAAAACGCTTAGGTTAAGTTTCAGAGTTGCTTCTAATGTACCAAAGCTGGACTTAGACATAATTTCACTCTCACAACATTATGGCTGGTTGGAGACAGTCCGAACCACAAGTACCGGGTCCATGGTTCTGGCCGTATACTGGGGGGACGGGGACGACTCCCATTAACCCCTGACTATACCGGGGATACGCTTATCACAATGCCTTTCTGGTCTGTGCTGAAGCAGGGCATTCTGGCAGCCAAGTGGCTTGACCTTTATTAGTGAGCCTGGTTACCCCCTCTCGGAACCACAGACTTAGAAATCGCCAGCTCATATACAGTGCATAAAATATATTTATATATATACCCTTATACACCATTTTAATAAAAAATATCACAAAATTCTTCTAAGTCCCTCGGGAAGAGTGAAAGACGCGCACGTTCATTTTCAGAGCTCCTAGACCTTCCTATAAGAAGTTAGCCAAAAAGTAGCTTCGAAAAACGCTTAGGTTAAGTTTCAGAGTTGCTTCTAATGTACCAAAGCTGGACTTAGACATAATTTCACTCTCACAACATTATGGCTGGTTGGAGACAGTCCGAACCACAAGTACCGGGTCCATGGTTCTGGCCGTATACTGGGGGGACGGGGATGACTCCCATTAACCCCTGACTATACCGGGGATACGCTTATCACAATGCCTTTCTGGTCTGTGCTGAAGCAGGGCATTCTGGCAGCCAAGTGGCTTGACCTTTATTAGTGAGCCTGGTTACCCCCTCTCGGAACCACAGACTTAGAAATCGCCAGCTCATATACAGTGCATAAAATATATTTATATATATACCCTTATACACCATTTTAATAAAAAATATCACAAAATTCTTCTAAGTCCCTCGGGAAGAGTGAAAGACGCGCACGTTCATTTTCAGAGCTCCTAGACCTTCCTATAAGAAGTTAGCTAAAAAGTAGCTTCGAAAAACGCTTAGGTTAAGTTTCAGAGTTGCTTCTAATGTACCAAAGCTAGACTTAGACATAATTTCACTCTCACAACATTATGGCTGGTTGGAGACAGTCCGAACCACAAGTACCGGGTCCATGGTTCTGGCTGTATACTGGGGGGACGGGGACGACTCCCATTAACCCCTGACTATACCGGGGATACGCTTATCACAATGACTTTCTGGTCTGTGCTGAAGCAGGGCATTCTGGCAGGCAAGTGGCTTGACCTTTATTAGTGAGCCTGGTTACCCCCTCTCGGAACCACAGACTTAGAAATCGCCAGCTCATATACAGTGCATAAAATATATTTATATATATACCCTTATACACCATTTTAATAAAATATATCACAAAATTCTTCTAAGTCCCTCGGGAAGAGTGAAAGACGCGCAGGTTCATTTTCAGAGCTCCTAGACCTTCCTATAAGAAGTTAGCTAAAAAGTAGCTTCGAAAAACGCTTAGGTTAAGTTTCAGAGTTGCTTCTAATGTACCAAAGCTGGACTTAGACATAATTTCACTCTCACAACATTATGGCTGGTTGGAGACAGTCCGAACCACAAGTACCGGGTCCATGGTTCTGGCCGTATACTGGGGGGACGGGGACGACTCCCATTAACCCCTGACTATACCGGGGATACGCTTATCACAATGCCTTTCTGGTCTGTGCTGAAGCAGGGCATTCTGGCAGCCAAGTGGCTTGACCTTTATTAGTGAGCCTGGTTACCCCCTCTCGGAACCACAGACTTAGAAATCGCCAGCTCATATACAGTGCATAAAATATATTTATATATATACCCTTATACACCATTTTAATAAAAAATATCACAAAATTCTTCTAAGTCCCTCGGGAAGAGTGAAAGACGCGCACGTTCATTTTCAGAGCTCCTAGACCTTCCTATAAGAAGTTAGCCAAAAAGTAGCTTCGAAAAACGCTTAGGTTAAGTTTCAGAGTTGCTTCTAATGTACCAAAGCTGGACTTAGACATAATTTCACTCTCACAACATTATGGCTGGTTGGAGACAGTCCGAACCACAAGTACCGGGTCCATGGTTCTTGCCGTATACTGGGGGGACGGGGATGACTCCCATTAACCCCTGACTATACCGGGGATACGCTTATCACAATGCCTTTCTGGTCTGTGCTGAAGCAGGGCATTCTGGCAGCCAAGTGGCTTGACCTTTATTAGTGAGCCTGGTTACCCCCTCTCGGAACCACAGACTTAGAAATCGCCAGCTCATATACAGTGCATAAAATATATTTATATATATACCCTTATACACCATTTTAATAAAAAATATCACAAAATTCTTCTAAGTCCCTCGGGAAGAGTGAAAGACGCGCACGTTCATTTTCAGAGCTCCTAGACCTTCCTATAAGAAGTTAGCTAAAAAGTAGCTTCGAAAAACGCTTAGGTTAAGTTTCAGAGTTGCTTCTAATGTACCAAAGCTAGACTTAGACATAATTTCACTCTCACAACATTATGGCTGGTTGGAGACAGTCCGAACCACAAGTACCGGGTCCATGGTTCTGGCTGTATACTGGGGGGACGGGGACGACTCCCATTAACCCCTGACTATACCGGGGATACGCTTATCACAATGACTTTCTGGTCTGTGCTGAAGCAGGGCATTCTGGCAGGCAAGTGGCTTGACCTTTATTAGTGAGCCTGGTTACCCCCTCTCGGAACCACAGACTTAGAAATCGCCAGCTCATATACAGTGCATAAAATATATTTATATATATACCCTTATACACCATTTTAATAAAAAATATCACAACATTCTTCTAAGTCCCTCGGGAAGAGTGAAAGACGCGCAGGTTCATTTTCAGAGCTCCTAGACCTTCCTATAAGAAGTTAGCTAAAAAGTAGCTTCGAAAAACGCTTAGGTTAAGTTTCAGAGTTGCTTCTAATGTACCAAAGCTGGACTTAGACATAATTTCACTCTCACAACATTATGGCTGGTTGGAGACAGTCCGAACCACAAGTACCGGGTCCATGGTTCTGGCCGTATACTGGGGGGACGGGGACGACTCCCATTAACCCCTGACTATACCGGGGATACGCTTATCACAATGCCTTTCTGGTCTGTGCTGAAGCAGGGCATTCTGGCAGCCAAGTGGCTTGACCTTTATTAGTGAGCCTGGTTACCCCCTCTCGGAACCACAGACTTAGAAATCGCCAGCTCATATACAGTGCATAAAATATATTTATATATATACCCTTATACACCATTTTAATAAAAAATATCACAAAATTCTTCTAAGTCCCTCGGGAAGAGTGAAAGACGCGCACGTTCATTTTCAGAGCTCCTAGACCTTCCTATAAGAAGTTAGCCAAAAAGTAGCTTCGAAAAACGCTTAGGTTAAGTTTCAGAGTTGCTTCTAATGTACCAAAGCTGGACTTAGACATAATTTCACTCTCACAACATTATGGCTGGTTGGAGACAGTCCGAACCACAAGTACCGGGTCCATGGTTCTGGCCGTATACTGGGGGGACGGGGATGACTCCCATTAACCCCTGACTATACCGGGGATACGCTTATCACAATGCCTTTCTGGTCTGTGCTGAAGCAGGGCATTCTGGCAGCCAAGTGGCTTGACCTTTATTAGTGAGCCTGGTTACCCCCTCTCGGAACCACAGACTTAGAAATCGCCAGCTCATATACAGTGCATAAAATATATTTATATATATACCCTTATACACCATTTTAATAAAAAATATCACAAAATTCTTCTAAGTCCCTCGGGAAGAGTGAAAGACGCGCACGTTCATTTTCAGAGCTCCTAGACCTTCCTATAAGAAGTTAGCTAAAAAGTAGCTTCGAAAAACGCTTAGGTTAAGTTTCAGAGTTGCTTCTAATGTACCAAAGCTAGACTTAGACATAATTTCACTCTCACAACATTATGGCTGGTTGGAGACAGTCCGAACCACAAGTACCGGGTCCATGGTTCTGGCTGTATACTGGGGGGACGGGGACGACTCCCATTAACCCCTGACTATACCGGGGATACGCTTATCACAATGACTTTCTGGTCTGTGCTGAAGCAGGGCATTCTGGCAGGCAAGTGGCTTGACCTTTATTAGTGAGCCTGGTTACCCCCTCTCGGAACCACAGACTTAGAAATCGCCAGCTCATATACAGTGCATAAAATATATTTATATATATACCCTTATACACCATTTTAATAAAATATATCACAAAATTCTTCTAAGTCCCTCGGGAAGAGTGAAAGACGCGCAGGTTCATTTTCAGAGCTCCTAGACCTTCCTATAAGAAGTTAGCTAAAAAGTAGCTTCGAAAAACGCTTAGGTTAAGTTTCAGAGTTGCTTCTAATGTACCAAAGCTGGACTTAGACATAATTTCACTCTCACAACATTATGGCTGGTTGGAGACAGTCCGAACCACAAGTACCGGGTCCATGGTTCTGGCCGTATACTGGGGGGACGGGGACGACTCCCATTAACCCCTGACTATACCGGGGATACGCTTATCACAATGCCTTTCTGGTCTGTGCTGAAGCAGGGCATTCTGGCAGCCAAGTGGCTTGACCTTTATTAGTGAGCCTGGTTACCCCCTCTCGGAACCACAGACTTAGAAATCGCCAGCTCATATACAGTGCATAAAATATATTTATATATATACCCTTATACACCATTTTAATAAAAAATATCACAAAATTCTTCTAAGTCCCTCGGGAAGAGTGAAAGACGCGCACGTTCATTTTCAGAGCTCCTAGACCTTCCTATAAGAAGTTAGCCAAAAAGTAGCTTCGAAAAACGCTTAGGTTAAGTTTCAGAGTTGCTTCTAATGTACCAAAGCTGGACTTAGACATAATTTCACTCTCACAACATTATGGCTGGTTGGAGACAGTCCGAACCACAAGTACCGGGTCCATGGTTCTTGCCGTATACTGGGGGGACGGGGATGACTCCCATTAACCCCTGACTATACCGGGGATACGCTTATCACAATGCCTTTCTGGTCTGTGCTGAAGCAGGGCATTCTGGCAGCCAAGTGGCTTGACCTTTATTAGTGAGCCTGGTTACCCCCTCTCGGAACCACAGACTTAGAAATCGCCAGCTCATATACAGTGCATAAAATATATTTATATATATACCCTTATACACCATTTTAATAAAAAATATCACAAAATTCTTCTAAGTCCCTCGGGAAGAGTGAAAGACGCGCACGTTCATTTTCAGAGCTCCTAGACCTTCCTATAAGAAGTTAGCTAAAAAGTAGCTTCGAAAAACGCTTAGGTTAAGTTTCAGAGTTGCTTCTAATGTACCAAAGCTGGACTTAGACATAATTTCACTCTCACAACATTATGGCTGGTTGGAGACAGTCCGAACCACAAGTACCAGGTCCATGGTTCTGGCCGTATACTGGGGGGACGGGGACGACTCCCATTAACCCCTGACTATACCGGGGATACGCTTATCACAATGACTTTCTGGTCTGTGCTGAAGCAGGGCATTCTGGCAGGCAAGTGGCTTGACCTTTATTAGTGAGCCTGGTTACCCCCTCTCGGAACCACAGACTTAGAAATCGCCAGCTCATATACAGTGCATAAAATATATTTATATATATACCCTTATACACCATTTTAATAAAAAATATCACAAAATTCTTCTAAGTCCCTCGGGAAGAGTGAAAGACGTGCACGTTCATTTTCAGAGCTCCTAGACCTTCCTATAAGAAGTTAGCCAAAAAGTAGCTTCGAAAAACACTTAGGTTAAGTTTCAGAGTTGCTTCTAATGTACCAAAGCTGGACTTAGACATAATTTCACTCTCACAACATTATGGCTGGTTGGAGACAGTCCGAACCACAAGTACCGTGTCCATGGTTCTGGCCGTATACTGGGGGGACGGGGACGACTCCCATTAACCCCTGACTATACCGGGGATACGCTTATCACAATGCCTTTCTGGTCTGTGCTGAAGCAGGGCATTCTGGCAGCCAAGTGGCTTGACCTTTATTAGTGAGCCTGGTTACCCCCTCTCGGAACCACAGACTTAGAAATCGCCAGCTCATATACAGTGCATAAAATATATTTATATATATACCCTTATACACCATTTTAATAAAAAATATCACAAAATTCTTCTAAGTCCCTCGGGAAGAGTGAAAGACGCGCACGTTCATTTTCAGAGCTCCTAGACCTTCCTATAAGAAGTTAGCCAAAAAGTAGCTTCGAAAAACGCTTAGGTTAAGTTTCAGAGTTGCTTCTAATGTACCAAAGCTGGACTTAGACATAATTTCACTCTCACAACATTATGGCTGGTTGGAGACAGTCCGAACCACAAGTACCGGGTCCATGGTTCTTGCCGTATACTGGGGGGACGGGGATGACTCCCATTAACCCCTGACTATACCGGGGATACGCTTATCACAATGCCTTTCTGGTCTGTGCTGAAGCAGGGCATTCTGGCAGCCAAGTGGCTTGACCTTTATTAGTGAGCCTGGTTACCCCCTCTCGGAACCACAGACTTAGAAATCGCCAGCTCATATACAGTGCATAAAATATATTTATATATATACCCTTATACACCATTTTAATAAAAAATATCACAAAATTCTTCTAAGTCCCTCGGGAAGAGTGAAAGACGCGCACGTTCATTTTCAGAGCTCCTAGACCTTCCTATAAGAAGTTAGCTAAAAAGTAGCTTCGAAAAACGCTTAGGTTAAGTTTCAGAGTTGCTTCTAATGTACCAAAGCTGGACTTAGACATAATTTCACTCTCACAACATTATGGCTGGTTGGAGACAGTCCGAACCACAAGTACCAGGTCCATGGTTCTGGCCGTATACTGGGGGGACGGGGACGACTCCCATTAACCCCTGACTATACCGGGGATACGCTTATCACAATGACTTTCTGGTCTGTGCTGAAGCAGGGCATTCTGGCAGGCAAGTGGCTTGACCTTTATTAGTGAGCCTGGTTACCCCCTCTCGGAACCACAGACTTAGAAATCGCCAGCTCATATACAGTGCATAAAATATATTTATATATATACCCTTATACACCATTTTAATAAAAAATATCACAAAATTCTTCTAAGTCCCTCGGGAAGAGTGAAAGACGTGCACGTTCATTTTCAGAGCTCCTAGACCTTCCTATAAGAAGTTAGCCAAAAAGTAGCTTCGAAAAACACTTAGGTTAAGTTTCAGAGTTGCTTCTAATGTACCAAAGCTGGACTTAGACATAATTTCACTCTCACAACATTATGGCTGGTTGGAGACAGTCCGAACCACAAGTACCGTGTCCATGGTTCTGGCCGTATACTGGGGGGACGGGGACGACTCCCATTAACCCCTGACTATACCGGGGATACGCTTATCACAATGCCTTTCTGGTCTGTGCTGAAGCAGGGCATTCTGGCAGCCAAGTGGCTTGACCTTTATTAGTGAGCCTGGTTACCCCCTCTCGGAACCACAGACTTAGAAATCGCCAGCTCATATACAGTGCATAAAATATATTTATATATATACCCTTATACACCATTTTAATAAAAAATATCACAAAATTCTTCTAAGTCCCTCGGGAAGAGTGAAAGACGCGCACGTTCATTTTCAGAGCTCCTAGACCTTCCTATAAGAAGCTAGCCAAAAAGTAGCTTCGAAAAACACTTAGGTTAAGTTTCAGAGTTGCTTCTAATGTACCAAAGCTGGACTTAGACATAATTTCACTCTCACAACATTATGGCTGGTTGGAGACAGTCCGAACCACAAGTACCGGGTCCATGGTTCTGGCCGTATACTGGGGGGACGGGGACGACTCCCATTAACCCCTGACTATACCGGGGATACGCTTATCACAATGCCTTTCTGGTCTGTGCTGAAGCAGGGCATTCTGGCAGCCAAGTGGCTTGACCTTTATTAGTGAGCCTGGTTACCCCCTCTCGGAACCACAGACTTAGAAATCGCCAGCTCATATACAGTGCATAAAATATATTTATATATATACCCTTATACACCATTTTAATAAAAAATATCACAAAATTCTTCTAAGTCCCTCGGGAAGAGTGAAAGACTCGCACGTTCATTTTCAGAGCTCCTAGACCTTCCTATAAGAAGTTAGCTAAAAAGTAGCTTCGAAAAACGCTTAGGTTAAGTTTCAGAGTTGCTTCTAATGTACCAAAGCTGGACTTAGACATAATTTCACTCTCACAACATTATGGCTGGTTGGAGACAGTCCGAACCACAAGTACCGGGTCCATGGTTCTGGCCGTATACTGGGGGGACGGGGACGACTCCCATTAACCCCTGACTATACCGGGGATACGCTTATCACAATGCCTTTCTGGTCTGTGCTGAAGCAGGGCATTCTGGCAGCCAAGTGGCTTGACCTTTATTAGTGAGCCTGGTTACCCCCTCTCGGAACCACAGACTTAGAAATCGCCAGCTCATATACAGTGCATAAAATATATTTATATATATACCCTTATACACCATTTTAATAAAAAATATCACAAAATTCTTCTAAGTCCCTCGGGAAGAGTGAAAGACGCGCACGTTCATTTTCAGAGCTCCTAGACCTTCCTATAAGAAGCTAGCCAAAAAGTAGCTTCGAAAAACACTTAGGTTAAGTTTCAGAGTTGCTTCTAATGTACCAAAGCTGGACTTAGACATAATTTCACTCTCACAACATTATGGCTGGTTGGAGACAGTCCGAACCACAAGTACCGGGTCCATGGTTCTGGCCGTATACTGGGGGGACGGGGACGACTCCCATTAACCCCTGACTATACCGGGGATACGCTTATCACAATGCCTTTCTGGTCTGTGCTGAAGCAGGGCATTCTGGCAGCCAAGTGGCTTGACCTTTATTAGTGAGCCTGGTTACCCCCTCTCGGAACCACAGACTTAGAAATCGCCAGCTCATATACAGTGCATAAAATATATTTATATATATACCCTTATACACCATTTTAATAAAAAATATCACAAAATTCTTCTAAGTCCCTCGGGAAGAGTGAAAGACTCGCACGTTCATTTTCAGAGCTCCTAGACCTTCCTATAAGAAGTTAGCTAAAAAGTAGCTTCGAAAAACGCTTAGGTTAAGTTTCAGAGTTGCTTCTAATGTACCAAAGCTGGACTTAGACATAATTTCACTCTCACAACATTATGGCTGGTTGGAGACAGTCCGAACCACAAGTACCGGGTCCATGGTTCTGGCCGTATACTGGGGGGACGGGGACGACTCCCATTAACCCCTGACTATACCGGGGATACGCTTATCACAATGCCTTTCTGGTCTGTGCTGAAGCAGGGCATTCTGGCAGCCAAGTGGCTTGACCTTTATTAGTGAGCCTGGTTACCCCCTCTCGGAACCACAGACTTAGAAATCGCCAGCTCATATACAGTGCATAAAATATATTTATATATATACCCTTATACACCATTTTAATAAAAAATATCACAAAATTCTTCTAAGTCCCTCGGGAAGAGTGAAAGACGCGCACGTTCATTTTCAGAGCTCCTAGACCTTCCTATAAGAAGTTAGCCAAAAAGTAGCTTCGAAAAACGCTTAGGTTAAGTTTCAGCGTTGCTTCTAATGTACCAAAGCTGGACTTAGACATAATTTCACTCTCACAACATTATGGCTGGTTGGAGACAGTCCGAACCACAAGTTCCGGGTCCATGTTTCTGGCCGTATACTGGGGGGACGGGGATGACTCCCATTAACCCCTGACTATACCGGGGATACGCTTATCACAATGCCTTTCTGGTCTGTGCTGAAGCAGGGCATTCTGGCAGCCAAGTGGCTTGACCTTTATTAGTGAGCCTGGTTACCCCCTCTCGGAACCACAGACTTAGAAATCGCCAGCTCATATACAGTGCATAAAATATATTTATATATATACCCTTATACACCATTTTAATAAAAAATATCACAAAATTCTTCTAAGTCCCTCGGGAAGAGTGAAAGACGCGCACGTTCATTTTCAGAGCTCCTAGACCTTCCTATAAGAAGTTAGCTAAAAAGTAGCTTCGAAAAACGCTTAGGTTAAGTTTCAGAGTTGCTTCTAATGTACCAAAGCTGGACTTAGACATAATTTCACTCTCACAACATTATGGCTGGTTGGAGACAGTCCGAACCACAAGTTCCGGGTCCATGTTTCTGGCCGTATACTGGGGGGACGGGGATGACTCCCATTAACCCCTGACTATACCGGGGATACGCTTATCACAATGCCTTTCTGGTCTGTGCTGAAGCAGGGCATTCTGGCAGCCAAGTGGCTTGACCTTTATTAGTGAGCCTGGTTACCCCCTCTCGGAACCACAGACTTAGAAATCGCCAGCTCATATACAGTGCATAAAATATATTTATATATATACCCTTATACACCATTTTAATAAAAAATATCACAAAATTCTTCTAAGTCCCTCGGGAAGAGTGAAAGACGCGCACGTTCATTTTCAGAGCTCCTAGACCTTCCTATAAGAAGTTAGCTAAAAAGTAGCTTCGAAAAACGCTTAGGTTAAGTTTCAGAGTTGCTTCTAATGTACCAAAGCTGGACTTAGACATAATTTCACTCTCACAACATTATGGCTGGTTGGAGACAGTCCGAACCACAAGTACCGGGTCCATGGTTCTGGCCGTATACTGGGGGGACGGGGACGACTCCCATTAACCCCTGACTATACCGGGGATACGCTTATCACAATGACTTTCTGGTCTGTGCTGAAGCAGGGCATTCTGGCAGGCAAGTGGCTTGACCTTTATTAGTGAGCCTGGTTACCCCCTCTCGGAACCACAGACTTAGAAATCGCCAGCTCATATACAGTGCATAAAATATATTTATATATATACCCTTATACACCATTTTAATAAAAAATATCACAAAATTCTTCTAAGTCCCTCGGGAAGAGTGAAAGACGCGCACGTTCATTTTCAGAGCTCCTAGACCTTCCTATAAGAAGTTAGCTAAAAAGTAGCTTCGAAAAACGCTTAGGTTAAGTTTCAGAGTTGCTTCTAATGTACCAAAGCTGGACTTAGACATAATTTCACTCTCACAACATTATGGCTGGTTGGAGACAGTCCGAACCACAAGTACCGGGTCCATGGTTCTGGCCGTATACTGGGGGGACGGGGACGACTCCCATTAACCCCTGACTATACCGGGGATACGCTTATCACAATGCCTTTCTGGTCTGTGCTGAAGCAGGGCATTCTGGCAGCCAAGTGGCTTGACCTTTATTAGTGAGCCTGGTTACCCCCTCTCGGAACCACAGACTTAGAAATCGCCAGCTCATATACAGTGCATAAAATATATTTATATATATACCCTTATACACCATTTTAATAAAAAATATCACAAAATTCTTCTAAGTCCCTCGGGAAGAGTGAAAGACGCGCACGTTCATTTTCAGAGCTCCTAGACCTTCCTATAAGAAGTTAGCTAAAAAGTAGCTTCGAAAAACGCTTAGGTTAAGTTTCAGAGTTGCTTCTAATGTACCAAAGCTGGACTTAGACATAATTTCACTCTCACAACATTATGGCTGGTTGGAGACAGTCCGAACCACAAGTACCGGGTCCATGGTTCTGGCCGTATACTGGGGGGACGGGGACGACTCCCATTAACCCCTGACTATACCGGGGATACGCTTATCACAATGCCTTTCTGGTCTGTGCTGAAGCAGGGCATTCTGGCAGCCAAGTGGCTTGACCTTTATTAGTGAGCCTGGTTACCCCCTCTCGGAACCACAGACTTAGAAATCGCCAGCTCATATACAGTGCATAAAATATATTTATATATATACCCTTATACACCATTTTAATAAAAAATATCACAAAATTCTTCTAAGTCCCTCGGGAAGAGTGAAAGACGCGCACGTTCATTTTCAGAGCTCCTAGACCTTCCTATAAGAAGTTAGCTAAAAAGTAGCTTCGAAAAACGCTTAGGTTAAGTTTCAGAGTTGCTTCTAATGTACCAAAGCTGGACTTAGACATAATTTCACTCTCACAACATTATGGCTGGTTGGAGACAGTCCGAACCACAAGTACCGGGTCCATGGTTCTTGCCGTATACTGGGGGGACGGGGATGACTCCCATTAACCCCTGACTATACCGGGGATACGCTTATCACAATGCCTTTCTGGTCTGTGCTGAAGCAGGGCATTCTGGCAGCCAAGTGGCTTGACCTTTATTAGTGAGCCTGGTTACCCCCTCTCGGAACCACAGACTTAGAAATCGCCAGCTCATATACAGTGCATAAAATATATTTATATATATACCCTTATACACCATTTTAATAAAAAATATCACAAAATTCTTCTAAGTCCCTCGGGAAGAGTGAAAGACGCGCACGTTCATTTTCAGAGCTCCTAGACCTTCCTATAAGAAGTTAGCTAAAAAGTAGCTTCGAAAAACGCTTAGGTTAAGTTTCAGAGTTGCTTCTAATGTACCAAAGCTGGACTTAGACATAATTTCACTCTCACAACATTATGGCTGGTTGGAGACAGTCCGAACCACAAGTACCGGGTCCATGGTTCTGGCCGTATACTGGGGGGACGGGGACGACTCCCATTAACCCCTGACTATACCGGGGATACGCTTATCACAATGCCTTTCTGGTCTGTGCTGAAGCAGGGCATTCTGGCAGCCAAGTGGCTTGACCTTTATTAGTGAGCCTGGTTACCCCCTCTCGGAACCACAGACTTAGAAATCGCCAGCTCATATACAGTGCATAAAATATATTTATATATATACCCTTATACACCATTTTAATAAAAAATATCACAAAATTCTTCTAAGTCCCTCGGGAAGAGTGAAAGACGCGCACGTTCATTTTCAGAGCTCCTAGACCTTCCTATAAGAAGTTAGCTAAAAAGTAGCTTCGAAAAACGCTTAGGTTAAGTTTCAGAGTTGCTTCTAATGTACCAAAGCTGGACTTAGACATAATTTCACTCTCACAACATTATGGCTGGTTGGAGACAGTCCGAACCACAAGTACCGGGTCCATGGTTCTTGCCGTATACTGGGGGGACGGGGATGACTCCCATTAACCCCTGACTATACCGGGGATACGCTTATCACAATGCCTTTCTGGTCTGTGCTGAAGCAGGGCATTCTGGCAGCCAAGTGGCTTGACCTTTATTAGTGAGCCTGGTTACCCCCTCTCGGAACCACAGACTTAGAAATCGCCAGCTCATATACAGTGCATAAAATATATTTATATATATACCCTTATACACCATTTTAATAAAAAATATCACAAAATTCTTCTAAGTCCCTCGGGAAGAGTGAAAGACGCGCACGTTCATTTTCAGAGCTCCTAGACCTTCCTATAAGAAGTTAGCTAAAAAGTAGCTTCGAAAAACGCTTAGGTTAAGTTTCAGAGTTGCTTCTAATGTACCAAAGCTGGACTTAGACATAATTTCACTCTCACAACATTATGGCTGGTTGGAGACAGTCCGAACCACAAGTACCGGGTCCATGGTTCTGGCCGTATACTGGGGGGACGGGGACGACTCCCATTAACCCCTGACTATACCGGGGATACGCTTATCACAATGACTTTCTGGTCTGTGCTGAAGCAGGGCATTCTGGCAGGCAAGTGGCTTGACCTTTATTAGTGAGCCTGGTTACCCCCTCTCGGAACCACAGACTTAGAAATCGCCAGCTCATATACAGTGCATAAAATATATTTATATATATACCCTTATACACCATTTTAATAAAAAATATCACAAAATTCTTCTAAGTCCCTCGGGAAGAGTGAAAGACGCGCACGTTCATTTTCAGAGCTCCTAGACCTTCCTATAAGAAGTTAGCCAAAAAGTAGCTTCGAAAAACACTTAGGTTAAGTTTCAGAGTTGCTTCTAATGTACCAAAGCTGGACTTAGACATAATTTCACTCTCACAACATTATGGCTGGTTGGAGACAGTCCGAACCACAAGTACCGGGTCCATGGTTCTGGCCGTATACTGGGGGGACGGGGACGACTCCCATTAACCCCTGACTATACCGGGGATACGCTTATCACAATGCCTTTCTGGTCTGTGCTGAAGCAGGGCATTCTGGCAGCCAAGTGGCTTGACCTTTATTAGTGAGCCTGGTTACCCCCTCTCGGAACCACAGACTTAGAAATCGCCAGCTCATATACAGTGCATAAAATATATTTATATATATACCCTTATACACCATTTTAATAAAAAATATCACAAAATTCTTCTAAGTCCCTCGGGAAGAGTGAAAGACGCGCACGTTCATTTTCAGAGCTCCTAGACCTTCCTATAAGAAGTTAGCTAAAAAGTAGCTTCGAAAAACGCTTAGGTTAAGTTTCAGAGTTGCTTCTAATGTACCAAAGCTGGACTTAGACATAATTTCACTCTCACAACATTATGGCTGGTTGGAGACAGTCCGAACCACAAGTTCCGGGTCCATGGTTCTGGCCGTATACTGGGGGGACGGGGATGACTCCCATTAACCCCTGACTATACCGGGGATACGCTTATCACAATGCCTTTCTGGTCTGTGCTGAAGCAGGGCATTCTGGCAGCCAAGTGGCTTGACCTTTATTAGTGAGCCTGGTTACCCCCTCTCGGAACCACAGACTTAGAAATCGCCAGCTCATATACAGTGCATAAAATATATTTATATATATACCCTTATACACCATTTTAATAAAAAATATCACAAAATTCTTCTAAGTCCCTCGGGAAGAGTGAAAGACGCGCACGTTCATTTTCAGAGCTCCTAGACCTTCCTATAAGAAGTTAGCTAAAAAGTAGCTTCGAAAAACGCTTAGGTTAAGTTTCAGAGTTGCTTCTAATGTACCAAAGCTGGACTTAGACATAATTTCACTCTCACAACATTATGGCTGGTTGGAGACAGTCCGAACCACAAGTACCGGGTCCATGGTTCTGGCCGTATACTGGGGGGACGGGGACGACTCCCATTAACCCCTGACTATACCGGGGATACGCTTATCACAATGCCTTTCTGGTCTGTGCTGAAGCAGGGCATTCTGGCAGCCAAGTGGCTTGACCTTTATTAGTGAGCCTGGTTACCCCCTCTCGGAACCACAGACTTAGAAATCGCCAGCTCATATACAGTGCATAAAATATATTTATATATATACCCTTATACACCATTTTAATAAAAAATATCACAAAATTCTTCTAAGTCCCTCGGGAAGAGTGAAAGACGCGCACGTTCATTTTCAGAGCTCCTAGACCTTCCTATAAGAAGTTAGCTAAAAAGTAGCTTCGAAAAACGCTTAGGTTAAGTTTCAGAGTTGCTTCTAATGTACCAAAGCTGGACTTAGACATAATTTCACTCTCACAACATTATGGCTGGTTGGAGACAGTCCGAACCACAAGTACCGGGTCCATGGTTCTGGCCGTATACTGGGGGGACGGGGATGACTCCCATTAACCCCTGACTATACCGGGGATACGCTTATCACAATGCCTTTCTGGTCTGTGCTGAAGCAGGGCATTCTGGCAGCCAAGTGGCTTGACCTTTATTAGTGAGCCTGGTTACCCCCTCTCGGAACCACAGACTTAGAAATCGCCAGCTCATATACAGTGCATAAAATATATTTATATATATACCCTTATACACCATTTTAATAAAAAATATCACAAAATTCTTCTAAGTCCCTCGGGAAGAGTGAAAGACGCGCACGTTCATTTTCAGAGCTCCTAGACCTTCCTATAAGAAGTTAGCCAAAAAGTAGCTTCGAAAAACACTTAGGTTAAGTTTCAGAGTTGCTTCTAATGTACCAAAGCTGGACTTAGACATAATTTCACTCTCACAACATTATGGCTGGTTGGAGACAGTCCGAACCACAAGTACCGGGTCCATGGTTCTGGCCGTATACTGGGGGGACGGGGATGACTCCCATTAACCCCTGACTATACCGGGGATACGCTTATCACAATGCCTTTCTGGTCTGTGCTGAAGCAGGGCATTCTGGCAGCCAAGTGGCTTGACCTTTATTAGTGAGCCTGGTTACCCCCTCTCGGAACCACAGACTTAGAAATCGCCAGCTCATATACAGTGCATAAAATATATTTATATATATACCCTTATACACCATTTTAATAAAAAATATCACAAAATTCTTCTAAGTCCCTCGGGAAGAGTAAAAGACGCGCACGTTCATTTTCAGAGCTCCTAGACCTTCCTATAAGAAGTTAGCTAAAAAGTAGCTTCGAAAAACGCTTAGGTTAAGTTTCAGAGTTGCTTCTAATGTACCAAAGCTGGACTTAGACATAATTTCACTCTCACAACATTATGGCTGGTTGGAGACAGTCCGAACCACAAGTACCGGGTCCATGGTTCTGGCCGTATACTGGGGGGACGGGGACGACTCCCATTAACCCCTGACTATACCGGGGATACGCTTATCACAATGACTTTCTGGTCTGTGCTGAAGCAGGGCATTCTGGCAGGCAAGTGGCTTGACCTTTATTAGTGAGCCTGGTTACCCCCTCTCGGAACCACAGACTTAGAAATCGCCAGCTCATATACAGTGCATAAAATATATTTATATATATACCCTTATACACCATTTTAATAAAAAATATCACAAAATTCTTCTAAGTCCCTCGGGAAGAGTGAAAGACGTGCACGTTCATTTTCAGAGCTCCTAGACCTTCCTATAAGAAGTTAGCCAAAAAGTAGCTTCGAAAAACACTTAGGTTAAGTTTCAGAGTTGCTTCTAATGTACCAAAGCTGGACTTAGACATAATTTCACTCTCACAACATTATGGCTGGTTGGAGACAGTCCGAACCACAAGTACCGGGTCCATGGTTCTGGCCGTATACTGGGGGGACGGGGACGACTCCCATTAACCCCTGACTATACCGGGGATACGCTTATCACAATGCCTTTCTGGTCTGTGCTGAAGCAGGGCATTCTGGCAGCCAAGTGGCTTGACCTTTATTAGTGAGCCTGGTTACCCCCTCTCGGAACCACAGACTTAGAAATCGCCAGCTCATATACAGTGCATAAAATATATTTATATATATACCCTTATACACCATTTTAATAAAAAATATCACAAAATTCTTCTAAGTCCCTCGGGAAGAGTGAAAGACGCGCACGTTCATTTTCAGAGCTCCTAGACCTTCCTATAAGAAGTTAGCTAAAAAGTAGCTTCGAAAAACGCTTAGGTTAAGTTTCAGAGTTGCTTCTAATGTACCAAAGCTGGACTTAGACATAATTTCACTCTCACAACATTATGGCTGGTTGGAGACAGTCCGAACCACAAGTACCGGGTCCATGGTTCTGGCCGTATACTGGGGGGACGGGGATGACTCCCATTAACCCCTGACTATACCGGGGATACGCTTATCACAATGCCTTTCTGGTCTGTGCTGAAGCAGGGCATTCTGGCAGCCAAGTGGCTTGACCTTTATTAGTGAGCCTGGTTACCCCCTCTCGGAACCACAGACTTAGAAATCGCCAGCTCATATACAGTGCATAAAATATATTTATATATATACCCTTATACACCATTTTAATAAAAAATATCACAAAATTCTTCTAAGTCCCTCGGGAAGAGTGAAAGACGCGCACGTTCATTTTCAGAGCTCCTAGACCTTCCTATAAGAAGTTAGCCAAAAAGTAGCTTCGAAAAACACTTAGGTTAAGTTTCAGAGTTGCTTCTAATGTACCAAAGCTGGACTTAGACATAATTTCACTCTCACAACATTATGGCTGGTTGGAGACAGTCCGAACCACAAGTACCGGGTCCATGGTTCTGGCCGTATACTGGGGGGACGGGGATGACTCCCATTAACCCCTGACTATACCGGGGATACGCTTATCACAATGCCTTTCTGGTCTGTGCTGAAGCAGGGCATTCTGGCAGCCAAGTGGCTTGACCTTTATTAGTGAGCCTGGTTACCCCCTCTCGGAACCACAGACTTAGAAATCGCCAGCTCATATACAGTGCATAAAATATATTTATATATATACCCTTATACACCATTTTAATAAAAAATATCACAAAATTCTTCTAAGTCCCTCGGGAAGAGTAAAAGACGCGCACGTTCATTTTCAGAGCTCCTAGACCTTCCTATAAGAAGTTAGCTAAAAAGTAGCTTCGAAAAACGCTTAGGTTAAGTTTCAGAGTTGCTTCTAATGTACCAAAGCTGGACTTAGACATAATTTCACTCTCACAACATTATGGCTGGTTGGAGACAGTCCGAACCACAAGTACCGGGTCCATGGTTCTGGCCGTATACTGGGGGGACGGGGACGACTCCCATTAACCCCTGACTATACCGGGGATACGCTTATCACAATGACTTTCTGGTCTGTGCTGAAGCAGGGCATTCTGGCAGGCAAGTGGCTTGACCTTTATTAGTGAGCCTGGTTACCCCCTCTCGGAACCACAGACTTAGAAATCGCCAGCTCATATACAGTGCATAAAATATATTTATATATATACCCTTATACACCATTTTAATAAAAAATATCACAAAATTCTTCTAAGTCCCTCGGGAAGAGTGAAAGACGTGCACGTTCATTTTCAGAGCTCCTAGACCTTCCTATAAGAAGTTAGCCAAAAAGTAGCTTCGAAAAACACTTAGGTTAAGTTTCAGAGTTGCTTCTAATGTACCAAAGCTGGACTTAGACATAATTTCACTCTCACAACATTATGGCTGGTTGGAGACAGTCCGAACCACAAGTACCGGGTCCATGGTTCTGGCCGTATACTGGGGGGACGGGGACGACTCCCATTAACCCCTGACTATACCGGGGATACGCTTATCACAATGCCTTTCTGGTCTGTGCTGAAGCAGGGCATTCTGGCAGCCAAGTGGCTTGACCTTTATTAGTGAGCCTGGTTACCCCCTCTCGGAACCACAGACTTAGAAATCGCCAGCTCATATACAGTGCATAAAATATATTTATATATATACCCTTATACACCATTTTAATAAAAAATATCACAAAATTCTTCTAAGTCCCTCGGGAAGAGTGAAAGACGCGCACGTTCATTTTCAGAGCTCCTAGACCTTCCTATAAGAAGTTAGCTAAAAAGTAGCTTCGAAAAACGCTTAGGTTAAGTTTCAGAGTTGCTTCTAATGTACCAAAGCTGGACTTAGACATAATTTCACTCTCACAACATTATGGCTGGTTGGAGACAGTCCGAACCACAAGTACCGGGTCCATGGTTCTGGCCGTATACTGGGGGGACGGGGACGACTCCCATTAACCCCTGACTATACCGGGGATACGCTTATCACAATGACTTTCTGGTCTGTGCTGAAGCAGGGCATTCTGGCAGGCAAGTGGCTTGACCTTTATTAGTGAGCCTGGTTACCCCCTCTCGGAACCACAGACTTAGAAATCGCCAGCTCATATACAGTGCATAAAATATATTTATATATATACCCTTATACACCATTTTAATAAAAAATATCACAAAATTCTTCTAAGTCCCTCGGGAAGAGTGAAAGACGCGCACGTTCATTTTCAGAGCTCCTAGACCTTCCTATAAGAAGTTAGCTAAAAAGTAGCTTCGAAAAACGCTTAGGTTAAGTTTCAGAGTTGCTTCTAATGTACCAAAGCTGGACTTAGACATAATTTCACTCTCACAACATTATGGCTGGTTGGAGACAGTCCGAACCACAAGTACCGGGTCCATGGTTCTTGCCGTATACTGGGGGGACGGGGATGACTCCCATTAACCCCTGACTATACCGGGGATACGCTTATCACAATGCCTTTCTGGTCTGTGCTGAAGCAGGGCATTCTGGCAGCCAAGTGGCTTGACCTTTATTAGTGAGCCTGGTTACCCCCTCTCGGAACCACAGACTTAGAAATCGCCAGCTCATATACAGTGCATAAAATATATTTATATATATACCCTTATACACCATTTTAATAAAAAATATCACAAAATTCTTCTAAGTCCCTCGGGAAGAGTGAAAGACGCGCACGTTCATTTTCAGAGCTCCTAGACCTTCCTATAAGAAGTTAGCTAAAAAGTAGCTTCGAAAAACGCTTAGGTTAAGTTTCAGAGTTGCTTCTAATGTACCAAAGCTGGACTTAGACATAATTTCACTCTCACAACATTATGGCTGGTTGGAGACAGTCCGAACCACAAGTACCGGGTCCATGGTTCTGGCCGTATACTGGGGGGACGGGGACGACTCCCATTAACCCCTGACTATACCGGGGATACGCTTATCACAATGACTTTCTGGTCTGTGCTGAAGCAGGGCATTCTGGCAGGCAAGTGGCTTGACCTTTATTAGTGAGCCTGGTTACCCCCTCTCGGAACCACAGACTTAGAAATCGCCAGCTCATATACAGTGCATAAAATATATTTATATATATACCCTTATACACCATTTTAATAAAAAATATCACAAAAATCTTCTAAGTCCCTCGGGAAGAGTGAAAGACGCGCACGTTCATTTTCAGAGCTCCTAGACCTTCCTATAAGAAGTTAGCCAAAAAGTAGCTTCGAAAAACACTTAGGTTAAGTTTCAGAGTTGCTTCTAATGTACCAAAGCTGGACTTAGACATAATTTCACTCTCACAACATTATGGCTGGTTGGAGACAGTCCGAACCACAAGTACCGGGTCCATGGTTCTGGCCGTATACTGGGGGGACGGGGACGACTCCCATTAACCCCTGACTATACCGGGGATACGCTTATCACAATGCCTTTCTGGTCTGTGCTGAAGCAGGGCATTCTGGCAGCCAAGTGGCTTGACCTTTATTAGTGAGCCTGGTTACCCCCTCTCGGAACCACAGACTTAGAAATCGCCAGCTCATATACAGTGCATAAAATATATTTATATATATATACCCTTATACACCATTTTAATAAAAAATATCACAAAATTCTTCTAAGTCCCTCGGGAAGAGTGAAAGACGCGCACGTTCATTTTCAGAGCTCCTAGACCTTCCTATAAGAAGTTAGCTAAAAAGTAGCTTCGAAAAACGCTTAGGTTAAGTTTCAGAGTTGCTTCTAATGTACCAAAGCTGGACTTAGACATAATTTCACTCTCACAACATTATGGCTGGTTGGAGACAGTCCGAACCACAAGTACCGGGTCCATGGTTCTGGCCGTATACTGGGGGGACGGGGATGACTCCCATTAACCCCTGACTATACCGGGGATACGCTTATCACAATGCCTTTCTGGTCTGTGCTGAAGCAGGGCATTCTGGCAGCCAAGTGGCTTGACCTTTATTAGTGAGCCTGGTTACCCCCTCTCGGAACCACAGACTTAGAAATCGCCAGCTCATATACAGTGCATAAAATATATTTATATATATACCCTTATACACCATTTTAATAAAAAATATCACAAAATTCTTCTAAGTCCCTCGGGAAGAGTGAAAGACGCGCACGTTCATTTTCAGAGCTCCTAGACCTTCCTATAAGAAGTTAGCCAAAAAGTAGCTTCGAAAAACACTTAGGTTAAGTTTCAGAGTTGCTTCTAATGTACCAAAGCTGGACTTAGACATAATTTCACTCTCACAACATTATGGCTGGTTGGAGACAGTCCGAACCACAAGTACCGGGTCCATGGTTCTGGCCGTATACTGGGGGGACGGGGATGACTCCCATTAACCCCTGACTATACCGGGGATACGCTTATCACAATGCCTTTCTGGTCTGTGCTGAAGCAGGGCATTCTGGCAGCCAAGTGGCTTGACCTTTATTAGTGAGCCTGGTTACCCCCTCTCGGAACCACAGACTTAGAAATCGCCAGCTCATATACAGTGCATAAAATATATTTATATATATACCCTTATACACCATTTTAATAAAAAATATCACAAAATTCTTCTAAGTCCCTCGGGAAGAGTAAAAGACGCGCACGTTCATTTTCAGAGCTCCTAGACCTTCCTATAAGAAGTTAGCTAAAAAGTAGCTTCGAAAAACGCTTAGGTTAAGTTTCAGAGTTGCTTCTAATGTACCAAAGCTGGACTTAGACATAATTTCACTCTCACAACATTATGGCTGGTTGGAGACAGTCCGAACCACAAGTACCGGGTCCATGGTTCTGGCCGTATACTGGGGGGACGGGGACGACTCCCATTAACCCCTGACTATACCGGGGATACGCTTATCACAATGACTTTCTGGTCTGTGCTGAAGCAGGGCATTCTGGCAGGCAAGTGGCTTGACCTTTATTAGTGAGCCTGGTTACCCCCTCTCGGAACCACAGACTTAGAAATCGCCAGCTCATATACAGTGCATAAAATATATTTATATATATACCCTTATACACCATTTTAATAAAAAATATCACAAAATTCTTCTAAGTCCCTCGGGAAGAGTGAAAGACGTGCACGTTCATTTTCAGAGCTCCTAGACCTTCCTATAAGAAGTTAGCCAAAAAGTAGCTTCGAAAAACACTTAGGTTAAGTTTCAGAGTTGCTTCTAATGTACCAAAGCTGGACTTAGACATAATTTCACTCTCACAACATTATGGCTGGTTGGAGACAGTCCGAACCACAAGTACCGGGTCCATGGTTCTGGCCGTATACTGGGGGGACGGGGACGACTCCCATTAACCCCTGACTATACCGGGGATACGCTTATCACAATGCCTTTCTGGTCTGTGCTGAAGCAGGGCATTCTGGCAGCCAAGTGGCTTGACCTTTATTAGTGAGCCTGGTTACCCCCTCTCGGAACCACAGACTTAGAAATCGCCAGCTCATATACAGTGCATAAAATATATTTATATATATACCCTTATACACCATTTTAATAAAAAATATCACAAAATTCTTCTAAGTCCCTCGGGAAGAGTGAAAGACGCGCACGTTCATTTTCAGAGCTCCTAGACCTTCCTATAAGAAGTTAGCTAAAAAGTAGCTTCGAAAAACGCTTAGGTTAAGTTTCAGAGTTGCTTCTAATGTACCAAAGCTGGACTTAGACATAATTTCACTCTCACAACATTATGGCTGGTTGGAGACAGTCCGAACCACAAGTACCGGGTCCATGGTTCTGGCCGTATACTGGGGGGACGGGGACGACTCCCATTAACCCCTGACTATACCGGGGATACGCTTATCACAATGACTTTCTGGTCTGTGCTGAAGCAGGGCATTCTGGCAGGCAAGTGGCTTGACCTTTATTAGTGAGCCTGGTTACCCCCTCTCGGAACCACAGACTTAGAAATCGCCAGCTCATATACAGTGCATAAAATATATTTATATATATACCCTTATACACCATTTTAATAAAAAATATCACAAAATTCTTCTAAGTCCCTCGGGAAGAGTGAAAGACGCGCACGTTCATTTTCAGAGCTCCTAGACCTTCCTATAAGAAGTTAGCTAAAAAGTAGCTTCGAAAAACGCTTAGGTTAAGTTTCAGAGTTGCTTCTAATGTACCAAAGCTGGACTTAGACATAATTTCACTCTCACAACATTATGGCTGGTTGGAGACAGTCCGAACCACAAGTACCGGGTCCATGGTTCTTGCCGTATACTGGGGGGACGGGGATGACTCCCATTAACCCCTGACTATACCGGGGATACGCTTATCACAATGCCTTTCTGGTCTGTGCTGAAGCAGGGCATTCTGGCAGCCAAGTGGCTTGACCTTTATTAGTGAGCCTGGTTACCCCCTCTCGGAACCACAGACTTAGAAATCGCCAGCTCATATACAGTGCATAAAATATATTTATATATATACCCTTATACACCATTTTAATAAAAAATATCACAAAATTCTTCTAAGTCCCTCGGGAAGAGTGAAAGACGCGCACGTTCATTTTCAGAGCTCCTAGACCTTCCTATAAGAAGTTAGCTAAAAAGTAGCTTCGAAAAACGCTTAGGTTAAGTTTCAGAGTTGCTTCTAATGTACCAAAGCTGGACTTAGACATAATTTCACTCTCACAACATTATGGCTGGTTGGAGACAGTCCGAACCACAAGTACCGGGTCCATGGTTCTGGCCGTATACTGGGGGGACGGGGACGACTCCCATTAACCCCTGACTATACCGGGGATACGCTTATCACAATGACTTTCTGGTCTGTGCTGAAGCAGGGCATTCTGGCAGGCAAGTGGCTTGACCTTTATTAGTGAGCCTGGTTACCCCCTCTCGGAACCACAGACTTAGAAATCGCCAGCTCATATACAGTGCATAAAATATATTTATATATATACCCTTATACACCATTTTAATAAAAAATATCACAAAAATCTTCTAAGTCCCTCGGGAAGAGTGAAAGACGCGCACGTTCATTTTCAGAGCTCCTAGACCTTCCTATAAGAAGTTAGCCAAAAAGTAGCTTCGAAAAACACTTAGGTTAAGTTTCAGAGTTGCTTCTAATGTACCAAAGCTGGACTTAGACATAATTTCACTCTCACAACATTATGGCTGGTTGGAGACAGTCCGAACCACAAGTACCGGGTCCATGGTTCTGGCCGTATACTGGGGGGACGGGGACGACTCCCATTAACCCCTGACTATACCGGGGATACGCTTATCACAATGCCTTTCTGGTCTGTGCTGAAGCAGGGCATTCTGGCAGCCAAGTGGCTTGACCTTTATTAGTGAGCCTGGTTACCCCCTCTCGGAACCACAGACTTAGAAATCGCCAGCTCATATACAGTGCATAAAATATATTTATATATATATACCCTTATACACCATTTTAATAAAAAATATCACAAAATTCTTCTAAGTCCCTCGGGAAGAGTGAAAGACGCGCACGTTCATTTTCAGAGCTCCTAGACCTTCCTATAAGAAGTTAGCTAAAAAGTAGCTTCGAAAAACGCTTAGGTTAAGTTTCAGAGTTGCTTCTAATGTACCAAAGCTGGACTTAGACATAATTTCACTCTCACAACATTATGGCTGGTTGGAGACAGTCCGAACCACAAGTACCGGGTCCATGGTTCTGGCCGTATACTGGGGGGACGGGGACGACTCCCATTAACCCCTGACTATACCGGGGATACGCTTATCACAATGCCTTTCTGGTCTGTGCTGAAGCAGGGCATTCTGGCAGCCAAGTGGCTTGACCTTTATTAGTGAGCCTGGTTACCCCCTCTCGGAACCACAGACTTAGAAATCGCCAGCTCATATACAGTGCATAAAATATATTTATATATATACCCTTATACACCATTTTAATAAAAAATATCACAAAATTCTTCTAAGTCCCTCGGGAAGAGTAAAAGACGCGCACGTTCATTTTCAGAGCTCCTAGACCTTCCTATAAGAAGTTAGCTAAAAAGTAGCTTCGAAAAACGCTTAGGTTAAGTTTCAGAGTTGCTTCTAAGGTACCAAAGCTGGACTTAGACATAATTTCACTCTCACAACATTATGGCTGGTTGGAGACAGTCCGAACCACAAGTACCGGGTCCATGGTTCTGGCCGTATACTGGGGGGACGGGGACGACTCCCATTAACCCCTGACTATACCGGGGATACGCTTATCACAATGCCTTTCTGGTCTGTGCTGAAGCAGGGCATTCTGGCAGCCAAGTGGCTTGACCTTTATTAGTGAGCCTGGTTACCCCCTCTCGGAACCACAGACTTAGAAATCGCCAGCTCATATACAGTGCATAAAATATATTTATATATATACCCTTATACACCATTTTAATAAAAAATATCACAAAATTCTTCTAAGTCCCTCGGGAAGAGTGAAAGACGCGCACGTTCATTTTCAGAGCTCCTAGACCTTCCTATAAGAAGTTAGCTAAAAAGTAGCTTCGAAAAACGCTTAGGTTAAGTTTCAGAGTTGCTTCTAATGTACCAAAGCTGGACTTAGACATAATTTCACTCTCACAACATTATGGCTGGTTGGAGACAGTCCGAACCACAAGTACCGGGTCCATGGTTCTGGCCGTATACTGGGGGGACGGGGACGACTCCCATTAACCCCTGACTATACCGGGGATACGCTTATCACAATGACTTTCTGGTCTGTGCTGAAGCAGGGCATTCTGGCAGGCAAGTGGCTTGACCTTTATTAGTGAGCCTGGTTACCCCCTCTCGGAACCACAGACTTAGAAATCGCCAGCTCATATACAGTGCATAAAATATATTTATATATATACCCTTATACACCATTTTAATAAAAAATATCACAAAATTCTTCTAAGTCCCTCGGGAAGAGTGAAAGACGCGCACGTTCATTTTCAGAGCTCCTAGACCTTCCTATAAGAAGTTAGCCAAAAAGTAGCTTCGAAAAACACTTAGGTTAAGTTTCAGAGTTGCTTCTAATGTACCAAAGCTGGACTTAGACATAATTTCACTCTCACAACATTATGGCTGGTTGGAGACAGTCCGAACCACAAGTACCGGGTCCATGGTTCTGGCCGTATACTGGGGGGACGGGGACGACTCCCATTAACCCCTGACTATACCGGGGATACGCTTATCACAATGCCTTTCTGGTCTGTGCTGAAGCAGGGCATTCTGGCAGCCAAGTGGCTTGACCTTTATTAGTGAGCCTGGTTACCCCCTCTCGGAACCACAGACTTAGAAATCGCCAGCTCATATACAGTGCATAAAATATATTTATATATATATACCCTTATACACCATTTTAATAAAAAATATCACAAAATTCTTCTAAGTCCCTCGGGAAGAGTGAAAGACGCGCACGTTCATTTTCAGAGCTCCTAGACCTTCCTATAAGAAGTTAGCTAAAAAGTAGCTTCGAAAAACGCTTAGGTTAAGTTTCAGAGTTGCTTCTAATGTACCAAAGCTGGACTTAGACATAATTTCACTCTCACAACATTATGGCTGGTTGGAGACAGTCCGAACCACAAGTACCGGGTCCATGGTTCTGGCCGTATACTGGGGGGACGGGGACGACTCCCATTAACCCCTGACTATACCGGGGATACGCTTATCACAATGACTTTCTGGTCTGTGCTGAAGCAGGGCATTCTGGCAGGCAAGTGGCTTGACCTTTATTAGTGAGCCTGGTTACCCCCTCTCGGAACCACAGACTTAGAAATCGCCAGCTCATATACAGTGCATAAAATATATTTATATATATACCCTTATACACCATTTTAATAAAAAATATCACAAAATTCTTCTAAGTCCCTCGGGAAGAGTGAAAGACGCGCACGTTCATTTTCAGAGCTCCTAGACCTTCCTATAAGAAGTTAGCTAAAAAGTAGCTTCGAAAAACGCTTAGGTTAAGTTTCAGAGTTGCTTCTAATGTACCAAAGCTGGACTTAGACATAATTTCACTCTCACAACATTATGGCTGGTTGGAGACAGTCCGAACCACAAGTACCGGGTCCATGGTTCTGGCCGTATACTGGGGGGACGGGGACGACTCCCATTAACCCCTGACTATACCGGGGATACGCTTATCACAATGCCTTTCTGGTCTGTGCTGAAGCAGGGCATTCTGGCAGCCAAGTGGCTTGACCTTTATTAGTGAGCCTGGTTACCCCCTCTCGGAACCACAGACTTAGAAATCGCCAGCTCATATACAGTGCATAAAATATATTTATATATATACCCTTATACACCATTTTAATAAAAAATATCACAAAATTCTTCTAAGTCCCTCGGGAAGAGTGAAAGACGCGCACGTTCATTTTCAGAGCTCCTAGACCTTCCTATAAGAAGTTAGCCAAAAAGTAGCTTCGAAAAACGCTTAGGTTAAGTTTCAGAGTAGCTTCTAATGTACCAAAGCTGGACTTAGACATAATTTCACTCTCACAACATTATGGCTGGTTGGAGACAGTCCGAACCACAAGTACCGGGTCCATGGTTCTGGCCGTATACTGGGGGGACGGGGATGACTCCCATTAACCCCTGACTATACCGGGGATACGCTTATCACAATGCCTTTCTGGTCTGTGCTGAAGCAGGGCATTCTGGCAGCCAAGTGGCTTGACCTTTATTAGTGAGCCTGGTTACCCCCTCTCGGAACCACAGACTTAGAAATCGCCAGCTCATATACAGTGCATAAAATATATTTATATATATACCCTTATACACCATTTTAATAAAAAATATCACAAAATTCTTCTAAGTCCCTCGGGAAGAGTGAAAGACGCGCACGTTCATTTTCAGAGCTCCTAGACCTTCCTATAAGAAGTTAGCTAAAAAGTAGCTTCGAAAAACGCTTAGGTTAAGTTTCAGAGTTGCTTCTAATGTACCAAAGCTGGACTTAGACATAATTTCACTCTCACAACATTATGGCTGGTTGGAGACAGTCCGAACCACAAGTACCGGGTCCATGGTTCTGGCCGTATACTGGGGGGACGGGGACGACTCCCATTAACCCCTGACTATACCGGGGATACGCTTATCACAATGCCTTTCTGGTCTGTGCTGAAGCAGGGCATTCTGGCAGCCAAGTGGCTTGACCTTTATTAGTGAGCCTGGTTACCCCCTCTCGGAACCACAGACTTAGAAATCGCCAGCTCATATACAGTGCATAAAATATATTTATATATATACCCTTATACACCATTTTAATAAAAAATATCACAAAATTCTTCTAAGTCCCTCGGGAAGAGTAAAAGACGCGCACGTTCATTTTCAGAGCTCCTAGACCTTCCTATAAGAAGTTAGCTAAAAAGTAGCTTCGAAAAACGCTTAGGTTAAGTTTCAGAGTTGCTTCTAATGTACCAAAGCTGGACTTAGACATAATTTCACTCTCACAACATTATGGCTGGTTGGAGACAGTCCGAACCACAAGTACCGGGTCCATGGTTCTGGCCGTATACTGGGGGGACGGGGACGACTCCCATTAACCCCTGACTATACCGGGGATACGCTTATCACAATGACTTTCTGGTCTGTGCTGAAGCAGGGCATTCTGGCAGGCAAGTGGCTTGACCTTTATTAGTGAGCCTGGTTACCCCCTCTCGGAACCACAGACTTAGAAATCGCCAGCTCATATACAGTGCATAAAATATATTTATATATATACCCTTATACACCATTTTAATAAAAAATATCACAAAATTCTTCTAAGTCCCTCGGGAAGAGTGAAAGACGCGCACGTTCATTTTCAGAGCTCCTAGACCTTCCTATAAGAAGTTAGCCAAAAAGTAGCTTCGAAAAACACTTAGGTTAAGTTTCAGAGTTGCTTCTAATGTACCAAAGCTGGACTTAGACATAATTTCACTCTCACAACATTATGGCTGGTTGGAGACAGTCCGAACCACAAGTACCGGGTCCATGGTTCTGGCCGTATACTGGGGGGACGGGGACGACTCCCATTAACCCCTGACTATACCGGGGATACGCTTATCACAATGCCTTTCTGGTCTGTGCTGAAGCAGGGCATTCTGGCAGCCAAGTGGCTTGACCTTTATTAGTGAGCCTGGTTACCCCCTCTCGGAACCACAGACTTAGAAATCGCCAGCTCATATACAGTGCATAAAATATATTTATATATATACCCTTATACACCATTTTAATAAAAAATATCACAAAATTCTTCTAAGTCCCTCGGGAAGAGTGAAAGACGCGCACGTTCATTTTCAGATCTCCTAGACCTTCCTATAAGAAGTTAGCTAAAAAGTAGCTTCGAAAAACGCTTAGGTTAAGTTTCAGAGTTGCTTCTAATGTACCAAAGCTGGACTTAGACATAATTTCACTCTCACAACATTATGGCTGGTTGGAGACAGTCCGAACCACAAGTACCGGGTCCATGGTTCTGGCCGTATACTGGGGGGACGGGGACGACTCCCATTAACCCCTGACTATACCGGGGATACGCTTATCACAATGACTTTCTGGTCTGTGCTGAAGCAGGGCATTCTGGCAGGCAAGTGGCTTGACCTTTATTAGTGAGCCTGGTTACCCCCTCTCGGAACCACAGACTTAGAAATCGCCAGCTCATATACAGTGCATAAAATATATTTATATATATACCCTTATACACCATTTTAATAAAAAATATCACAAAATTCTTCTAAGTCCCTCGGGAAGAGTGAAAGACGCGCACGATCATTTTCAGAGCTCCTAGACCTTCCTATAAGAAGTTAGCTAAAAAGTAGCTTCGAAAAACGCTTAGGTTAAGTTTCAGAGTTGCTTCTAATGTACCAAAGCTGGACTTAGACATAATTTCACTCTCACAACATTATGGCTGGTTGGAGACAGTCCGAACCACAAGTACCGGGTCCATGGTTCTGGCCGTATACTGGGGGGACGGGGATGACTCCCATTAACCCCTGACTATACCGGGGATACGCTTATCACAATGCCTTTCTGGTCTGTGCTGAAGCAGGGCATTCTGGCAGCCAAGTGGCTTGACCTTTATTAGTGAGCCTGGTTACCCCCTCTCGGAACCACAGACTTAGAAATCGCCAGCTCATATACAGTGCATAAAATATATTTATATATATACCCTTATACACCATTTTAATAAAAAATATCACAAAATTCTTCTAAGTCCCTCGGGAAGAGTAAAAGACGCGCACGTTCATTTTCAGAGCTCCTAGACCTTCCTATAAGAAGTTAGCTAAAAAGTAGCTTCGAAAAACGCTTAGGTTAAGTTTCAGAGTTGCTTCTAATGTACCAAAGCTGGACTTAGACATAATTTCACTCTCACAACATTATGGCTGGTTGGAGACAGTCCGAACCACAAGTACCGGGTCCATGGTTCTGGCCGTATACTGGGGGGACGGGGACGACTCCCATTAACCCCTGACTATACCGGGGATACGCTTATCACAATGACTTTCTGGTCTGTGCTGAAGCAGGGCATTCTGGCAGGCAAGTGGCTTGACCTTTATTAGTGAGCCTGGTTACCCCCTCTCGGAACCACAGACTTAGAAATCGCCAGCTCATATACAGTGCATAAAATATATTTATATATATACCCTTATACACCATTTTAATAAAAAATATCACAAAATTCTTCTAAGTCCCTCGGGAAGAGTGAAAGACGCGCACGTTCATTTTCAGAGCTCCTAGACCTTCCTATAAGAAGTTAGCCAAAAAGTAGCTTCGAAAAACACTTAGGTTAAGTTTCAGAGTTGCTTCTAATGTACCAAAGCTGGACTTAGACATAATTTCACTCTCACAACATTATGGCTGGTTGGAGACAGTCCGAACCACAAGTACCGGGTCCATGGTTCTGGCCGTATACTGGGGGGACGGGGACGACTCCCATTAACCCCTGACTATACCGGGGATACGCTTATCACAATGCCTTTCTGGTCTGTGCTGAAGCAGGGCATTCTGGCAGCCAAGTGGCTTGACCTTTATTAGTGAGCCTGGTTACCCCCTCTCGGAACCACAGACTTAGAAATCGCCAGCTCATATACAGTGCATAAAATATATTTATATATATACCCTTATACACCATTTTAATAAAAAATATCACAAAATTCTTCTAAGTCCCTCGGGAAGAGTGAAAGACGCGCACGTTCATTTTCAGAGCTCCTAGACCTTCCTATAACAAGTTAGCTAAAAAGTAGCTTCGAAAAACGCTTAGGTTAAGTTTCAGAGTTGCTTCTAATGTACCAAAGCTGGACTTAGACATAATTTCACTCTCACAACATTATGGCTGGTTGGAGACAGTCCGAACCACAAGTACCGGGTCCATGGTTCTGGCCGTATACTGGGGGGACGGGGACGACTCCCATTAACCCCTGACTATACCGGGGATACGCTTATCACAATGACTTTCTGGTCTGTGCTGAAGCAGGGCATTCTGGCAGGCAAGTGGCTTGACCTTTATTAGTGAGCCTGGTTACCCCCTCTCGGAACCACAGACTTAGAAATCGCCAGCTCATATACAGTGCATAAAATATATTTATATATATACCCTTATACACCATTTTAATAAAAAATATCACAAAATTCTTCTAAGTCCCTCGGGAAGAGTGAAAGACGCGCACGTTCATTTTCAGAGCTCCTAGACCTTCCTATAAGAAGTTAGCTAAAAAGTAGCTTCGAAAAACGCTTAGGTTAAGTTTCAGAGTTGCTTCTAATGTACCAAAGCTGGACTTAGACATAATTTCACTCTCACAACATTATGGCTGGTTGGAGACAGTCCGAACCACAAGTACCGGGTCCATGGTTCTGGCCGTATACTGGGGGGACGGGGACGACTCCCATTAACCCCTGACTATACCGGGGATACGCTTATCACAATGCCTTTCTGGTCTGTGCTGAAGCAGGGCATTCTGGCAGCCAAGTGGCTTGACCTTTATTAGTGAGCCTGGTTACCCCCTCTCGGAACCACAGACTTAGAAATCGCCAGCTCATATACAGTGCATAAAATATATTTATATATATACCCTTATACACCATTTTAATAAAAAATATCACAAAATTCTTCTAAGTCCCTCGGGAAGAGTGAAAGACGCGCACGTTCATTTTCAGAGCTCCTAGACCTTCCTATAAGAAGTTAGCCAAAAAGTAGCTTCGAAAAACGCTTAGGTTAAGTTTCAGAGTAGCTTCTAATGTACCAAAGCTGGACTTAGACATAATTTCACTCTCACAACATTATGGCTGGTTGGAGACAGTCCGAACCACAAGTACCGGGTCCATGGTTCTGGCCGTATACTGGGGGGACGGGGATGACTCCCATTAACCCCTGACTATACCGGGGATACGCTTATCACAATGCCTTTCTGGTCTGTGCTGAAGCAGGGCATTCTGGCAGCCAAGTGGCTTGACCTTTATTAGTGAGCCTGGTTACCCCCTCTCGGAACCACAGACTTAGAAATCGCCAGCTCATATACAGTGCATAAAATATATTTATATATATACCCTTATACACCATTTTAATAAAAAATATCACAAAATTCTTCTAAGTCCCTCGGGAAGAGTGAAAGACGCGCACGTTCATTTTCAGAGCTCCTAGACCTTCCTATAAGAAGTTAGCTAAAAAGTAGCTTCGAAAAACGCTTAGGTTAAGTTTCAGAGTTGCTTCTAATGTACCAAAGCTGGACTTAGACATAATTTCACTCTCACAACATTATGGCTGGTTGGAGACAGTCCGAACCACAAGTACCGGGTCCATGGTTCTGGCCGTATACTGGGGGGACGGGGACGACTCCCATTAACCCCTGACTATACCGGGGATACGCTTATCACAATGCCTTTCTGGTCTGTGCTGAAGCAGGGCATTCTGGCAGCCAAGTGGCTTGACCTTTATTAGTGAGCCTGGTTACCCCCTCTCGGAACCACAGACTTAGAAATCGCCAGCTCATATACAGTGCATAAAATATATTTATATATATACCCTTATACACCATTTTAATAAAAAATATCACAAAATTCTTCTAAGTACCTCGGGAAGAGTGAAAGACGCGCACGTTCATTTTCAGAGCTCCTAGACCTTCCTATAAGAAGTTAGCCAAAAAGTAGCTTCGAAAAACGCTTAGGTTAAGTTTCAGAGTTGCTTCTAATGTACCAAAGCTGGACTTAGACATAATTTCACTCTCACAACATTATGGCTGGTTGGAGACAGTCCGAACCACAAGTACCGGGTCCATGGTTCTGGCCGTATACTGGGGGGACGGGGACGACTCCCATTAACCCCTGACTATACCGGGGATACGCTTATCACAATGCCTTTCTGGTCTGTGCTGAAGCAGGGCATTCTGGCAGCCAAGTGGCTTGACCTTTATTAGTGAGCCTGGTTACCCCCTCTCGGAACCACAGACTTAGAAATCGCCAGCTCATATACAGTGCATAAAATATATTTATATATATACCCTTATACACCATTTTAATAAAAAATATCACAAAATTCTTCTAAGTCCCTCGGGAAGAGTGAAAGACGCGCACGTTCATTTTCAGAGCTCCTAGACCTTCCTATAAGAAGTTAGCTAAAAAGTAGCTTCGAAAAACGCTTAGGTTAAGTTTCAGAGTTGCTTCTAATGTACCAAAGCTGGACTTAGACATAATTTCACTCTCACAACATTATGGCTGGTTGGAGACAGTCCGAACCACAAGTACCGGGTCCATGGTTCTGGCCGTATACTGGGGGGACGGGGACGACTCCCATTAACCCCTGACTATACCGGGGATACGCTTATCACAATGACTTTCTGGTCTGTGCTGAAGCAGGGCATTCTGGCAGGCAAGTGGCTTGACCTTTATTAGTGAGCCTGGTTACCCCCTCTCGGAACCACAGACTTAGAAATCGCCAGCTCATATACAGTGCATAAAATATATTTATATATATACCCTTATACACCATTTTAATAAAAAATATCACAAAATTCTTCTAAGTCCCTCGGGAAGAGTGAAAGACGCGCACGTTCATTTTCAGAGCTCCTAGACCTTCCTATAAGAAGTTAGCTAAAAAGTAGCTTCGAAAAACGCTTAGGTTAAGTTTCAGAGTTGCTTCTAATGTACCAAAGCTGGACTTAGACATAATTTCACTCTCACAACATTATGGCTGGTTGGAGACAGTCCGAACCACAAGTACCGGGTCCATGGTTCTGGCCGTATACTGGGGGGACGGGGACGACTCCCATTAACCCCTGACTATACCGGGGATACGCTTATCACAATGCCTTTCTGGTCTGTGCTGAAGCAGGGCATTCTGGCAGCCAAGTGGCTTGACCTTTATTAGTGAGCCTGGTTACCCCCTCTCGGAACCACAGACTTAGAAATCGCCAGCTCATATACAGTGCATAAAATATATTTATATATATACCCTTATACACCATTTTAATAAAAAATATCACAAAATTCTTCTAAGTCCCTCGGGAAGAGTGAAAGACGCGCACGTTCATTTTCAGAGCTCCTAGACCTTCCTATAAGAAGTTAGCCAAAAAGTAGCTTCGAAAAACGCTTAGGTTAAGTTTCAGAGTTGCTTCTAATGTACCAAAGCTGGACTTAGACATAATTTCACTCTCACAACATTATGGCTGGTTGGAGACAGTCCGAACCACAAGTACCGGGTCCATGGTTCTGGCCGTATACTGGGGGGACGGGGACGACTCCCATTAACCCCTGACTATACCGGGGATACGCTTATCACAATGCCTTTCTGGTCTGTGCTGAAGCAGGGCATTCTGGCAGCCAAGTGGCTTGACCTTTATTAGTGAGCCTGGTTACCCCCTCTCGGAACCACAGACTTAGAAATCGCCAGCTCATATACAGTGCATAAAATATATTTATATATATACCCTTATATACCATTTTAATAAAAAATATCACAAAATTCTTCTAAGTCCCTCGGGAAGAGTGAAAGACGCGCACGTTCATTTTCAGAGCTCCTAGACCTTCCTATAAGAAGTTAGCTAAAAAGTAGCTTCGAAAAACGCTTAGGTTAAGTTTCAGAGTTGCTTCTAATGTACCAAAGCTGGACTTAGACATAATTTCACTCTCACAACATTATGGCTGGTTGGAGACAGTCCGAACCACAAGTTCCGGGTCCATGGTTCTGGCCGTATACTGGGGGGACGGGGATGACTCCCATTAACCCCTGACTATACCGGGGATACGCTTATCACAATGCCTTTCTGGTCTGTGCTGAAGCAGGGCATTCTGGCAGCCAAGTGGCTTGACCTTTATTAGTGAGCCTGGTTACCCCCTCTCGGAACCACAGACTTAGAAATCGCCAGCTCATATACAGTGCATAAAATATATTTATATATATACCCTTATACACCATTTTAATAAAAAATATCACAAAATTCTTCTAAGTCCCTCGGGAAGAGTGAAAGACGCGCACGTTCATTTTCAGAGCTCCTAGACCTTCCTATAAGAAGTTAGCCAAAAAGTAGCTTCGAAAAACACTTAGGTTAAGTTTCAGAGTTGCTTCTAATGTACCAAAGCTGGACTTAGACATAATTTCACTCTCACAACATTATGGCTGGTTGGAGACAGTCCGAACCACAAGTACCGGGTCCATGGTTCTGGCCGTATACTGGGGGGACGGGGACGACTCCCATTAACCCCTGACTATACCGGGGATACGCTTATCACAATGCCTTTCTGGTCTGTGCTGAAGCAGGGCATTCTGGCAGCCAAGTGGCTTGACCTTTATTAGTGAGCCTGGTTACCCCCTCTCGGAACCACAGACTTAGAAATCGCCAGCTCATATACAGTGCATAAAATATATTTATATATATACCCTTATACACCATTTTAATAAAAAATATCACAAAATTCTTCTAAGTCCCTCGGGAAGAGTGAAAGACGCGCACGTTCATTTTCAGAGCTCCTAGACCTTCCTATAAGAAGTTAGCTAAAAAGTAGCTTCGAAAAACGCTTAGGTTAAGTTTCAGAGTTGCTTCTAATGTACCAAAGCTGGACTTAGACATAATTTCACTCTCACAACATTATGGCTGGTTGGAGACAGTCCGAACCACAAGTTCCGGGTCCATGGTTCTGGCCGTATACTGGGGGGACGGGGATGACTCCCATTAACCCCTGACTATACCGGGGATACGCTTATCACAATGCCTTTCTGGTCTGTGCTGAAGCAGGGCATTCTGGCAGCCAAGTGGCTTGACCTTTATTAGTGAGCCTGGTTACCCCCTCTCGGAACCACAGACTTAGAAATCGCCAGCTCATATACAGTGCATAAAATATATTTATATATATACCCTTATACACCATTTTAATAAAAAATATCACAAAATTCTTCTAAGTCCCTCGGGAAGAGTGAAAGACGCGCACGTTCATTTTCAGAGCTCCTAGACCTTCCTATAAGAAGTTAGCTAAAAAGTAGCTTCGAAAAACGCTTAGGTTAAGTTTCAGAGTTGCTTCTAATGTACCAAAGCTGGACTTAGACATAATTTCACTCTCACAACATTATGGCTGGTTGGAGACAGTCCGAACCACAAGTACCGGGTCCATGGTTCTGGCCGTATACTGGGGGGACGGGGACGACTCCCATTAACCCCTGACTATACCGGGGATACGCTTATCACAATGCCTTTCTGGTCTGTGCTGAAGCAGGGCATTCTGGCAGCCAAGTGGCTTGACCTTTATTAGTGAGCCTGGTTACCCCCTCTCGGAACCACAGACTTAGAAATCGCCAGCTCATATACAGTGCATAAAATATATTTATATATATACCCTTATACACCATTTTAATAAAAAATATCACAAAATTCTTTTAAGTCCCTCGGGAAGAGTGAAAGACGCGCACGTTCATTTTCAGAGCTCCTAGACCTTCCTATAAGAAGTTAGCCAAAAAGTAGCTTCGAAAAACGCTTAGGTTAAGTTTCAGAGTTGCTTCTAATGTACCAAAGCTGGACTTAGACATAATTTCACTCTCACAACATTATGGCTGGTTGGAGACAGTCCGAACCACAAGTACCGGGTCCATGGTTCTGGCCGTATACTGGGGGGACGGGGACGACTCCCATTAACCCCTGACTATACCGGGGATACGCTTATCACAATGCCTTTCTGGTCTGTGCTGAAGCAGGGCATTCTGGCAGCCAAGTGGCTTGACCTTTATTAGTGAGCCTGGTTACCCCCTCTCGGAACCACAGACTTAGAAATCGCCAGCTCATATACGGTGCATAAAATATATTTATATATATACCCTTATACACCATTTTAATAAAAAATATCACAAAATTCTTCTAAGTCCCTCGGGAAGAGTGAAAGACGCGCACGTTCATTTTCAGAGCTCCTAGACCTTCCTATAAGAAGTTAGCTAAAAAGTAGCTTCGAAAAACGCTTAGGTTAAGTTTCAGAGTTGCTTCTAATGTACCAAAGCTGGACTTAGACATAATTTCACTCTCACAACATTATGGCTGGTTGGAGACAGTCCGAACCACAAGTACCGGGTCCATGGTTCTGGCCGTATACTGGGGGGACGGGGACGACTCCCATTAACCCCTGACTATACCGGGGATACGCTTATCACAATGACTTTCTGGTCTGTGCTGAAGCAGGGCATTCTGGCAGGCAAGTGGCTTGACCTTTATTAGTGAGCCTGGTTACCCCCTCTCGGAACCACAGACTTAGAAATCGCCAGCTCATATACAGTGCATAAAATATATTTATATATATACCCTTATACACCATTTTAATAAAAAATATCACAAAATTCTTCTAAGTCCCTCGGGAAGAGTGAAAGACGCGCACGTTCATTTTCAGAGCTCCTAGACCTTCCTATAAGAAGTTAGCTAAAAAGTAGCTTCGAAAAACGCTTAGGTTAAGTTTCAGAGTTGCTTCTAATGTACCAAAGCTGGACTTAGACATAATTTCACTCTCACAACATTATGGCTGGTTGGAGACAGTCCGAACCACAAGTACCGGGTCCATGGTTCTGGCCGTATACTGGGGGGACGGGGACGACTCCCATTAACCCCTGACTATACCGGGGATACGCTTATCACAATGCCTTTCTGGTCTGTGCTGAAGCAGGGCATTCTGGCAGCCAAGTGGCTTGACCTTTATTAGTGAGCCTGGTTACCCCCTCTCGGAACCACAGACTTAGAAATCGCCAGCTCATATACAGTGCATAAAATATATTTATATATATACCCTTATACACCATTTTAATAAAAAATATCACAAAATTCTTCTAAGTCCCTCGGGAAGAGTGAAAGACGCGCACGTTCATTTTCAGAGCTCCTAGACCTTCCTATAAGAAGTTAGCCAAAAAGTAGCTTCGAAAAACGCTTAGGTTAAGTTTCAGAGTTGCTTCTAATGTACCAAAGCTGGACTTAGACATAATTTCACTCTCACAACATTATGGCTGGTTGGAGACAGTCCGAACCACAAGTACCGGGTCCATGGTTCTTGCCGTATACTGGGGGGACGGGGATGACTCCCATTAACCCCTGACTATACCGGGGATACGCTTATCACAATGCCTTTCTGGTCTGTGCTGAAGCAGGGCATTCTGGCAGCCAAGTGGCTTGACCTTTATTAGTGAGCCTGGTTACCCCCTCTCGGAACCACAGACTTAGAAATCGCCAGCTCATATACAGTGCATAAAATATATTTATATATATACCCTTATACACCATTTTAATAAAAAATATCACAAAATTCTTCTAAGTCCCTCGGGAAGAGTGAAAGACGCGCACGTTCATTTTCAGAGCTCCTAGACCTTCCTATAAGAAGTTAGCTAAAAAGTAGCTTCGAAAAACGCTTAGGTTAAGTTTCAGAGTTGCTTCTAATGTACCAAAGCTGGACTTAGACATAATTTCACTCTCACAACATTATGGCTGGTTGGAGACAGTCCGAACCACAAGTTCCGGGTCCATGGTTCTGGCCGTATACTGGGGGGACGGGGATGACTCCCATTAACCCCTGACTATACCGGGGATACGCTTATCACAATGCCTTTCTGGTCTGTGCTGAAGCAGGGCATTCTGGCAGCCAAGTGGCTTGACCTTTATTAGTGAGCCTGGTTACCCCCTCTCGGAACCACAGACTTAGAAATCGCCAGCTCATATACAGTGCATAAAATATATTTATATATATACCCTTATACACCATTTTAATAAAAAATATCACAAAATTCTTCTAAGTCCCTCGGGAAGAGTGAAAGACGCGCACGTTCATTTTCAGAGCTCCTAGACCTTCCTATAAGAAGTTAGCTAAAAAGTAGCTTCGAAAAACGCTTAGGTTAAGTTTCAGAGTTGCTTCTAATGTACCAAAGCTGGACTTAGACATAATTTCACTCTCACAACATTATGGCTGGTTGGAGACAGTCCGAACCACAAGTACCGGGTCCATGGTTCTGGCCGTATACTGGGGGGACGGGGACGACTCCCATTAACCCCTGACTATACCGGGGATACGCTTATCACAATGCCTTTCTGGTCTGTGCTGAAGCAGGGCATTCTGGCAGCCAAGTGGCTTGACCTTTATTAGTGAGCCTGGTTACCCCCTCTCGGAACCACAGACTTAGAAATCGCCAGCTCATATACAGTGCATAAAATATATTTATATATATACCCTTATACACCATTTTAATAAAAAATATCACAAAATTCTTCTAAGTCCCTCGGGAAGAGTGAAAGACGCGCACGTTCATTTTCAGAGCTCCTAGACCTTCCTATAAGAAGTTAGCCAAAAAGTAGCTTCGAAAAACGCTTAGGTTAAGTTTCAGAGTTGCTTCTAATGTACCAAAGCTGGACTTAGACATAATTTCACTCTCACAACATTATGGCTGGTTGGAGACAGTCCGAACCACAAGTACCGGGTCCATGGTTCTTGCCGTATACTGGGGGGACGGGGATGACTCCCATTAACCCCTGACTATACCGGGGATACGCTTATCACAATGCCTTTCTGGTCTGTGCTGAAGCAGGGCATTCTGGCAGCCAAGTGGCTTGACCTTTATTAGTGAGCCTGGTTACCCCCTCTCGGAACCACAGACTTAGAAATCGCCAGCTCATATACAGTGCATAAAATATATTTATATATATACCCTTATACACCATTTTAATAAAAAATATCACAAAATTCTTCTAAGTCCCTCGGGAAGAGTGAAAGACGCGCACGTTCATTTTCAGAGCTCCTAGACCTTCCTATAAGAAGTTAGCTAAAAAGTAGCTTCGAAAAACGCTTAGGTTAAGTTTCAGAGTTGCTTCTAATGTACCAAAGCTGGACTTAGACATAATTTCACTCTCACAACATTATGGCTGGTTGGAGACAGTCCGAACCACAAGTTCCGGGTCCATGGTTCTGGCCGTATACTGGGGGGACGGGGATGACTCCCATTAACCCCTGACTATACCGGGGATACGCTTATCACAATGCCTTTCTGGTCTGTGCTGAAGCAGGGCATTCTGGCAGCCAAGTGGCTTGACCTTTATTAGTGAGCCTGGTTACCCCCTCTCGGAACCACAGACTTAGAAATCGCCAGCTCATATACAGTGCATAAAATATATTTATATATATACCCTTATACACCATTTTAATAAAAAATATCACAAAATTCTTCTAAGTCCCTCGGGAAGAGTGAAAGACGCGCACGTTCATTTTCAGAGCTCCTAGACCTTCCTATAAGAAGTTAGCTAAAAAGTAGCTTCGAAAAACGCTTAGGTTAAGTTTCAGAGTTGCTTCTAATGTACCAAAGCTGGACTTAGACATAATTTCACTCTCACAACATTATGGCTGGTTGGAGACAGTCCGAACCACAAGTACCGGGTCCATGGTTCTGGCCGTATACTGGGGGGACGGGGATGACTCCCATTAACCCCTGACTATACCGGGGATACGCTTATCACAATGCCTTTCTGGTCTGTGCTGAAGCAGGGCATTCTGGCAGCCAAGTGGCTTGACCTTTATTAGTGAGCCTGGTTACCCCCTCTCGGAACCACAGACTTAGAAATCGCCAGCTCATATACAGTGCATAAAATATATTTATATATATACCCTTATACACCATTTTAATAAAAAATATCACAAAATTCTTCTAAGTCCCTCGGGAAGAGTAAAAGACGCGCACGTTCATTTTCAGAGCTCCTAGACCTTCCTATAAGAAGTTAGCTAAAAAGTAGCTTCGAAAAACGCTTAGGTTAAGTTTCAGAGTTGCTTCTAATGTACCAAAGCTGGACTTAGACATAATTTCACTCTCACAACATTATGGCTGGTTGGAGACAGTCCGAACCACAAGTACCGGGTCCATGGTTCTGGCCGTATACTGGGGGGACGGGGACGACTCCCATTAACCCCTGACTATACCGGGGATACGCTTATCACAATGCCTTTCTGGTCTGTGCTGAAGCAGGGCATTCTGGCAGCCAAGTGGCTTGACCTTTATTAGTGAGCCTGGTTACCCCCTCTCGGAACCACAGACTTAGAAATCGCCAGCTCATATACAGTGCATAAAATATATTTATATATATACCCTTATACACCATTTTAATAAAAAATATCACAAAATTCTTCTAAGTCCCTCGGGAAGAGTGAAAGACGCGCACGTTCATTTTCAGAGCTCCTAGACCTTCCTATAAGAAGTTAGCCAAAAAGTAGCTTCGAAAAACGCTTAGGTTAAGTTTCAGAGTTGCTTCTAATGTACCAAAGCTGGACTTAGACATAATTTCACTCTCACAACATTATGGCTGGTTGGAGACAGTCCGAACCACAAGTACCGGGTCCATGGTTCTGGCCGTATACTGGGGGGACGGGGACGACTCCCATTAACCCCTGACTATACCGGGGATACGCTTATCACAATGCCTTTCTGGTCTGTGCTGAAGCAGGGCATTCTGGCAGCCAAGTGGCTTGACCTTTATTAGTGAGCCTGGTTACCCCCTCTCGGAACCACAGACTTAGAAATCGCCAGCTCATATACGGTGCATAAAATATATTTATATATATACCCTTATACACCATTTTAATAAAAAATATCACAAAATTCTTCTAAGTCCCTCGGGAAGAGTGAAAGACGCGCACGTTCATTTTCAGAGCTCCTAGACCTTCCTATAAGAAGTTAGCTAAAAAGTAGCTTCGAAAAACGCTTAGGTTAAGTTTCAGAGTTGCTTCTAATGTACCAAAGCTGGACTTAGACATAATTTCACTCTCACAACATTATGGCTGGTTGGAGACAGTCCGAACCACAAGTACCGGGTCCATGGTTCTGGCCGTATACTGGGGGGACGGGGACGACTCCCATTAACCCCTGACTATACCGGGGATACGCTTATCACAATGACTTTCTGGTCTGTGCTGAAGCAGGGCATTCTGGCAGGCAAGTGGCTTGACCTTTATTAGTGAGCCTGGTTACCCCCTCTCGGAACCACAGACTTAGAAATCGCCAGCTCATATACAGTGCATAAAATATATTTATATATATACCCTTATACACCATTTTAATAAAAAATATCACAAAATTCTTCTAAGTCCCTCGGGAAGAGTGAAAGACGCGCACGTTCATTTTCAGAGCTCCTAGACCTTCCTATAAGAAGTTAGCTAAAAAGTAGCTTCGAAAAACGCTTAGGTTAAGTTTCAGAGTTGCTTCTAATGTACCAAAGCTGGACTTAGACATAATTTCACTCTCACAACATTATGGCTGGTTGGAGACAGTCCGAACCACAAGTACCGGGTCCATGGTTCTGGCCGTATACTGGGGGGACGGGGACGACTCCCATTAACCCCTGACTATACCGGGGATACGCTTATCACAATGCCTTTCTGGTCTGTGCTGAAGCAGGGCATTCTGGCAGCCAAGTGGCTTGACCTTTATTAGTGAGCCTGGTTACCCCCTCTCGGAACCACAGACTTAGAAATCGCCAGCTCATATACAGTGCATAAAATATATTTATATATATACCCTTATACACCATTTTAATAAAAAATATCACAAAATTCTTCTAAGTCCCTCGGGAAGAGTGAAAGACGCGCACGTTCATTTTCAGAGCTCCTAGACCTTCCTATAAGAAGTTAGCCAAAAAGTAGCTTCGAAAAACGCTTAGGTTAAGTTTCAGAGTTGCTTCTAATGTACCAAAGCTGGACTTAGACATAATTTCACTCTCACAACATTATGGCTGGTTGGAGACAGTCCGAACCACAAGTACCGGGTCCATGGTTCTTGCCGTATACTGGGGGGACGGGGATGACTCCCATTAACCCCTGACTATACCGGGGATACGCTTATCACAATGCCTTTCTGGTCTGTGCTGAAGCAGGGCATTCTGGCAGCCAAGTGGCTTGACCTTTATTAGTGAGCCTGGTTACCCCCTCTCGGAACCACAGACTTAGAAATCGCCAGCTCATATACAGTGCATAAAATATATTTATATATATACCCTTATACACCATTTTAATAAAAAATATCACAAAATTCTTCTAAGTCCCTCGGGAAGAGTGAAAGACGCGCACGTTCATTTTCAGAGCTCCTAGACCTTCCTATAAGAAGTTAGCTAAAAAGTAGCTTCGAAAAACGCTTAGGTTAAGTTTCAGAGTTGCTTCTAATGTACCAAAGCTGGACTTAGACATAATTTCACTCTCACAACATTATGGCTGGTTGGAGACAGTCCGAACCACAAGTACCGGGTCCATGGTTCTGGCCGTATACTGGGGGGACGGGGACGACTCCCATTAACCCCTGACTATACCGGGGATACGCTTATCACAATGACTTTCTGGTCTGTGCTGAAGCAGGGCATTCTGGCAGGCAAGTGGCTTGACCTTTATTAGTGAGCCTGGTTACCCCCTCTCGGAACCACAGACTTAGAAATCGCCAGCTCATATACAGTGCATAAAATATATTTATATATATACCCTTATACACCATTTTAATAAAAAATATCACAAAATTCTTCTAAGTCCCTCGGGAAGAGTGAAAGACGCGCACGTTCATTTTCAGAGCTCCTAGACCTTCCTATAAGAAGTTAGCCAAAAAGTAGCTTCGAAAAACACTTAGGTTAAGTTTCAGAGTTGCTTCTAATGTACCAAAGCTGGACTTAGACATAATTTCACTCTCACAACATTATGGCTGGTTGGAGACAGTCCGAACCACAAGTACCGGGTCCATGGTTCTGGCCGTATACTGGGGGGACGGGGACGACTCCCATTAACCCCTGACTATACCGGGGATACGCTTATCACAATGCCTTTCTGGTCTGTGCTGAAGCAGGGCATTCTGGCAGCCAAGTGGCTTGACCTTTATTAGTGAGCCTGGTTACCCCCTCTCGGAACCACAGACTTAGAAATCGCCAGCTCATATACAGTGCATAAAATATATTTATATATATACCCTTATACACCATTTTAATAAAAAATATCACAAAATTCTTCTAAGTCCCTCGGGAAGAGTGAAAGACGCGCACGTTCATTTTCAGAGCTCCTAGACCTTCCTATAAGAAGTTAGCTAAAAAGTAGCTTCGAAAAACGCTTAGGTTAAGTTTCAGAGTTGCTTCTAATGTACCAAAGCTGGACTTAGACATAATTTCACTCTCACAACATTATGGCTGGTTGGAGACAGTCCGAACCACAAGTACCGGGTCCATGGTTCTTGCCGTATACTGGGGGGACGGGGATGACTCCCATTAACCCCTGACTATACCGGGGATACGCTTATCACAATGCCTTTCTGGTCTGTGCTGAAGCAGGGCATTCTGGCAGCCAAGTGGCTTGACCTTTATTAGTGAGCCTGGTTACCCCCTCTCGGAACCACAGACTTAGAAATCGCCAGCTCATATACAGTGCATAAAATATATTTATATATATACCCTTATACACCATTTTAATAAAAAATATCACAAAATTCTTCTAAGTCCCTCGGGAAGAGTGAAAGACGCGCACGTTCATTTTCAGAGCTCCTAGACCTTCCTATAAGAAGTTAGCTAAAAAGTAGCTTCGAAAAACGCTTAGGTTAAGTTTCAGAGTTGCTTCTAATGTACCAAAGCTGGACTTAGACATAATTTCACTCTCACAACATTATGGCTGGTTGGAGACAGTCCGAACCACAAGTACCGGGTCCATGGTTCTGGCCGTATACTGGGGGGACGGGGACGACTCCCATTAACCCCTGACTATACCGGGGATACGCTTATCACAATGCCTTTCTGGTCTGTGCTGAAGCAGGGCATTCTGGCAGCCAAGTGGCTTGACCTTTATTAGTGAGCCTGGTTACCCCCTCTCGGAACCACAGACTTAGAAATCGCCAGCTCATATACAGTGCATAAAATATATTTATATATATACCCTTATACACCATTTTAATAAAAAATATCACAAAATTCTTCTAAGTCCCTCGGGAAGAGTGAAAGACGCGCACGTTCATTTTCAGAGCTCCTAGACCTTCCTATAAGAAGTTAGCTAAAAAGTAGCTTCGAAAAACGCTTAGGTTAAGTTTCAGAGTTGCTTCTAATGTACCAAAGCTGGACTTAGACATAATTTCACTCTCACAACATTATGGCTGGTTGGAGACAGTCCGAACCACAAGTTCCGGGTCCATGGTTCTGGCCGTATACTGGGGGGACGGGGATGACTCCCATTAACCCCTGACTATACCGGGGATACGCTTATCACAATGCCTTTCTGGTCTGTGCTGAAGCAGGGCATTCTGGCAGCCAAGTGGCTTGACCTTTATTAGTGAGCCTGGTTACCCCCTCTCGGAACCACAGACTTAGAAATCGCCAGCTCATATACAGTGCATAAAATATATTTATATATATACCCTTATACACCATTTTAATAAAAAATATCACAAAATTCTTCTAAGTCCCTCGGGAAGAGTGAAAGACGCGCACGTTCATTTTCAGAGCTCCTAGACCTTCCTATAAGAAGTTAGCTAAAAAGTAGCTTCGAAAAACGCTTAGGTTAAGTTTCAGAGTTGCTTCTAATGTACCAAAGCTGGACTTAGACATAATTTCACTCTAACAACATTATGGCTGGTTGGAGACAGTCCGAACCACAAGTTCCGGGTCCATGGTTCTGGCCGTATACTGGGGGGACGGGGATGACTCCCATTAACCCCTGACTATACCGGGGATACGCTTATCACAATGCCTTTCTGGTCTGTGCTGAAGCAGGGCATTCTGGCAGCCAAGTGGCTTGACCTTTATTAGTGAGCCTGGTTACCCCCTCTCGGAACCACAGACTTAGAAATCGCCAGCTCATATACAGTGCATAAAATATATTTATATATATACCCTTATACACCATTTTAATAAAAAATATCACAAAATTCTTCTAAGTCCCTCGGGAAGAGTGAAAGACGCGCACGTTCATTTTCAGAGCTCCTAGACCTTCCTATAAGAAGTTAGCCAAAAAGTAGCTTCGAAAAACACTTAGGTTAAGTTTCAGAGTTGCTTCTAATGTACCAAAGCTGGACTTAGACATAATTTCACTCTCACAACATTATGGCTGGTTGGAGACAGTCCGAACCACAAGTACCGGGTCCATGGTTCTGGCCGTATACTGGGGGGACGGGGACGACTCCCATTAACCCCTGACTATACCGGGGATACGCTTATCACAATGCCTTTCTGGTCTGTGCTGAAGCAGGGCATTCTGGCAGCCAAGTGGCTTGACCTTTATTAGTGAGCCTGGTTACCCCCTCTCGGAACCACAGACTTAGAAATCGCCAGCTCATATACAGTGCATAAAATATATTTATATATATACCCTTATACACCATTTTAATAAAAAATATCACAAAATTCTTCTAAGTCCCTCGGGAAGAGTGAAAGACGCGCACGTTCATTTTCAGAGCTCCTAGACCTTCCTATAAGAAGTTAGCTAAAAAGTAGCTTCGAAAAACGCTTAGGTTAAGTTTCAGAGTTGCTTCTAATGTACCAAAGCTGGACTTAGACATAATTTCACTCTCACAACATTATGGCTGGTTGGAGACAGTCCGAACCACAAGTTCCGGGTCCATGGTTCTGGCCGTATACTGGGGGGACGGGGATGACTCCCATTAACCCCTGACTATACCGGGGATACGCTTATCACAATGCCTTTCTGGTCTGTGCTGAAGCAGGGCATTCTGGCAGCCAAGTGGCTTGACCTTTATTAGTGAGCCTGGTTACCCCCTCTCGGAACCACAGACTTAGAAATCGCCAGCTCATATACAGTGCATAAAATATATTTATATATATACCCTTATACACCATTTTAATAAAAAATATCACAAAATTCTTCTAAGTCCCTCGGGAAGAGTGAAAGACGCGCACGTTCATTTTCAGAGCTCCTAGACCTTCCTATAAGAAGTTAGCTAAAAAGTAGCTTCGAAAAACGCTTAGGTTAAGTTTCAGAGTTGCTTCTAATGTACCAAAGCTGGACTTAGACATAATTTCACTCTCACAACATTATGGCTGGTTGGAGAGAGTCCGAACCACAAGTACCGGGTCCATGGTTCTGGCCGTATACTGGGGGGACGGGGACGACTCCCATTAACCCCTGACTATACCGGGGATACGCTTATCACAATGCCTTTCTGGTCTGTGCTGAAGCAGGGCATTCTGGCAGCCAAGTGGCTTGACCTTTATTAGTGAGCCTGGTTACCCCCTCTCGGAACCACAGACTTAGAAATCGCCAGCTCATATACAGTGCATAAAATATATTTATATATATACCCTTATACACCATTTTAATAAAAAATATCACAAAATTCTTCTAAGTCCCTCGGGAAGAGTGAAAGACGCGCACGTTCATTTTCAGAGCTCCTAGACCTTCCTATAAGAAGTTAGCTAAAAAGTAGCTTCGAAAAACGCTTAGGTTAAGTTTCAGAGTTGCTTCTAATGTACCAAAGCTGGACTTAGACATAATTTCACTCTCACAACATTATGGCTGGTTGGAGACAGTCCGAACCACAAGTACCGGGTCCATGGTTCTGGCCGTATACTGGGGGGACGGGGATGACTCCCATTAACCCCTGACTATACCGGGGATACGCTTATCACAATGCCTTTCTGGTCTGTGCTGAAGCAGGGCATTCTGGTAGCCAAGTGGCTTGACCTTTATTAGTGAGCCTGGTTACCCCCTCTCGGAACCACAGACTTAGAAATCGCCAGCTCATATACAGTGCATAAAATATATTTATATATATACCCTTATACACCATTTTAATAAAAAATATCACAAAATTCTTCTAAGTCCCTCGGGAAGAGTAAAAGACGCGCACGTTCATTTTCAGAGCTCCTAGACCTTCCTATAAGAAGTTAGCTAAAAAGTAGCTTCGAAAAACGCTTAGGTTAAGTTTCAGAGTTGCTTCTAATGTACCAAAGCTGGACTTAGACATAATTTCACTCTCACAACATTATGGCTGGTTGGAGACAGTCCGAACCACAAGTACCGGGTCCATGGTTCTGGCCGTATACTGGGGGGACGGGGACGACTCCCATTAACCCCTGACTATACCGGGGATACGCTTATCACAATGACTTTCTGGTCTGTGCTGAAGCAGGGCATTCTGGCAGGCAAGTGGCTTGACCTTTATTAGTGAGCCTGGTTACCCCCTCTCGGAACCACAGACTTAGAAATCGCCAGCTCATATACAGTGCATAAAATATATTTATATATATACCCTTATACACCATTTTAATAAAAAATATCACAAAATTCTTCTAAGTCCCTCGGGAAGAGTGAAAGACGCGCACGTTCATTTTCAGAGCTCCTAGACCTTCCTATAAGAAGTTAGCTAAAAAGTAGCTTCGAAAAACGCTTAGGTTAAGTTTCAGAGTTGCTTCTAATGTACCAAAGCTGGACTTAGACATAATTTCACTCTCACAACATTATGGCTGGTTGGAGACAGTCCGAACCACAAGTACCGGGTCCATGGTTCTGGCCGTATACTGGGGGGACGGGGACGACTCCCATTAACCCCTGACTATACCGGGGATACGCTTATCACAATGCCTTTCTGGTCTGTGCTGAAGCAGGGCATTCTGGCAGCCAAGTGGCTTGACCTTTATTAGTGAGCCTGGTTACCCCCTCTCGGAACCACAGACTTAGAAATCGCCAGCTCATATACAGTGCATAAAATATATTTATATATATACCCTTATACACCATTTTAATAAAAAATATCACAAAATTCTTCTAAGTCCCTCGGGAAGAGTGAAAGACGCGCACGTTCATTTTCAGAGCTCCTAGACCTTCCTATAAGAAGTTAGCTAAAAAGTAGCTTCGAAAAACGCTTAGGTTAAGTTTCAGAGTTGCTTCTAATGTACCAAAGCTGGACTTAGACATAATTTCACTCTCACAACATTATGGCTGGTTGGAGAGAGTCCGAACCACAAGTACCGGGTCCATGGTTCTGGCCGTATACTGGGGGGACGGGGACGACTCCCATTAACCCCTGACTATACCGGGGATACGCTTATCACAATGCCTTTCTGGTCTGTGCTGAAGCAGGGCATTCTGGCAGCCAAGTGGCTTGACCTTTATTAGTGAGCCTGGTTACCCCCTCTCGGAACCACAGACTTAGAAATCGCCAGCTCATATACAGTGCATAAAATATATTTATATATATACCCTTATACACCATTTTAATAAAAAATATCACAAAATTCTTCTAAGTCCCTCGGGAAGAGTGAAAGACGCGCACGTTCATTTTCAGAGCTCCTAGACCTTCCTATAAGAAGTTAGCTAAAAAGTAGCTTCGAAAAACGCTTAGGTTAAGTTTCAGAGTTGCTTCTAATGTACCAAAGCTGGACTTAGACATAATTTCACTCTCACAACATTATGGCTGGTTGGAGACAGTCCGAACCACAAGTACCGGGTCCATGGTTCTGGCCGTATACTGGGGGGACGGGGATGACTCCCATTAACCCCTGACTATACCGGGGATACGCTTATCACAATGCCTTTCTGGTCTGTGCTGAAGCAGGGCATTCTGGTAGCCAAGTGGCTTGACCTTTATTAGTGAGCCTGGTTACCCCCTCTCGGAACCACAGACTTAGAAATCGCCAGCTCATATACAGTGCATAAAATATATTTATATATATACCCTTATACACCATTTTAATAAAAAATATCACAAAATTCTTCTAAGTCCCTCGGGAAGAGTGAAAGACGCGCACGTTCATTTTCAGAGCTCCTAGACCTTCCTATAAGAAGTTAGCTAAAAAGTAGCTTCGAAAAACGCTTAGGTTAAGTTTCAGAGTTGCTTCTAATGTACCAAAGCTGGACTTAGACATAATTTCACTCTCACAACATTATGGCTGGTTGGAGACAGTCCGAACCACAAGTACCGGGTCCATGGTTCTGGCCGTATACTGGGGGGACGGGGACGACTCCCATTAACCCCTGACTATACCGGGGATACGCTTATCACAATGACTTTCTGGTCTGTGCTGAAGCAGGGCATTCTGGCAGGCAAGTGGCTTGACCTTTATTAGTGAGCCTGGTTACCCCCTCTCGGAACCACAGACTTAGAAATCGCCAGCTCATATACAGTGCATAAAATATATTTATATATATACCCTTATACACCATTTTAATAAAAAATATCACAAAATTCTTCTAAGTCCCTCGGGAAGAGTGAAAGACGCGCACGTTCATTTTCAGAGCTCCTAGACCTTCCTATAAGAAGTTAGCCAAAAAGTAGCTTCGAAAAACACTTAGGTTAAGTTTCAGAGTTGCTTCTAATGTACCAAAGCTGGACTTAGACATAATTTCACTCTCACAACATTATGGCTGGTTGGAGACAGTCCGAACCACAAGTACCGGGTCCATGGTTCTGGCCGTATACTGGGGGGACGGGGACGACTCCCATTAACCCCTGACTATACCGGGGATACGCTTATCACAATGCCTTTCTGGTCTGTGCTGAAGCAGGGCATTCTGGCAGCCAAGTGGCTTGACCTTTATTAGTGAGCCTGGTTACCCCCTCTCGGAACCACAGACTTAGAAATCGCCAGCTCATATACAGTGCATAAAATATATTTATATATATACCCTTATACACCATTTTAATAAAAAATATCACAAAATTCTTCTAAGTCCCTCGGGAAGAGTGAAAGACGCGCACGTTCATTTTCAGAGCTCCTAGACCTTCCTATAAGAAGTTAGCTAAAAAGTAGCTTCGAAAAACGCTTAGGTTAAGTTTCAGAGTTGCTTCTAATGTACCAAAGCTGGACTTAGACATAATTTCACTCTCACAACATTATGGCTGGTTGGAGACAGTCCGAACCACAAGTTCCGGGTCCATGGTTCTGGCCGTATACTGGGGGGACGGGGATGACTCCCATTAACCCCTGACTATACCGGGGATACGCTTATCACAATGCCTTTCTGGTCTGTGCTGAAGCAGGGCATTCTGGCAGCCAAGTGGCTTGACCTTTATTAGTGAGCCTGGTTACCCCCTCTCGGAACCACAGACTTAGAAATCGCCAGCTCATATACAGTGCATAAAATATATTTATATATATACCCTTATACACCATTTTAATAAAAAATATCACAAAATTCTTCTAAGTCCCTCGGGAAGAGTGAAAGACGCGCACGTTCATTTTCAGAGCTCCTAGACCTTCCTATAAGAAGTTAGCTAAAAAGTAGCTTCGAAAAACGCTTAGGTTAAGTTTCAGAGTTGCTTCTAATGTACCAAAGCTGGACTTAGACATAATTTCACTCTCACAACATTATGGCTGGTTGGAGACAGTCCGAACCACAAGTACCGGGTCCATGGTTCTGGCCGTATACTGGGGGGACGGGGATGACTCCCATTAACCCCTGACTATACCGGGGATACGCTTATCACAATGCCTTTCTGGTCTGTGCTGAAGCAGGGCATTCTGGTAGCCAAGTGGCTTGACCTTTATTAGTGAGCCTGGTTACCCCCTCTCGGAACCACAGACTTAGAAATCGCCAGCTCATATACAGTGCATAAAATATATTTATATATATACCCTTATACACCATTTTAATAAAAAATATCACAAAATTCTTCTAAGTCCCTCGGGAAGAGTAAAAGACGCGCACGTTCATTTTCAGAGCTCCTAGACCTTCCTATAAGAAGTTAGCTAAAAAGTAGCTTCGAAAAACGCTTAGGTTAAGTTTCAGAGTTGCTTCTAATGTACCAAAGCTGGACTTAGACATAATTTCACTCTCACAACATTATGGCTGGTTGGAGACAGTCCGAACCACAAGTACCGGGTCCATGGTTCTGGCCGTATACTGGGGGGACGGGGACGACTCCCATTAACCCCTGACTATACCGGGGATACGCTTATCACAATGACTTTCTGGTCTGTGCTGAAGCAGGGCATTCTGGCAGGCAAGTGGCTTGACCTTTATTAGTGAGCCTGGTTACCCCCTCTCGGAACCACAGACTTAGAAATCGCCAGCTCATATACAGTGCATAAAATATATTTATATATATACCCTTATACACCATTTTAATAAAAAATATCACAAAATTCTTCTAAGTCCCTCGGGAAGAGTGAAAGACGCGCACGTTCATTTTCAGAGCTCCTAGACCTTCCTATAAGAAGTTAGCCAAAAAGTAGCTTCGAAAAACACTTAGGTTAAGTTTCAGAGTTGCTTCTAATGTACCAAAGCTGGACTTAGACATAATTTCACTCTCACAACATTATGGCTGGTTGGAGACAGTCCGAACCACAAGTACCGGGTCCATGGTTCTGGCCGTATACTGGGGGGACGGGGACGACTCCCATTAACCCCTGACTATACCGGGGATACGCTTATCACAATGCCTTTCTGGTCTGTGCTGAAGCAGGGCATTCTGGCAGCCAAGTGGCTTGACCTTTATTAGTGAGCCTGGTTACCCCCTCTCGGAACCACAGACTTAGAAATCGCCAGCTCATATACAGTGCATAAAATATATTTATATATATACCCTTATACACCATTTTAATAAAAAATATCACAAAATTCTTCTAAGTCCCTCGGGAAGAGTGAAAGACGCGCACGTTCATTTTCAGAGCTCCTAGACCTTCCTATAAGAAGTTAGCTAAAAAGTAGCTTCGAAAAACGCTTAGGTTAAGTTTCAGAGTTGCTTCTAATGTACCAAAGCTGGACTTAGACATAATTTCACTCTCACAACATTATGGCTGGTTGGAGACAGTCCGAACCACAAGTTCCGGGTCCATGGTTCTGGCCGTATACTGGGGGGACGGGGATGACTCCCATTAACCCCTGACTATACCGGGGATACGCTTATCACAATGCCTTTCTGGTCTGTGCTGAAGCAGGGCATTCTGGCAGCCAAGTGGCTTGACCTTTATTAGTGAGCCTGGTTACCCCCTCTCGGAACCACAGACTTAGAAATCGCCAGCTCATATACAGTGCATAAAATATATTTATATATATACCCTTATACACCATTTTAATAAAAAATATCACAAAATTCTTCTAAGTCCCTCGGGAAGAGTGAAAGACGCGCACGTTCATTTTCAGAGCTCCTAGACCTTCCTATAAGAAGTTAGCTAAAAAGTAGCTTCGAAAAACGCTTAGGTTAAGTTTCAGAGTTGCTTCTAATGTACCAAAGCTGGACTTAGACATAATTTCACTCTCACAACATTATGGCTGGTTGGAGAGAGTCCGAACCACAAGTACCGGGTCCATGGTTCTGGCCGTATACTGGGGGGACGGGGACGACTCCCATTAACCCCTGACTATACCGGGGATACGCTTATCACAATGCCTTTCTGGTCTGTGCTGAAGCAGGGCATTCTGGCAGCCAAGTGGCTTGACCTTTATTAGTGAGCCTGGTTACCCCCTCTCGGAACCACAGACTTAGAAATCGCCAGCTCATATACAGTGCATAAAATATATTTATATATATACCCTTATACACCATTTTAATAAAAAATATCACAAAATTCTTCTAAGTCCCTCGGGAAGAGTGAAAGACGCGCACGTTCATTTTCAGAGCTCCTAGACCTTCCTATAAGAAGTTAGCTAAAAAGTAGCTTCGAAAAACGCTTAGGTTAAGTTTCAGAGTTGCTTCTAATGTACCAAAGCTGGACTTAGACATAATTTCACTCTCACAACATTATGGCTGGTTGGAGACAGTCCGAACCACAAGTACCGGGTCCATGGTTCTGGCCGTATACTGGGGGGACGGGGATGACTCCCATTAACCCCTGACTATACCGGGGATACGCTTATCACAATGCCTTTCTGGTCTGTGCTGAAGCAGGGCATTCTGGTAGCCAAGTGGCTTGACCTTTATTAGTGAGCCTGGTTACCCCCTCTCGGAACCACAGACTTAGAAATCGCCAGCTCATATACAGTGCATAAAATATATTTATATATATACCCTTATACACCATTTTAATAAAAAATATCACAAAATTCTTCTAAGTCCCTCGGGAAGAGTAAAAGACGCGCACGTTCATTTTCAGAGCTCCTAGACCTTCCTATAAGAAGTTAGCTAAAAAGTAGCTTCGAAAAACGCTTAGGTTAAGTTTCAGAGTTGCTTCTAATGTACCAAAGCTGGACTTAGACATAATTTCACTCTCACAACATTATGGCTGGTTGGAGACAGTCCGAACCACAAGTACCGGGTCCATGGTTCTGGCCGTATACTGGGGGGACGGGGACGACTCCCATTAACCCCTGACTATACCGGGGATACGCTTATCACAATGACTTTCTGGTCTGTGCTGAAGCAGGGCATTCTGGCAGGCAAGTGGCTTGACCTTTATTAGTGAGCCTGGTTACCCCCTCTCGGAACCACAGACTTAGAAATCGCCAGCTCATATACAGTGCATAAAATATATTTATATATATACCCTTATACACCATTTTAATAAAAAATATCACAAAATTCTTCTAAGTCCCTCGGGAAGAGTGAAAGACGCGCACGTTCATTTTCAGAGCTCCTAGACCTTCCTATAAGAAGTTAGCCAAAAAGTAGCTTCGAAAAACACTTAGGTTAAGTTTCAGAGTTGCTTCTAATGTACCAAAGCTGGACTTAGACATAATTTCACTCTCACAACATTATGGCTGGTTGGAGACAGTCCGAACCACAAGTACCGGGTCCATGGTTCTGGCCGTATACTGGGGGGACGGGGACGACTCCCATTAACCCCTGACTATACCGGGGATACGCTTATCACAATGCCTTTCTGGTCTGTGCTGAAGCAGGGCATTCTGGCAGCCAAGTGGCTTGACCTTTATTAGTGAGCCTGGTTACCCCCTCTCGGAACCACAGACTTAGAAATCGCCAGCTCATATACAGTGCATAAAATATATTTATATATATACCCTTATACACCATTTTAATAAAAAATATCACAAAATTCTTCTAAGTCCCTCGGGAAGAGTAAAAGACGCGCACGTTCATTTTCAGAGCTCCTAGACCTTCCTATAAGAAGTTAGCTAAAAAGTAGCTTCGAAAAACGCTTAGGTTAAGTTTCAGAGTTGCTTCTAATGTACCAAAGCTGGACTTAGACATAATTTCACTCTCACAACATTATGGCTGGTTGGAGACAGTCCGAACCACAAGTACCGGGTCCATGGTTCTGGCCGTATACTGGGGGGACGGGGATGACTCCCATTAACCCCTGACTATACCGGGGATACGCTTATCACAATGCCTTTCTGGTCTGTGCTGAAGCAGGGCATTCTGGCAGCCAAGTGGCTTGACCTTTATTAGTGAGCCTGGTTACCCCCTCTCGGAACCACAGACTTAGAAATCGCCAGCTCATATACAGTGCATAAAATATATTTATATATATACCCTTATACACCATTTTAATAAAAAATATCACAAAATTCTTCTAAGTCCCTCGGGAAGAGTAAAAGACGCGCACGTTCATTTTCAGAGCTCCTAGACCTTCCTATAAGAAGTTAGCTAAAAAGTAGCTTCGAAAAACGCTTAGGTTAAGTTTCAGAGTTGCTTCTAATGTACCAAAGCTGGACTTAGACATAATTTCACTCTCACAACATTATGGCTGGTTGGAGACAGTCCGAACCACAAGTACCGGGTCCATGGTTCTGGCCGTATACTGGGGGGACGGGGACGACTCCCATTAACCCCTGACTATACCGGGGATACGCTTATCACAATGACTTTCTGGTCTGTGCTGAAGCAGGGCATTCTGGCAGGCAAGTGGCTTGACCTTTATTAGTGAGCCTGGTTACCCCCTCTCGGAACCACAGACTTAGAAATCGCCAGCTCATATACAGTGCATAAAATATATTTATATATATACCCTTATACACCATTTTAATAAAAAATATCACAAAATTCTTCTAAGTCCCTCGGGAAGAGTGAAAGACGCGCACGTTCATTTTCAGAGCTCCTAGACCTTCCTATAAGAAGTTAGCCAAAAAGTAGCTTCGAAAAACACTTAGGTTAAGTTTCAGAGTTGCTTCTAATGTACCAAAGCTGGACTTAGACATAATTTCACTCTCACAACATTATGGCTGGTTGGAGACAGTCCGAACCACAAGTACCGGGTCCATGGTTCTGGCCGTATACTGGGGGGACGGGGACGACTCCCATTAACCCCTGACTATACCGGGGATACGCTTATCACAATGCCTTTCTGGTCTGTGCTGAAGCAGGGCATTCTGGCAGCCAAGTGGCTTGACCTTTATTAGTGAGCCTGGTTACCCCCTCTCGGAACCACAGACTTAGAAATCGCCAGCTCATATACAGTGCATAAAATATATTTATATATATACCCTTATACACCATTTTAATAAAAAATATCACAAAATTCTTCTAAGTCCCTCGGGAAGAGTGAAAGACGCGCACGTTCATTTTCAGAGCTCCTAGACCTTCCTATAAGAAGTTAGCTAAAAAGTAGCTTCGAAAAACGCTTAGGTTAAGTTTCAGAGTTGCTTCTAATGTACCAAAGCTGGACTTAGACATAATTTCACTCTCACAACATTATGGCTGGTTGGAGACAGTCCGAACCACAAGTACCGGGTCCATGGTTCTGGCCGTATACTGGGGGGACGGGGACGACTCCCATTAACCCCTGACTATACCGGGGATACGCTTATCACAATGACTTTCTGGTCTGTGCTGAAGCAGGGCATTCTGGCAGGCAAGTGGCTTGACCTTTATTAGTGAGCCTGGTTACCCCCTCTCGGAACCACAGACTTAGAAATCGCCAGCTCATATACAGTGCATAAAATATATTTATATATATACCCTTATACACCATTTTAATAAAAAATATCACAAAATTCTTCTAAGTCCCTCGGGAAGAGTGAAAGACGCGCACGTTCATTTTCAGAGCTCCTAGACCTTCCTATAAGAAGTTAGCCAAAAAGTAGCTTCGAAAAACACTTCGGTTAAGTTTCAGAGTTGCTTCTAATGTACCAAAGCTGGACTTAGACATAATTTCACTCTCACAACATTATGGCTGGTTGGAGACAGTCCGAACCACAAGTACCGGGTCCATGGTTCTGGCCGTATACTGGGGGGACGGGGACGACTCCCATTAACCCCTGACTATACCGGGGATACGCTTATCACAATGCCTTTCTGGTCTGTGCTGAAGCAGGGCATTCTGGCAGGCAAGTGGCTTGACCTTTATTAGTGAGCCTGGTTACCCCCTCTCGGAACCACAGACTTAGAAATCGCCAGCTCATATACAGTGCATAAAATATATTTATATATATACCCTTATACACCATTTTAATAAAAAATATCACAAAATTCTTCTAAGTCCCTCGGGAAGAGTGAAAGACGCGCACGTTCATTTTCAGAGCTCCTAGACCTTCCTATAAGAAGTTAGCCAAAAAGTAGCTTCGAAAAACACTTAGGTTAAGTTTCAGAGTTGCTTCTAATGTACCAAAGCTGGACTTAGACATAATTTCACTCTCACAACATTATGGCTGGTTGGAGACAGTCCGAACCACAAGTACCGGGTCCATGGTTCTGGCCGTATACTGGGGGGACGGGGACGACTCCCATTAACCCCTGACTATACCGGGGATACGCTTATCACAATGCCTTTCTGGTCTGTGCTGAAGCAGGGCATTCTGGCAGCGAAGTGGCTTGACCTTTATTAGTGAGCCTGGTTACCCCCTCTCGGAACCACAGACTTAGAAATCGCCAGCTCATATATAGTGCATAAAATATATTTATATATATACCCTTATACACCATTTTAATAAAAAATATCACAAAATTCTTCTAAGTCCCTCGGGAAGAGTGAAAGACGCGCACGTTCATTTTCAGAGCTCCTAGACCTTCCTATAAGAAGTTAGCCAAAAAGTAGCTTCGAAAAACACTTAGGTTAAGTTTCAGAGTTGCTTCTAATGTACCAAAGCTGGACTTAGACATAATTTCACTCTCACAACATTATGGCTGGTTGGAGACAGTCCGAACCACAAGTACCGGGTCCATGGTTCTGGCCGTATACTGGGGGGACGGGGACGACTCCCATTAACCCCTGACTATACCGGGGATACGCTTATCACAATGCCTTTCTGGTCTGTGCTGAAGCAGGGCATTCTGGCAGCCAAGTGGCTTGACCTTTATTAGTGAGCCTGGTTACCCCCTCTCGGAACCACAGACTTAGAAATCGCCAGCTCATATACAGTGCATAAAATATATTTATATATATACCCTTATACACCATTTTAATAAAAAATATCACAAAATTCTTCTAAGTCCCTCGGGAAGAGTGAAAGACGCGCACATTCATTTTCAGAGCTCCTAGACCTTCCTATAAGAAGTTAGCCAAAAAGTAGCTTCGAAAAACGCTTAGGTTAAGTTTCAGAGTTGCTTCTAATGTACCAAAGCTGGACTTAGACATATTTCACTCTCACAACATTATGGCTGGTTGGAGACAGTCCGAACCACAAGTACCGGGTCCATGGTTCTGGCCGTATACTGGGGGGACGGGGACGACTCCCATTAACCCCTGACTATACCGGGGATACGCTTATCACAATGCCTTTCTGGTCTGTGCTGAAGCAGGGCATTCTGGCAGCCAAGTGGCTTGACCTTTATTAGTGAGCCTGGTTACCCCCTCTCGGAACCACAGACTTAGAAATCGCCAGCTCATATACAGTGCATAAAATATATTTATATATATACCCTTATACACCATTTTAATAAAAAATATCACAAAATTCTTCTAAGTCCCTCGGGAAGAGTAAAAGACGCGCACGTTCATTTTCAGAGCTCCTAGACCTTCCTATAAGAAGTTAGCTAAAAAGTAGCTTCGAAAAACGCTTAGGTTAAGTTTCAGAGTTGCTTCTAATGTACCAAAGCTGGACTTAGACATAATTTCACTCTCACAACATTATGGCTGGTTGGAGACAGTCCGAACCACAAGTACCGGGTCCATGGTTCTGGCCGTATACTGGGGGGACGGGGACGACTCCCATTAACCCCTGACTATACCGGGGATACGCTTATCACAATGCCTTTCTGGTCTGTGCTGAAGCAGGGCATTCTGGCAGCCAAGTGGCTTGACCTTTATTAGTGAGCCTGGTTACCCCCTCTCGGAACCACAGACTTAGAAATCGCCAGCTCATATACAGTGCATAAAATATATTTATATATATACCCTTATACACCATTTTAATAAAAAATATCACAAAAATCTTCTAAGTCCCTCGGGAAGAGTGAAAGACGCGCACGTTCATTTTCAGAGCTCCTAGACCTTCCTATAAGAAATTAGCCAAAAAGTAGCTTCGAAAAACGCTTAGGTTAAGTTTCAGAGTTGCTTCTAATGTACCAAAGCTGGACTTAGACATAATTTCACTCTCACAACATTATGGCTGGTTGGAGACAGTCCGAACCACAAGTACCGGGTCCATGGTTCTGGCCGTATACTGGGGGGACGGGGACGACTCCCATTAACCCCTGACTATACCGGGGATACGCTTATCACAATGCCTTTCTGGTCTGTGCTGAAGCAGGGCATTCTGGCAGCCAAGTGGCTTGACCTTTATTAGTGAGCCTGGTTACCCCCTCTCGGAACCACAGACTTAGAAATCGCCAGCTCATATACAGTGCATAAAATATATTTATATATATACCCTTATACACCATTTTAATAAAAAATATCACAAAATTCTTCTAAGTCCCTCGGGAAGAGTGAAAGACGCGCACATTCATTTTCAGAGCTCCTAGACCTTCCTATAAGAAGTTAGCCAAAAAGTAGCTTCGAAAAACGCTTAGGTTAAGTTTCAGAGTTGCTTCTAATGTACCAAAGCTGGACTTAGACATAATTTCACTCTCACAACATTATGGCTGGTTGGAGACAGTCCGAACCACAAGTACCGGGTCCATGGTTCTGGCCGTATACTGGGGGGACGGGGACGACTCCCATTAACCCCTGACTATACCGGGGATACGCTTATCACAATGACTTTCTGGTCTGTGCTGAAGCAGGGCATTCTGGCAGGCAAGTGGCTTGACCTTTATCAGTGAGCCTGGTTACCCCCTCTCGGAACCACAGACTTAGAAATCGCCAGCTCATATACAGTGCATAAAATATATTTATATATATATACCCTTATACACCATTTTAATAAAAAATATCACAAAATTCTTCTAAGTCCCTCGGGAAGAGTGAAAGACGCGCACGTTCATTTTCAGAGCTCCTAGACCTTCCTATAAGAAGTTAGCCAAAAAGTAGCTTCGAAAAACACTTAGGTTAAGTTTCAGAGTTGCTTCTAATGTACCAAAGCTGGACTTAGACATAATTTCACTCTCACAACATTATGGCTGGTTGGAGACAGTCCGAACCACAAGTACCGGGTCCATGGTTCTGGCCGTATACTGGGGGGACGGGGACGACTCCCATTAACCCCTGACTATACCGGGGATACGCTTATCACAATGCCTTTCTGGTCTGTGCTGAAGCAGGGCATTCTGGCAGCCAAGTGGCTTGACCTTTATTAGTGAGCCTGGTTACCCCCTCTCGGAACCACAGACTTAGAAATCGCCAGCTCATATACAGTGCATAAAATATATTTATATATATACCCTTATACACCATTTTAATAAAAAATATCACAAAATTCTTCTAAGTCCCTCGGGAAGAGTGAAAGACGTGCACGTTCATTGTCAGAGCTCCTAGACCTTCCTATAAGAAGTTAGCCAAAAAGTAGCTTCGAAAAACGCTTAGGTTAAGTTTCAGAGTTGCTTCTAATGTACCAAAGCTGGACTTAGACATAATTTCACTCTCACAACATTATGGCTGGTTGGAGACAGTCCGAACCACAAGTACCGGGTCCATGGTTCTGGCCGTATACTGGGGGGACGGGGACGACTCCCATTAACCCCTGACTATACCGGGGATACGCTTATCACAATGACTTTCTGGTCTGTGCTGAAGCAGGGCATTCTGGCAGGCAAGTGGCTTGACCTTTATTAGTGAGCCTGGTTACCCCCTCTCGGAACCACAGACTTAGAAATCGCCAGCTCATATACAGTGCATAAAATATATTTATATATATACCCTTATACACCATTTTAATAAAAAATATCACAAAATTCTTCTAAGTCCCTCGGGAAGAGTGAAAGACGCGCACGTTCATTTTCAGAGCTCCTAGACCTTCCTATAAGAAGTTAGCTAAAAAGTAGCTTCGAAAAACGCTTAGGTTAAGTTTCAGAGTTGCTTCTAATGTACCAAAGCTGGACTTAGACATAATTTCACTCTCACAACATTATGGCTGGTTGGAGACAGTCCGAACCACAAGTACCGGGTCCATGGTTCTGGCCGTATACTGGGGGGACGGGGACGACTCCCATTAACCCCTGACTATACCGGGGATACGCTTATCACAATGCCTTTCTGGTCTGTGCTGAAGCAGGGCATTCTGGCAGCCAAGTGGCTTGACCTTTATTAGTGAGCCTGGTTACCCCCTCTCGGAACCACAGACTTAGAAATCGCCAGCTCATATACAGTGCATAAAATATATTTATATATATACCCTTATACACCATTTTAATAAAAAATATCACAAAAATCTTCTAAGTCCCTCGGGAAGAGTAAAAGACGCGCACGTTCATTTTCAGAGCTCCTAGACCTTCCTATAAGAAGTTAGCTAAAAAGTAGCTTCGAAAAACGCTTAGGTTAAGTTTCAGAGTTGCTTCTAATGTACCAAAGCTGGACTTAGACATAATTTCACTCTCACAACATTATGGCTGGTTGGAGACAGTCCGAACCACAAGTACCGGGTCCATGGTTCTGGCCGTATACTGGGGGGACGGGGACGACTCCCATTAACCCCTGACTATACCGGGGATACGCTTATCACAATGCCTTTCTGGTCTGTGCTGAAGCAGGGCATTCTGGCAGCCAAGTGGCTTGACCTTTATTAGTGAGCCTGGTTACCCCCTCTCGGAACCACAGACTTAGAAATCGCCAGCTCATATACAGTGCATAAAATATATTTATATATATACCCTTATACACCATTTTAATAAAAAATATCACAAAATTCTTCTAAGTCCCTCGGGAAGAGTGAAAGACGCGCACATTCATTTTCAGAGCTCCTAGACCTTCCTATAAGAAGTTAGCCAAAAAGTAGCTTCGAAAAACGCTTAGGTTAAGTTTCAGAGTTGCTTCTAATGTACCAAAGCTGGACTTAGACATAATTTCACTCTCACAACATTATGGCTGGTTGGAGACAGTCCGAACCACAAGTACCGGGTCCATGGTTCTGGCCGTATACTGGGGGGACGGGGACGACTCCCATTAACCCCTGACTATACCGGGGATACGCTTATCACAATGCCTTTCTGGTCTGTGCTGAAGCAGGGCATTCTGGCAGCCAAGTGGCTTGACCTTTATTAGTGAGCCTGGTTACCCCCTCTCGGAACCACAGACTTAGAAATCGCCAGCTCATATACAGTGCATAAAATATATTTATATATATACCCTTATACACCATTTTAATAAAAAATATCACAAAATTCTTCTAAGTCCCTCGGGAAGAGTAAAAGACGCGCACGTTCATTTTCAGAGCTCCTAGACCTTCCTATAAGAAGTTAGCTAAAAAGTAGCTTCGAAAAACGCTTAGGTTAAGTTTCAGAGTTGCTTCTAATGTACCAAAGCTGGACTTAGACATAATTTCACTCTCACAACATTATGGCTGGTTGGAGACAGTCCGAACCACAAGTACCGGGTCCATGGTTCTGGCCGTATACTGGGGGGACGGGGACGACTCCCATTAACCCCTGACTATACCGGGGATACGCTTATCACAATGCCTTTCTGGTCTGTGCTGAAGCAGGGCATTCTGGCAGCCAAGTGGCTTGACCTTTATTAGTGAGCCTGGTTACCCCCTCTCGGAACCACAGACTTAGAAATCGCCAGCTCATATACAGTGCATAAAATATATTTATATATATACCCTTATACACCATTTTAATAAAAAATATCACAAAAATCTTCTAAGTCCCTCGGGAAGAGTGAAAGACGCGCACGTTCATTTTCAGAGCTCCTAGACCTTCCTATAAGAAATTAGCCAAAAAGTAGCTTCGAAAAACGCTTAGGTTAAGTTTCAGAGTTGCTTCTAATGTACCAAAGCTGGACTTAGACATAATTTCACTCTCACAACATTATGGCTGGTTGGAGACAGTCCGAACCACAAGTACCGGGTCCATGGTTCTGGCCGTATACTGGGGGGACGGGGACGACTCCCATTAACCCCTGACTATACCGGGGATACGCTTATCACAATGCCTTTCTGGTCTGTGCTGAAGCAGGGCATTCTGGCAGCCAAGTGGCTTGACCTTTATTAGTGAGCCTGGTTACCCCCTCTCGGAACCACAGACTTAGAAATCGCCAGCTCATATACAGTGCATAAAATATATTTATATATATACCCTTATACACCATTTTAATAAAAAATATCACAAAATTCTTCTAAGTCCCTCGGGAAGAGTGAAAGACGCGCACATTCATTTTCAGAGCTCCTAGACCTTCCTATAAGAAGTTAGCCAAAAAGTAGCTTCGAAAAACGCTTAGGTTAAGTTTCAGAGTTGCTTCTAATGTACCAAAGCTGGACTTAGACATAATTTCACTCTCACAACATTATGGCTGGTTGGAGACAGTCCGAACCACAAGTACCGGGTCCATGGTTCTGGCCGTATACTGGGGGGACGGGGATGACTCCCATTAACCCCTGACTATACCGGGGATACGCTTATCACAATGCCTTTCTGGTCTGTGCTGAAGCAGGGCATTCTGGCAGCCAAGTGGCTTGACCTTTATTAGTGAGCCTGGTTACCCCCTCTCGGAACCACAGACTTAGAAATCGCCAGCTCATATACAGTGCATAAAATATATTTATATATATACCCTTATACACCATTTTAATAAAAAATATCACAAAATTCTTCTAAGTCCCTCGGGAAGAGTAAAAGACGCGCACGTTCATTTTCAGAGCTCCTAGACCTTCCTATAAGAAGTTAGCTAAAAAGTAGCTTCGAAAAACGCTTAGGTTAAGTTTCAGAGTTGCTTCTAATGTACCAAAGCTGGACTTAGACATAATTTCACTCTCACAACATTATGGCTGGTTGGAGACAGTCCGAACCACAAGTACCGGGTCCATGGTTCTGGCCGTATACTGGGGGGACGGGGACGACTCCCATTAACCCCTGACTATACCGGGGATACGCTTATCACAATGACTTTCTGGTCTGTGCTGAAGCAGGGCATTCTGGCAGGCAAGTGGCTTGACCTTTATCAGTGAGCCTGGTTACCCCCTCTCGGAACCACAGACTTAGAAATCGCCAGCTCATATACAGTGCATAAAATATATTTATATATATATACCCTTATACACCATTTTAATAAAAAATATCACAAAATTCTTCTAAGTCCCTCGGGAAGAGTGAAAGACGCGCACGTTCATTTTCAGAGCTCCTAGACCTTCCTATAAGAAGTTAGCCAAAAAGTAGCTTCGAAAAACACTTAGGTTAAGTTTCATAGTTGCTTCTAATGTACCAAAGCTGGACTTAGACATAATTTCACTCTCACAACATTATGGCTGGTTGGAGACAGTCCGAACCACAAGTACCGGGTCCATGGTTCTGGCCGTATACTGGGGGGACGGGGATGACTCCCATTAACCCCTGACTATACCGGGGATACGCTTATCACAATGCCTTTCTGGTCTGTGCTGAAGCAGGGCATTCTGGCAGCCAAGTGGCTTGACCTTTATTAGTGAGCCTGGTTACCCCCTCTCGGAACCACAGACTTAGAAATCGCCAGCTCATATACAGTGCATAAAATATATTTATATATATACCCTTATACACCATTTTAATAAAAAATATCACAAAATTCTTCTAAGTCCCTCGGGAAGAGTAAAAGACGCGCACGTTCATTTTCAGAGCTCCTAGACCTTCCTATAAGAAGTTAGCTAAAAAGTAGCTTCGAAAAACGCTTAGGTTAAGTTTCAGAGTTGCTTCTAATGTACCAAAGCTGGACTTAGACATAATTTCACTCTCACAACATTATGGCTGGTTGGAGACAGTCCGAACCACAAGTACCGGGTCCATGGTTCTGGCCGTATACTGGGGGGACGGGGACGACTCCCATTAACCCCTGACTATACCGGGGATACGCTTATCACAATGCCTTTCTGGTCTGTGCTGAAGCAGGGCATTCTGGCAGCCAAGTGGCTTGACCTTTATTAGTGAGCCTGGTTACCCCCTCTCGGAACCACAGACTTAGAAATCGCCAGCTCATATACAGTGCATAAAATATATTTATATATATACCCTTATACACCATTTTAATAAAAAATATCACAAAATTCTTCTAAGTCCCTCGGGAAGAGTGAAAGACGCGCACGTTCATTTTCAGAGCTCCTAGACCTTCCTATAAGAAGTTAGCTAAAAAGTAGCTTCGAAAAACGCTTAGGTTAAGTTTCAGAGTTGCTTCTAATGTACCAAAGCTGGACTTAGACATAATTTCACTCTCACAACATTATGGCTGGTTGGAGACAGTCCGAACCACAAGTACCGGGTCCATGGTTCTGGCCGTATACTGGGGGGACGGGGACTCCCATTAACCCCTGACTATACCGGGGATACGCTTATCACAATGACTTTCTGGTCTGTGCTGAAGCAGGGCATTCTGGCAGCCAAGTGGCTTGACCTTTATTAGTGAGCCTGGTTACCCCCTCTCGGAACCACAGACTTAGAAATCGCCAGCTCATATACAGTGCATAAAATATATTTATATATATATACCCTTATACACCATTTTAATAAAAAATATCACAAAATTCTTCTAAGTCCCTCGGGAAGAGTGAAAGACGCGCACGTTCATTTTCAGAGCTCCTAGACCTTCCTATAAGAAGTTAGCCAAAAAGTAGCTTCGAAAAACACTTAGGTTAAGTTTCAGAGTTGCTTCTAATGTACCAAAGCTGGACTTAGACATAATTTCACTCTCACAACATTATGGCTGGTTGGAGACAGTCCGAACCACAAGTACCGGGTCCATGGTTCTGGCCGTATACTGGGGGGACGGGGACGACTCCCATTAACCCCTGACTATACCGGGGATACGCTTATCACAATGCCTTTCTGGTCTGTGCTGAAGCAGGGCATTCTGGCAGCCAAGTGGCTTGACCTTTATTAGTGAGCCTGGTTACCCCCTCTCGGAACCACAGACTTAGAAATCGCCAGCTCATATACAGTGCATAAAATATATTTATATATATACCCTTATACACCATTTTAATAAAAAATATCACAAAATTCTTCTAAGTCCCTCGGGAAGAGTAAAAGACGCGCACGTTCATTTTCAGAGCTCCTAGACCTTCCTATAAGAAGTTAGCGAAAAAGTAGCTTCGAAAAACGCTTAGGTTAAGTTTCAGAGTTGCTTCTAATGTACCAAAGCTGGACTTAGACATAATTTCACTCTCACAACATTATGGCTGGTTGGAGACAGTCCGAACCACAAGTACCGGGTCCATGGTTCTGGCCGTATACTGGGGGGACGGGGACGACTCCCATTAACCCCTGACTATACCGGGGATACGCTTATCACAATGACTTTCTGGTCTGTGCTGAAGCAGGGCATTCTGGCAGGCAAGTGGCTTGACCTTTATCAGTGAGCCTGGTTACCCCCTCTCGGAACCACAGACTTAGAAATCGCCAGCTCATATACAGTGCATAAAATATATTTATATATATATACCCTTATACACCATTTTAATAAAAAATATCACAAAATTCTTCTAAGTCCCTCGGGAAGAGTGAAAGACGCGCACGTTCATTTTGAGAGCTCCTAGACCTTCCTATAAGAAGTTAGCCAAAAAGTAGCTTCGAAAAACACTTAGGTTAAGTTTCAGAGTTGCTTCTAATGTACCAAAGCTGGACTTAGACATAATTTCACTCTCACAACATTATGGCTGGTTGGAGACAGTCCGAACCACAAGTACCGGGTCCATGGTTCTGGCCGTATACTGGGGGGACGGGGACGACTCCCATTAACCCCTGACTATACCGGGGATACGCTTATCACAATGCCTTTCTGGTCTGTGCTGAAGCAGGGCATTCTGGCAGGCAAGTGGCTTGACCTTTATCAGTGAGCCTGGTTACCCCCTCTCGGAACCACAGACTTAGAAATCGCCAGCTCATATACAGTGCATAAAATATATTTATATATATATACCCTTATACACCATTTTAATAAAAAATATCACAAAATTCTTCTAAGTCCCTCGGGAAGAGTGAAAGACGCGCACGTTCATTTTCAGAGCTCCTAGACCTTCCTATAAGAAGTTAGCCAAAAAGTAGCTTCGAAAAACACTTAGGTTAAGTTTCAGAGTTGCTTCTAATGTACCAAAGCTGGACTTAGACATAATTTCACTCTCACAACATTATGGCTGGTTGGAGACAGTCCGAACCACAAGTACCGGGTCCATGGTTCTGGCCGTATACTGGGGGGACGGGGATGACTCCCATTAACCCCTGACTATACCGGGGATACGCTTATCACAATGCCTTTCTGGTCTGTGCTGAAGCAGGGCATTCTGGCAGCCAAGTGGCTTGACCTTTATTAGTGAGCCTGGTTACCCCCTCTCGGAACCACAGACTTAGAAATCGCCAGCTCATATACAGTGCATAAAATATATTTATATATATACCCTTATACACCATTTTAATAAAAAATATCACAAAATTCTTCTAAGTCCCTCGGGAAGAGTAAAAGACGCGCACGTTCATTTTCAGAGCTCCTAGACCTTCCTATAAGAAGTTAGCTAAAAAGTAGCTTCGAAAAACGCTTAGGTTAAGTTTCAGAGTTGCTTCTAATGTACCAAAGCTGGACTTAGACATAATTTCACTCTCACAACATTATGGCTGGTTGGAGACAGTCCGAACCACAAGTACCGGGTCCATGGTTCTGGCCGTATACTGGGGGGACGGGGACGACTCCCATTAACCCCTGACTATACCGGGGATACGCTTATCACAATGCCTTTCTGGTCTGTGCTGAAGCAGGGCATTCTGGCAGGCAAGTGGCTTGACCTTTATTAGTGAGCCTGGTTACCCCCTCTCGGAACCACAGACTTAGAAATCGCCAGCTCATATACAGTGCATAAAATATATTTATATATATACCCTTATACACCATTTTAATAAAAAATATCACAAAATTCTTCTAAGTCCCTCGGGAAGAGTAAAAGACGCGCACGTTCATTTTCAGAGCTCCTAGACCTTCCTATAAGAAGTTAGCTAAAAAGTAGCTTCGAAAAACGCTTAGGTTAAGTTTCAGAGTTGCTTCTAATGTACCAAAGCTGGACTTAGACATAATTTCACTCTCACAACATTATGGCTGGTTGGAGACAGTCCGAACCACAAGTACCGGGTCCATGGTTCTGGCCGTATACTGGGGGGACGGGGACGACTCCCATTAACCCCTGACTATACCGGGGATACGCTTATCACAATGACTTTCTGGTCTGTGCTGAAGCAGGGCATTCTGGCAGGCAAGTGGCTTGACCTTTATTAGTGAGCCTGGTTACCCCCTCTCGGAACCACAGACTTAGAAATCGCCAGCTCATATACAGTGCATAAAATATATTTATATATATACCCTTATACACCATTTTAATAAAAAATATCACAAAATTCTTCTAAGTCCCTCGGGAAGAGTGAAAGACGCGCACGTTCATTTTCAGAGCTCCTAGACCTTCCTATAAGAAGTTAGCTAAAAAGTAGCTTCGAAAAACGCTTAGGTTAAGTTTCAGAGTTGCTTCTAATGTACCAAAGCTGGACTTAGACATAATTTCACTCTCACAACATTATGGCTGGTTGGAGACAGTCCGAACCACAAGTACCGGGTCCATGGTTCTGGCCGTATACTGGGGGGACGGGGACGACTCCCATTAACCCCTGACTATACCGGGGATACGCTTATCACAATGACTTTCTGGTCTGTGCTGAAGCAGGGCATTCTGGCAGGCAAGTGGCTTGACCTTTATTAGTGAGCCTGGTTACCCCCTCTCGGAACCACAGACTTAGAAATCGCCAGCTCATATACAGTGCATAAAATATATTTATATATATATACCCTTATACACCATTTTAATAAAAAATATCACAAAATTCTTCTAAGTCCCTCGGGAAGAGTGAAAGACGCGCACGTTCATTTTCAGAGCTCCTAGACCTTCCTATAAGAAGTTAGCCAAAAAGTAGCTTCGAAAAACACTTAGGTTAAGTTTCAGAGTTGCTTCTAATGTACCAAAGCTGGACTTAGACATAATTTCACTCTCACAACATTATGGCTGGTTGGAGACAGTCCGAACCACAAGTACCGGGTCCATGGTTCTGGCCGTATACTGGGGGGACGGGGATGACTCCCATTAACCCCTGACTATACCGGGGATACGCTTATCACAATGCCTTTCTGGTCTGTGCTGAAGCAGGGCATTCTGGCAGCCAAGTGGCTTGACCTTTATTAGTGAGCCTGGTTACCCCCTCTCGGAACCACAGACTTAGAAATCGCCAGCTCATATACAGTGCATAAAATATATTTATATATATACCCTTATACACCATTTTAATAAAAAATATCACAAAATTCTTCTAAGTCCCTCGGGAAGAGTAAAAGACGCGCACGTTCATTTTCAGAGCTCCTAGACCTTCCTATAAGAAGTTAGCGAAAAAGTAGCTTCGAAAAACGCTTAGGTTAAGTTTCAGAGTTGCTTCTAATGTACCAAAGCTGGACTTAGACATAATTTCACTCTCACAACATTATGGCTGGTTGGAGACAGTCCGAACCACAAGTACCGGGTCCATGGTTCTGGCCGTATACTGGGGGGACGGGGACGACTCCCATTAACCCCTGACTATACCGGGGATACGCTTATCACAATGACTTTCTGGTCTGTGCTGAAGCAGGGCATTCTGGCAGGCAAGTGGCTTGACCTTTATCAGTGAGCCTGGTTACCCCCTCTCGGAACCACAGACTTAGAAATCGCCAGCTCATATACAGTGCATAAAATATATTTATATATATATACCCTTATACACCATTTTAATAAAAAATATCACAAAATTCTTCTAAGTCCCTCGGGAAGAGTGAAAGACGCGCACGTTCATTTTGAGAGCTCCTAGACCTTCCTATAAGAAGTTAGCCAAAAAGTAGCTTCGAAAAACACTTAGGTTAAGTTTCAGAGTTGCTTCTAATGTACCAAAGCTGGACTTAGACATAATTTCACTCTCACAACATTATGGCTGGTTGGAGACAGTCCGAACCACAAGTACCGGGTCCATGGTTCTGGCCGTATACTGGGGGGACGGGGATGACTCCCATTAACCCCTGACTATACCGGGGATACGCTTATCACAATGCCTTTCTGGTCTGTGCTGAAGCAGGGCATTCTGGCAGCCAAGTGGCTTGACCTTTATTAGTGAGCCTGGTTACCCCCTCTCGGAACCACAGACTTAGAAATCGCCAGCTCATATACAGTGCATAAAATATATTTATATATATACCCTTATACACCATTTTAATAAAAAATATCACAAAATTCTTCTAAGTCCCTCGGGAAGAGTAAAAGACGCGCACGTTCATTTTCAGAGCTCCTAGACCTTCCTATAAGAAGTTAGCTAAAAAGTAGCTTCGAAAAACGCTTAGGTTAAGTTTCAGAGTTGCTTCTAATGTACCAAAGCTGGACTTAGACATAATTTCACTCTCACAACATTATGGCTGGTTGGAGACAGTCCGAACCACAAGTACCGGGTCCATGGTTCTGGCCGTATACTGGGGGGACGGGGACGACTCCCATTAACCCCTGACTATACCGGGGATACGCTTATCACAATGACTTTCTGATCTGTGCTGAAGCAGGGCATTCTGGCAGGCAAGTGGCTTGACCTTTATTAGTGAGCCTGGTTACCCCCTCTCGGAACCACAGACTTAGAAATCGCCAGCTCATATACAGTGCATAAAATATATTTATATATATACCCTTATACACCATTTTAATAAAAAATATCACAAAATTCTTCTAAGTCCCTCGGGAAGAGTGAAAGACGCGCACGTTCATTTTCAGAGCTCCTAGACCTTCCTATAAGAAGTTAGCTAAAAAGTAGCTTCGAAAAACGCTTAGGTTAAGTTTCAGAGTTGCTTCTAATGTACCAAAGCTGGACTTAGACATAATTTCACTCTCACAACATTATGGCTGGTTGGAGACAGTCCGAACCACAAGTACCGGGTCCATGGTTCTGGCCGTATACTGGGGGGACGGGGACGACTCCCATTAACCCCTGACTATACCGGGGATACGCTTATCACAATGACTTTCTGGTCTGTGCTGAAGCAGGGCATTCTGGCAGGCAAGTGGCTTGACCTTTATTAGTGAGCCTGGTTACCCCCTCTCGGAACCACAGACTTAGAAATCGCCAGCTCATATACAGTGCATAAAATATATTTATATATATACCCTTATACACCATTTTAATAAAAAATATCACAAAATTCTTCTAAGTCCCTCGGGAAGAGTAAAAGACGCGCACGTTCATTTTCAGAGCTCCTAGACCTTCCTATAAGAAGTTAGCCAAAAAGTAGCTTCGAAAAACACTTAGGTTAAGTTTCAGAGTTGCTTCTAATGTACCAAAGCTGGACTTAGACATAATTTCACTCTCACAACATTATGGCTGGTTGGAGACAGTCCGAACCACAAGTACCGGGTCCATGGTTCTGGCCGTATACTGGGGGGACGGGGATGACTCCCATTAACCCCTGACTATACCGGGGATACGCTTATCACAATGCCTTTCTGGTCTGTGCTGAAGCAGGGCATTCTGGCAGCCAAGTGGCTTGACCTTTATTAGTGAGCCTGGTTACCCCCTCTCGGAACCACAGACTTAGAAATCGCCAGCTCATATACAGTGCATAAAATATATTTATATATATACCCTTATACACCATTTTAATAAAAAATATCACAAAATTCTTCTAAGTCCCTCGGGAAGAGTAAAAGACGCGCACGTTCATTTTCAGAGCTCCTAGACCTTCCTATAAGAAGTTAGCTAAAAAGTAGCTTCGAAAAACGCTTAGGTTAAGTTTCAGAGTTGCTTCTAATGTACCAAAGCTGGACTTAGACATAATTTCACTCTCACAACATTATGGCTGGTTGGAGACAGTCCGAACCACAAGTACCGGGTCCATGGTTCTGGCCGTATACTGGGGGGACGGGGACGACTCCCATTAACCCCTGACTATACCGGGGATACGCTTATCACAATGCCTTTCTGGTCTGTGCTGAAGCAGGGCATTCTGGCAGCCAAGTGGCTTGACCTTTATTAGTGAGCCTGGTTACCCCCTCTCGGAACCACAGACTTAGAAATCGCCAGCTCATATACAGTGCATAAAATATATTTATATATATACCCTTATACACCATTTTAATAAAAAATATCACAAAAATCTTCTAAGTCCCTCGGGAAGAGTGAAAGACGCGCACGTTCATTTTCAGAGCTCCTAGACCTTCCTATAAGAAATTAGCCAAAAAGTAGCTTCGAAAAACGCTTAGGTTAAGTTTCAGAGTTGCTTCTAATGTACCAAAGCTGGACTTAGACATAATTTCACTCTCACAACATTATGGCTGGTTGGAGACAGTCCGAACCACAAGTACCGGGTCCATGGTTCTGGCCGTATACTGGGGGGACGGGGACGACTCCCATTAACCCCTGACTATACCGGGGATACGCTTATCACAATGCCTTTCTGGTCTGTGCTGAAGCAGGGCATTCTGGCAGCCAAGTGGCTTGACCTTTATTAGTGAGCCTGGTTACCCCCTCTCGGAACCACAGACTTAGAAATCGCCAGCTCATATACAGTGCATAAAATATATTTATATATATACCCTTATACACCATTTTAATAAAAAATATCACAAAATTCTTCTAAGTCCCTCGGGAAGAGTGAAAGACGCGCACATTCATTTTCAGAGCTCCTAGACCTTCCTATAAGAAGTTAGCCAAAAAGTAGCTTCGAAAAACGCTTAGGTTAAGTTTCAGAGTTGCTTCTAATGTACCAAAGCTGGACTTAGACATAATTTCACTCTCACAACATTATGGCTGGTTGGAGACAGTCCGAACCACAAGTACCGGGTCCATGGTTCTGGCCGTATACTGGGGGGACGGGGATGACTCCCATTAACCCCTGACTATACCGGGGATACGCTTATCACAATGCCTTTCTGGTCTGTGCTGAAGCAGGGCATTCTGGCAGCCAAGTGGCTTGACCTTTATTAGTGAGCCTGGTTACCCCCTCTCGGAACCACAGACTTAGAAATCGCCAGCTCATATACAGTGCATAAAATATATTTATATATATACCCTTATACACCATTTTAATAAAAAATATCACAAAATTCTTCTAAGTCCCTCGGGAAGAGTAAAAGACGCGCACGTTCATTTTCAGAGCTCCTAGACCTTCCTATAAGAAGTTAGCGAAAAAGTAGCTTCGAAAAACGCTTAGGTTAAGTTTCAGAGTTGCTTCTAATGTACCAAAGCTGGACTTAGACATAATTTCACTCTCACAACATTATGGCTGGTTGGAGACAGTCCGAACCACAAGTACCGGGTCCATGGTTCTGGCCGTATACTGGGGGGACGGGGACGACTCCCATTAACCCCTGACTATACCGGGGATACGCTTATCACAATGACTTTCTGGTCTGTGCTGAAGCAGGGCATTCTGGCAGGCAAGTGGCTTGACCTTTATCAGTGAGCCTGGTTACCCCCTCTCGGAACCACAGACTTAGAAATCGCCAGCTCATATACAGTGCATAAAATATATTTATATATATATACCCTTATACACCATTTTAATAAAAAATATCACAAAATTCTTCTAAGTCCCTCGGGAAGAGTGAAAGACGCGCACGTTCATTTTCAGAGCTCCTAGACCTTCCTATAAGAAGTTAGCCAAAAAGTAGCTTCGAAAAACACTTAGGTTAAGTTTCAGAGTTGCTTCTAATGTACCAAAGCTGGACTTAGACATAATTTCACTCTCACAACATTATGGCTGGTTGGAGACAGTCCGAACCACAAGTACCGGGTCCATGGTTCTGGCCGTATACTGGGGGGACGGGGATGACTCCCATTAACCCCTGACTATACCGGGGATACGCTTATCACAATGCCTTTCTGGTCTGTGCTGAAGCAGGGCATTCTGGCAGCCAAGTGGCTTGACCTTTATTAGTGAGCCTGGTTACCCCCTCTCGGAACCACAGACTTAGAAATCGCCAGCTCATATACAGTGCATAAAATATATTTATATATATACCCTTATACACCATTTTAATAAAAAATATCACAAAATTCTTCTAAGTCCCTCGGGAAGAGTAAAAGACGCGCACGTTCATTTTCAGAGCTCCTAGACCTTCCTATAAGAAGTTAGCTAAAAAGTAGCTTCGAAAAACGCTTAGGTTAAGTTTCAGAGTTGCTTCTAATGTACCAAAGCTGGACTTAGACATAATTTCACTCTCACAACATTATGGCTGGTTGGAGACAGTCCGAACCACAAGTACCGGGTCCATGGTTCTGGCCGTATACTGGGGGGACGGGGACGACTCCCATTAACCCCTGACTATACCGGGGATACGCTTATCACAATGACTTTCTGGTCTGTGCTGAAGCAGGGCATTCTGGCAGGCAAGTGGCTTGACCTTTATTAGTGAGCCTGGTTACCCCCTCTCGGAACCACAGACTTAGAAATCGCCAGCTCATATACAGTGCATAAAATATATTTATATATATACCCTTATACACCATTTTAATAAAAAATATCACAAAATTCTTCTAAGTCCCTCGGGAAGAGTGAAAGACGCGCACGTTCATTTTCAGAGCTCCTAGACCTTCCTATAAGAAGTTAGCTAAAAAGTAGCTTCGAAAAACGCTTAGGTTAAGTTTCAGAGTTGCTTCTAATGTACCAAAGCTGGACTTAGACATAATTTCACTCTCACAACATTATGGCTGGTTGGAGACAGTCCGAACCACAAGTACCGGGTCCATGGTTCTGGCCGTATACTGGGGGGACGGGGACGACTCCCATTAACCCCTGACTATACCGGGGATACGCTTATCACAATGACTTTCTGGTCTGTGCTGAAGCAGGGCATTCTGGCAGGCAAGTGGCTTGA